>NC_142709.1:62905191-63216024 GCF_055471065.1 Atractosteus spatula | reverse complement strand
GTACAGAAAAACAATATACAATTTACAATGTACAATAGTTAACAACAGTGTGCAGTATGCAGTGCGAAAAATACAGTATTTAACAGTCGGTGGTAATGGATAGTGGTTAGCCTGGTGGGCTGTGTTTTGATTCTGTGGTACCGCCAAACAGACCACAGAGATGAGAACAGTTTGTTTCTATGATCCTGTTGATGCTTTGATCCTGTATTATAGCACAGGCTTTATTTAGCTAACGGTTGATGTAGATCTCTTCAAATGATGGTATGGTATATCAGATCCTATGAATTTTTCTTGTAGATGTCACAGCCCTCTGTATGGCCTACCTATCCTGTGTGGTTCTGTGGCCTTATCTTACGGTGATACCACCAGTCAGGACACTCTTGATGGTGTAGCAATAAAACTTCAAGAGTAACCGATTAATCATCCCGCATTTCCTCAAATGCCTTTAGAAAGTGGAGTTGCAGGAATCTGAAACATCAAACAATTTCCACTGATGCTCCATTGATGCGGATTAGAGTACGGCTCTCTCTGTGTCTCCTGAACTCCACAATGAGTTCTTTTGTCTTGGTGACATTCAGGGCTAGGTGTTAGGGCAGAGCAGTGGCACTGTTCCTGGAAGGTTGCTGGTTCAAATCCCACAGCCGGCAGAGGAATCGTACTCCGTTGGGCCCCTGAGCAAGGCCCTTAACCCAAGCTGCTCCAGGGGCACCGTATAAATGGCTGACCCTGCGCTCTGACCCCAAGCTTCTCTCTCCCCATCTGTGTGCCTGTGTGTCTCATGGAGAGCAAGCTGGGGTATGTGAAAAGACAAATTCCTAGTGCAAGAAATTGTACAGTATATGGCTAATAAGGTGATAAAATAAAGTGAAAAGAAACCAGTGTTGATGGGGACTAGCAACGGAACTACAGTATGAGACGTGGGATAAATCCACACTTTGGGCTAGACAGCTGACAGTACCAGGGAAATTGCGCAGCAGCTGACTGGGGAATCTGCTCAGCAGCACACACTCAGAGTGAAGCCGAGCAGTGGTGCATGCACACAGGGACTGAGCTGAGCGGAAAGCATGCACACTGAGACATAAGCTGCAGGCTGTGTTGCATTGAAGGCAACACTAAAGAAACAGCAACTAGCTCGAGGGGGAAGACGAAAGATGAAACACCTGAGCAGTGCCAGAGCTGTCCTGAAATACTCTGTCCTACCTAATATGGTTGTATACATTTCTTGCAGGTGATGCAGATTTCCTGTTGACACCATGGTAACCTGTACCGAGAGAAAGGTGCATTGCTGGTTACGATGACAAATGCTAGCTCGCTCCTCAACCAAAGATACCAGCCTTTGTTGTCTATCTTTACCACCTATGATCTGCCCTTTAGGAAATCCAGTATCCAGTTGCAGACGGCATTACACAGGCCCAGATCTTTAAGTTTCAAGACTGTCTTGGAGAGAACAGTTATGTTGACGCCCGCCTGGAATCAATAAATATCATGCTGACATAAAGGCAGATATCCTGCCTGTCAAAGTGTTTAAGGACAATGTGCAGGACCAGAGAGATGGCATCATCCACTGACTTCACCACCTAATTTCCAATTGTAACCTTTAGCTTGTGCTTTACTGTTGAAGTTTAACAGTTAACAGTTAATTGTCTGGGTTGACTTGGCCAGTGACTTGGAGGATTTTGAATACTTGTATCAGGTCCCCTCATAGTCCTCTCTGTAGAGGATTTTAAAGATCCTGGTCCTTTAGCCTGTTAGTGTAAGACAATCCCTTAAATACAGAAATATATCTGATTGATTTCCTCAGGATTTATCCCCAGAGCATCAATATTGTTTTTATAATGGAGTGACCAAACTTTTAGAAGGTACTGCATTTTAAATGAGGCTTTATTAGTGTATTATATAATTGTAAAACAACATCCTTTTATTTAAATTCTAATTTTAGCTACAGTTTGGATCCAAAGATTGTTTGCTTTTTGTATTGCTTCCCTCATTGTCTAGAAGATGTAAATGATGTGTGAACATTAACACTTAAACCATTTTTATGAATAGCCTCCTTAAACCCAACATTTCCCATTTTGTACGTATAGTTTGTTTTTACTCTGTGCAGATAACACTCTGCACTTGCCTGTATTAAACTCTATCTGCCTAACAAATCTGCACACACTGACAAAATCTGGGACTGTAGCAGGTACTACAAAGCCTTGATAGGCGTCTACAACATCAGCAGTGAAACACGAACAAGGAGACACAGGCAGAAGCTAAGGGGAAGTGCATTTACGAACCGAGGCACAAAGGGCATTTATGGGTAAGCCACAAGTTTACACTTGAGATGTCAGGAACAAGCAAAGTATTAGCCGAGACAAATTATTAAGATGATATCTATACTTTCATCACTGGATCCTCAGATCATTCATGTAATAGCAGCCAGATGCATTGAATAGTCATTCATAACCTTTCTTTTGTTCTTATTCTTGCTAGCCATCCACTGGCATATACTCTTCATTTATGGACTTGAGTATCGCAACCAGAAGATTAATTCTGGAAATGTTAGTAATCACTGAATGTATAAAAGTACGATATGACAGATTAACTTTGTATAATAGTTTAAAAGGCACCAAAGTAAATAGTGGGGTTTTGGTACGAGACTTTTTTCACCACATATTTGCAGTTCATATTTAAGGACCAGCACAAGTCAGCCTAAGAAAATGGTTCACCCGCAATCATTTGTCAGATGAGATCACTGCACTTTTGTATCATTTATCTTGTTCTTTGTGGAATATAATGATCAATACTATCCTCCATTAAAGTTAATGATGTTCTTATTTATTCATTAC
Source organism: Atractosteus spatula (assembly GCF_055471065.1). Classification (NCBI taxonomy): domain Eukaryota; kingdom Metazoa; phylum Chordata; class Actinopteri; order Semionotiformes; family Lepisosteidae; genus Atractosteus; species Atractosteus spatula. The sequence goes on along the minus strand of NC_142709.1, from coordinate 63,213,193 downwards.
AATAGGAAAAACTCCACCGTTCCTAGGCTGATATATGTTCAGTTTAGGTTAACTTTCTGAAAAAACACTATAAAGATTGTTGAATTATTTATGTATTACCCCCTTCCAACATACATTCAAGTACATCATTATTAAGCCATTTACTATTAATAGGAACACAGATGGCTTTTCAAATTTTGAAAAGCCATTAACTTTGTAATGTAGCATATTTCTTTTTCTAGAAATTCCTGGTCAAGTATTAAAAGGCCTTTGAAACCGCTGTAATGATTTGGGACTTCAAATGTAATTTTACAATCAAGTAAACTTAAAAAAATAAGGTCAATTTGCAGTTTCCTAATCACAACACATTTGTTGATCTTTGCATAAGAATAAGATTTTTGACAAATCTCTGCAAAATGTCTGACACATGTCATAATGAGAAAATATTTTAGAAACAGACCGCACTGTTGTTGATTTTTTTAGCAATTCTGATTATTAAGAAAGCTTAAAAGACACTTTCCCAAGACAGATTTTGGAGTTAAAAACACAGCTTGAATCCCCATCCCTTCCTGCTTAATGACGTTATTGAAACTGCTTAATTTTCTGAAATGTGAAAGTCCTTTGAAATGACAGATACATGAAAAGTGACCCTAAAATCATTTTGTTTGGATGATTCCTAGTACATTTACAACAGCATCTCAGGAACTTGCTCTACAGGAGCTTAATACAATAGAAAACATTTTAATAAAAAACAGATGGTGTGTGTTTACAATAACAGAATATCACATATATTTATATATATTATATATTATTCTTTTTGCATTAGACTGAGATTGAATTAAAATTATGCATAGTTATAAAATAAAAGTATTAATACAAAAGCTGCTGAGTTTATAAATGATTTGGGTCTATTTATGGGTTTTTATAAGTAACACTAAAATTAAAAAGCACAAAAGTACATGAATAACCTCTGTAGTGTTCCTCAAGCAGTTAACCAACAGATGGAGGTCTGAATCACTTCCTCTGAATACGTTACAGGGAATAGAACGTTAATTGTGAAATCATTGATGTTTTCTCTTCCATGATAGTTCTACAGCATACTTTACCTATAGGTGGTAAATGATATTGCAGTGTACTGTCCACCCTGAGGGGGGAATATGGGAAAGCTGACCAGAACCACTTTGTCCCTCACCAGTATATATGGCTGTGGCAAATTTGGTAAATGCCCACATCACATGATGTTCCTGCAAGTGTAAATCATGGGTTTCATCTGAAGGTTCATTCCATGCTGAAAGGTAAAGAAACACTATGTTTCAGCCATGGAGCCTTCTCCAGGTATCACTCCTTCTTTACCTTTCAGCGTGAAATAAACCTTTACCTGTTCCTTTGCAGTCTATGTACTGTATGCTGATGCAGCTCCCTACTTGATAGATTTCACCTGACTTTTGTTTAATAGATGAAACTTCATTAGGTGGGCTAAAAGCAACAGACTTCCAGAATTTACTACAGTATGTAGTGTTATTAACTGTCTAGCTAGAGTAGAATATTATCAAAATGCATTTAAGGTAGTAAGGGAAGCTTCTTCCTGGCAGACACAGTTGTAGGGGTGGTGGGACCATTAGACCCATTCATGGCTGGTGGTAGGGAATGTAGCAGTTGGGTGTGCTGCTACACACAGTTTTTCATCAACATGGTATACAGATAAGGTAAACGTCTGAAAATACAGATTCTATTTTAAGAATAATTCAGGTACCTGCAGGCTGTATCTGAAGGACGAATGTGAAAGGACATCAAACCAATGAATTCCTTCTAATGTGTTTAACACAGGCACAATTCCTCAATCTAACGATATGAAAATGATCGTGATATTACTGCTGTGTGGAGCCCCAGTGCAATTGTTCATAATGACAATAAGGAATTAATCACAACACAGTGGGTCGGGAGGAAACGTAGGGACAATCATTCACTCTGACAGTGAGAGATTAATGGCCTTGCCACATTTAGATCAGGCTTCTTTGATGCTTTGGTACAGTTTTTAGCTGTATGTCCAAATCTTCTTATAATGATTGCAAAATTTAAAGAAAATCTAGTGATGACGATCTTTCTGGCCAGTCTAACTTGTTTGTTTCAAAAGCTGTGGTAAAAAAAAAGTCTTGTTATGGATGTGAAAGAATACTAAAAATTAAATTGAGCTTACTGATCAAGGATTCTATTGCTGCAGCTCTTTGAAGTATACGAAGTATTCAGGTGCATAGCTGTACAATAAAACAATATCAGTTGATATATTGGTCTGTTACATATCAATTTAACCTTTTCTACTTAAAAGAAGTAAGAAAATTAAAGTATTCCCACAAGTGTACCAGGACACCATAATGTTTGAGATGGATAAAATGTCATTTATCAATTTACTCTATAATTTTTATTACGCTTTTATACTTTTGAAAAAATCCAATGTCATGTGAGGTAACAGGTACTGTACTTATTGGACAGAAAGTGGAAGTAAGATGTCTTTTTTAAAGTTAAACTAGGTGCAAACCAATAAACACAAATTTTCATCAGCTCCAGACCTGAATACACTCTACAGGGTAGCTGGAAATTTCAGAACTGACTGATGGACCAATAAGTTGTTTTTCCCTTTGGGCAAGAATTAAATAACACTAGGACGTTGTTTTTTTATTAATTCCTTTATTTCCCTGCTGACAGGGTATGAGGATTGATGCTCTCCATGTTTTATTTTTGACTCGTTTTCTCTTTACAGAGGCCCTGCTTTTCACATCTCATTTGATTAATGTCGGCAGTCAGGACCATTCCAATGGGACTATGAGAAAATGGTGCAGCTCAAAACGACAGTACACACACAATCCACCCTTGAAGTGCAGTGGCTAATCTCTGGAAGCAGCTAAGACTGTTTCAGGTATAAATCCTGCAATTAACTTCAGAGGTTGAGGCACAGTCATGTGATGCTCCAAAGTTTGACTGTGTTGGTGTGCTAAGAAACCCACTTCTAGCTCAAGTCAATTAATCTTCTGGCACAGGAGGAAGGCCTTTTGGGAATATTTCAAATTGTGCGCAATAAGCAGTGCCAACGTGCTGCAATATTCATTTTGATTCAATTATCACATTGTCAATGAAGTCATGTTTCAACCTTAATGCTCCCCTTTTTTCATTTCAGTTTTGCATCTCTTTATTGAATACATTAATCTTTTGCCCAGTTGTGATTTCCGACTTGCATTAACTGAATTCTCTCATACAGGTGCTTAGTCACAATTTAGGGTAGGCTATCTCTTCTGAGTAACCTACTAGACAATTTTGCTTGGGTTTGGGTTGAGCTCAGAAAGTGCAAGGTTTGTCCAATTGACTCGAAATCCCACTTTGCAAGTTCACGCTTGTTTCAGAGATTCAAGACACATTCTCATTCGATTATGATTGAATGGATGCTTGGAATTACCTAAAAATAAAATTGATCTTATATTGTACATGGTATACAACATCCATATATCACAATTACAAATTTGCCTTCACTTGGCTGTATTGATACCTTTAGAGGGCACCGCTTATGTGGTTGGTAGAGCAGGACAGAGAATATTTCTTTTATGCTAAAGCAAAGGCATTCACTAGATGGAACACTTTCATTTCAAACTGGAGTGTACGCTGTTTGTTGAGACTCTAAAATATGACAACCGCTAATCCCATGAATATAAAGAGTGTATACAACCACATTTAACACTCTTAGTTTTCTAGATCCTTATTTTCTTTTACGGCTGTAAGCAACAACAACAACAAAAAAAAAACACATCTGGACCGTAAAAAAATGCCGGATGGAATTTGAGCTTACTGGCTTTTTAAAACTGACAGCCTGACAGGTTCTCTCTTGGTTTTCTTTTTCTGGCATTTTTTGAAAGCTGCATTCTCACTTCAGTGGCTGAGAGCTGGATGCTACTGTTGTTGTCAGACAAATCAATTAAAAGGCATTTGGCATTAAGTACAGGCAAGGCAGCATGCCCTGATGAACTGTTCTGCATTCTGAGCTTTCCTGTCCAATGCATGTTTTCTATTTTGACACTTCTAAAATGCTTAAGTGCAAGTGCAATTCACTATCTATGGTATAATTAATTTGGTGCTTGTTTGTTTAATACTGGGATTTTGTATTAGTTCCAATACTGGTCATGGATGCTACTATCCTGTAAATTTCACAGTAGATCCCCAGCTGGTGATGCATGTTAATCAGCAAAATAAATGTACCTACAGTGTATGCCAAGCCTGTTCAATAAAACGTCACCACAAATGCTACAAGAGTCATTCTCCTGATTTCTAACAAAATTCACAAATATTTAAAGTAACAATGAACAAGTTTATTTGAATGTAAGTTATACTGTAAGTGATGTTGCTATATACTTAATTTCAACATATCAATATAATATAGTGATGCTTAATATACATGGAACTATGTGGTGGTAGTTTGCAGTAAAGTAAATCCTTTATTTGTCACAGTTATTTTAGCTTGTTATACTCAGTGGGTTTATAAACTCTAAGATTCTAAAAGCATTTTTTAAGGATTACAAAGCAGTGGGACACATAGGAAAGGTAATATGGTAAATCCAGAGTCTATGCCTGTACTTCACTGCAATTTCTACATTATGCAGGAGCACAGGTACTGTAACAGGGAGCCCTTGTTATATATCATTTTATAATATTATGAGCTACTAATACCATTACCACATGCCAGTGAATAGTCTAGATTTGAGCACATAAACAAACCAACAGAGAAAATTGGAAATGGAAAAACTGCAAATTGAACTGATATATCAAACAGGAGGTCACTAGCTACCAAAGGAGTCGGACCCCTTGTAAAAGACAGATGATGGGCTTAACAACTGTAAAGCAATTAAGATGTAAAATATTGTTGTATCTTACATAAAATGCTTGAACATTCATTTACTTTAATGGAACAATTATTGGCTTAACAGGGTGGCATTTCCTTTTCTGCAAGAACAGTTAGCAGCACTGGAGACGTTTTAAAAAGACATGATAAAAGGAATACGGTATAGTTATTAGCAATATTGTTTTATGTGCACTTGAGGCTGCCTGAAAAAGTAACCTGGACGGGCGTGACATATTGGTACCAAAGGTGAGTCTGACCTTCAGAATGAACATATTTGGCTGTAGAATATTCACCTCCTGCTAGTCAGGCTCTATACGTTTTGCTCAGCCTGCCTCTAAATGTGCGTAGGTGTCTCACGCTTCCTTTAACTGCATATGCCGGTTGGGTTGTTTTTTTTCCCACATCTCAGTATTTTTTTTTTAGACCACTTGACATAAAGCTGAGCAAAAGTCTGCCAGAGATGGTCCTGGATGAGCGTTATCTGACTCCAGCCGTCCAAGAGGCTCCGATGGGGCTGTGGCCTCGGCCGTGATGCCCCGGCCCAGTGGAACAGGAGGAATAATTGAAAAGAAACAGGTGTAGGAGCTGCTTTATTGATAAGCAAATATCAGCCCCTGTCAGCAGCCCTGTGTCTGCGGCAAGTCTCCAAGGATGGGGGGGGGGCCATTGTGTCTACCATCTGTTGAAGCAGGCGGCCACAATGGGTAGCAGAGCAGTGGGGGAGGAGGGGGGCTCAACCCACAAATATCATTATGAAATGTACATGTAATGTCGTATATTTGCAAGGCAATTAAATGGCATTTTAAATGCAAATGCAGCTCTTGTGTGCTGATGAAGATAACATTCCCCATCCCCTGCATCCGCACGGAGTGAACCTCTACAACACGATGCCCGGCAGAGCGAGTCTTTTTTCAGCGTGATGCTACAAAGAGCCTCCCGCAGTGCCCTCTTTTCCTGTGTGCCAGTACTCGAGGAGGGGAGGTCCGTTACCGGTGGCCTGAAAAACCCACCTTAGTAGGTGGGCAGATAATTTGAAAGCAGTTACTGTGCAACACATTTAACAGTGGGCCAGCTTTAAAAAAACACATTGCAAAGCAAATTTAGTCCACGTGCCCTCATATTTCTTTCATTTCTACTAGCACATTTTAACATATTTCCTGTTTGACTTTCTGTGGATCTTTCACTTAGGTTATTTCCAATAATAACCAACTGTTGCCCTGGAAATATCCATAAAAACACTCTTCTGGGAAAAGTACAGGGGAAGACAAAAGGCCAGACTTGGTAGCATTTTTCATGAAGTTCTGAGAGATGAGCTGTCAGGGGCTACAGTGGGCAGAGAGACTTCTTCCTGAATGGGGAATACACTGTTTCATTCATTTTGTGGTTTACCTTGGAAAACAAAAGACAACCTAATGCACCAGAAGAGAGGGAGCAGGACAGAGAAAGCATTGTAATTCCCTCATTTGGATTGTGCTGCTTTTTTATATTAGCAGTCCCACAGTCCTACCTTGCTCTGAGTAGTACAATGTACAGAGTATAAGCCAACAAAAACGGAACTCCCCACCAAATACTGTCTAGTGTTGGTGTTGTTTCACATATAGAAAACTCTATTAATGACTGCATCAAAGCCATCAAATTAATTTATCTAATAACCTCAGGCAGGTGTGGAAACGAGGGGCTCAGAGGGTTGTTGGATGAATTGCTTGCACGATGTTTTCCAGATGTTTATTTCTATTGCCAGCCCCAAAATGAATCATGCTTATGATCAACTGCAACACTTTCCCGGTTGTGTATTAAGTGCAAAACCTGAGAAACTGTCACAACAGTTAGACGTTTCTAAAAATATTGCAAATACTGTACAGTGTGTATTGTTAATAAATAACAGTCAGAACTATAACTTTGCTTTTTTAACTTCAAAGATGATATTGGTTCATAGAAAAATAAAATGAGAGAGAAAGCAGGTAAGGTTATGAGGAAAATCTTGACTTATTCACTGTAACGGGTGAAGAAGACAGGGACTGAGTGAAGGAACAGAAGACTGAAATGTACTGTACTATACTGAAGTCATACTCTCAGTTAGTTATTGGGGCAAAACGTTATTTACAATGCAAATAAACACTCCTGAAATGGGGTGGCATCGTGGCGCAGTGGATGTACTGTATGAGCCATTGGAAGGGATCTTATTGAAGATTTGACTATGACGTTACAGGCTGCAGTTTGCTTGGTATGTGGACTTGTCACTGGCAGTGTACACCTGCCTGCCCTTAAGGTCTACAATTAGGCTCCAAAGACATGAATTTTTAACTGATAACATGCTCTATTTACATGATGGAAATGCTTATATAAATTAGATACAATTAATCCTAAACCTTTTTAATGCACTTGATTTAAAGAAATAATGGCTTCCTGATGCGTCAGTTCTATTTACAATATTTACCGACAGAATCGGTCCCTTGATATTTACTGTAGTATTAATCGCAGGTTTGAGATGATCAGATTAATTCGTGAATCTGACCTAGAACGTCTTTTTCTGTTACGAATTGTAATATTAAAATAAATGTACGTGTGAATATAATAAATCGCGAGTTATTTTTCCTGTGCAAATAAATAGAATTCTTCAACTGAAGTTCGGGCGGGATGACAAACAAGCCACTTTCGTCTCGTCTGTTCAAAATCATAATAATTTCCATACGACATTTCTCGTTATCTACTGTCTATAATGAACTGTACGCATGCTTCTCTTCCCTTTCTACCCCATCCGTACCTTTGTAACTCCTTCTTCGTTAACTCCTCACTCACTGTGCACGGGGGTCATAGCCTCCTTGGCCTTCAGGCCAGCCGAGAGGGTTAAGCCAAATATCACTCTAAATCCTCGATAAACATCCTCAGACGTATTTAATTCTTTGTATCATTGTTCCTCTAATAGTCCACATTCCATCAGATTGTACAGTAGTACAGCTGATGAGGAAAAACTCGCTTTTTTTCATACTTCAAATATGAATTAAGCACCACAGAACTGAACCGGTATCACATCTTTACTCGGATCGTTGGTCTGTATATAAAATACAGATTGAATAACCCAAATGCAGTGTTAGACAAAGGATAACAGTGCTAACGTGGTTCTCTTTTCCTTGTTGATGGTGTGACACCGTTATTGTAAACTATGAATTATTTTTTAGACTAATCGGACTCAAAAAGGCCAGAAAAGGTGAAATATATATAAACTGCCACTAGTCGGTGCTATATCACTTTCTCAGACATCAGCTCATATAGGCCAGTGAAAAGTTTTTGTTGAGACCAACAATGCTGTTGGGAGGAGGCGCTCATTGCTTATTGGTTCGGGATCTGCAATTTTATTTCTGCGATTGGCCAGAAGGTGTTAAGGGGGGGAGGCAGTGGGGTCTCTCCGAACCCCCTCTTCCACCCCCCCGCCCCCCATCTCAGCGTCCAAAGCAGCTTCTCGCATACTACTTACTACGGCTTGAAATGTGACTCAAAATATACATTACTGAAGGGTGCGAGATACAAACTGGAATACCGTTTTGTGACAACTGAAGGATTGTGTGCGCGCTCGCCTCTTGCTAATAATAATACAAGAAGTAGGGGAGAATAACTTTGCCATGACAGTGGATTTGATTGCGATTTTCTGTTTAATCACTACGGTTTCTGCAGTGGAAGGTAAATTAATGGGATTGTCTCTGTGTTTTTGAATGCTGTGTGCGCTCTCCGGTTTTCAGGGAATACTGTGAATACGGTGGTTTCTCAGTGGCACAACTATTGGAGTTTTGGCATTGGAAAAATAAACATGGATGCAAGTACTTGTGCATATAGTTTTGTGTCTTTTCCAAAACTGTCAGTTCTGGTGGAGCGTCTCACAGTTGTAGTACAGCTGCCTTTTTGTAAACCCGATGCTGCTAAAACTGCAATGCAGTGTAGCCCAGAACCAGGAGTCAGGATTGAGCTGCCAGCCTGGATACCGTGGATGCCTTGCTGCTAAATTAGGTTACCTTGCTCCAGCTTTCCTCTAACGTTAGACAGTGTGACTCGCACTGCTCTTAATATAAATGTCGCTGGACTACTTTTGCTGAGCCTAAGTGGTGATGGAGCAAGTAATACATCATCCAGTGATTAAAAAAAAAACTATTTTTGCAGTATTCAGGTCTTATGAAGTACAGAGACACGGAAAGTCTGTGTGGTAACATTTTACCATATACTGATTTTATGAAGGAGGGCGTCTCACATGACTAGTCGCTGTACGAGGACACTGTTCTCACTGATACTAGAACAAAATCGGCAAAACTGAATATTGTGGTGTCCAAGAGTCGTAGCCTTTCCAGAATTGTGCTGGTCCTAGGTAACCTTTATTCTGCCTAATGAACACTAACTTCCTAACTGTATCTTAAATGCCAGTAGTTCTAAACTTCTAAACTTAATTTTTCTGCTAAGCAATGTTCAACAGGTACCTTCTTAGACACGAAATTGTCGTTTTCAGTCATATGTACAAAAGGTACTTCAGTTCTTCTTGAAAGCAGTTGTCATTCTCACATTAAAAGTAATTATTTTATGCATTCAGAATTTAGTGATTATTATCTCGTCTCCGGTCTAAAAATAAAATAGCTGTAGACACGTTTGACTGTATTACAATGAAAATAGAATTAGGACTGGTGCATTGACAGTTCTTGCATATTCTGATTGATAACTCGTTGATGCTTCACTCAACGCACTGTAATAAGCGTAGATTTTCGAGTTTCTCTTAAACATTTCAGGACAAAAGCTACCAATCTAGCACTCTAGTACTGTATGTTGCAGCACTGTTTCGGATTGTTACGGTAAGTTTCTTGGCTAGTTTTCACGGGAAGACCTTCCGTGCATCACATTAATAGGTCAAACACAAAAGACGCATTCCTCAGCAGCAGAAATCATTCTGGGGGGAGGTGAATCCCCAGGGAGCAGACTGTACGTATGTCCGTGCTGAAATTTGTAATATCCATGTAACCTTCTGTTGAATACAGATGGGGAGGAGGTGTAGCAAAAGCTCTATTCATCTCAGAGAGCGCGTTATAGCCGCGTGTTCAAATTCTTATACTTAACAGAATAAATTGAATACTAAATGGACGATCGATCGACTTAGTATGGTCAGCACTTACGATGCTCAATAATTAAAGAATCGATCAGCATTAATCACTGATGGTTATGAAGCACTTTCTCTTTTTAATTTCTATACGTTAAGTTTTGATTCTTCTAAACACACTTGGATCTTAGATACTAGAGAGCAGAAAGCGTCTTAAATTGAGTTTTATACTGTACTGTATATTCAGTTTCTGGAGCTGTTTCTTACTGATTTCTTACGCGTTACTCTTTACTCTTGACCTATTTATGATGGAAATTATTACCGTGAGCATCAAAATGACTGAATATTTATTGGTAAGAAACGAAGACCTTTACTTTTTAAACTCATTTTCTTTTTTTCTTTCCAATACATATAATTTGAAGTACACCTCATTCAGAAAACCATGCTAGTTATGTATCCGTTAAAACGCGAAACATATTTCTGAATTTATTGGATTTATTGGACCTTTTTGGGGTGCAGTGAACAGCGCCTAAATTTTGTTTATGTATTTTGCTGTTGCTGTCTTTCTATTGCTTGACGAATGCCCATTCCACGTTTAATACTTTAAAAATATTTCTGTTTAGACTTCCATCTTCATTAATGTCATTACCATCTCATTCTATATCGTGTAATTGCTGCCTTTTGTATATACCAATAAAGAGCGAACTGAGATCATATCCACTTGCTATTTCATGCTTTCCGACCCCAAAGTAAAAAACTGAAGGAATTGCACTATTTTAGGTTTCAGTCTCTTACTCTGGTAGAAGAATGGCAATAATTCAGTTGGGCACTTATTGAATTTCACATACTGCATTTTGAGATTTTGCAGCACTCAATTAACAAGATGCCGCCTGGAAAGAATTTTAACGTACTGTATTAGTGAACAGCTTTTATTTAACTTATTTAAATCTAAACGATTAAGCCTATGTGCACACTTATATCACGACATCCAAAGCGATTTTAAAAAGCTCAAAGGCGTTTGTATGGTACTGAATTTTAAGTGCCTTGAATATTATGGTAAATCGCATAGAAGTGGCTTTCAAAACCAAGCAGTAGTAGCCTCTACCGGTATGTCTCGTCCTCAGATAGGGTCTGCCTGAAGTAATATAAATGCATTAATACATTATCTTTCAGGGCTTCGCAATGTAATAATTTTTTTTAAGTTTTCTATTGTTGTGCCAGATTGTTAAACAATGTTTCCGACATGTTTGGTATTACGACATGTTGGTGAGATTTGGTTGAGCTAAAGGAAAAGTTTGTTGTACTAGATTAAATAGAAGACATTAAAGAGTTTTTGTTTTCAATGTTTTTTTTCTTTTTTTATATGCTGCAGTATATATACAGTATATATAGTTTTCCAGGCCAAAGCCATCAACGCCTATTACGCTATGTTTAATTACGAGGGCTGGTGAGAAAAGCCCTAATACTGTACAGTAAGTCCCCCGAAGGTGCTGTCTTGAGCCTTTCTGGCTTGTTCTTTTTTATCTCCAGTAGCTCCAGGTTCCTCGGATTTTCAGAGAAAAAAAAAACGTTTCGCTCAACATTAAAAAAAACTCCAAAGATTCTCGCTTTGGTCTCTGGCATGGATAGAATTGACGTTGTAATACAACTTCAAAGTACACTAACTTGTTTTAAGTTCCAAGAATTTGCTTATGTTCCTGTCTGCAGCAGGTTAGAATGATAATATTTTTGCCCATGTGGTGCAATGTATTCCAGTTTCAACATGCTGTTACAAACTGTGAGGAATTGGAGTTCATGCCTTGCATATAGTACACAATAGTAAAAAGTAATTATCTTTTTTTCCAACAATAAATACGCATTGTTCTGTTATCTGGAACCTGTGGCACTGCATTCATGCCAGTCAGACAGGTAACACGAATAAAGGCCTATAAGCTCCCTCAGTGCCTATAAGCTACAGATACTCAGTTTTCTTTAAAACCATACAGCCATCAACAGTAGTGGATCACACCGTAAATAATTGCTAGCAATTCAGTGTGCTGCTGCTTCTCCCTTGAACTGACAGGCTGTGCTGTATTCAATGGGCCGTGATGTACACTGGTGTTAAGCTTCCATACACTTCAGCAGATGAAGGCCCCTGCAAAGGGCTCTCTACTTGCCATACAGATGGTAATCATGTCAGGCAGACTGTTTCCATCTGTTACTGGGACAGAGTGGGACAGATCCGTTTCAGCCTGCTCTCTGGGCGTATGTTACAGCACCATTGGGTATAACCTGATGAGGCAATCCCAGGTGAGGAACTGCATGCTCTTCAGTGTTTGCTCAGATGAGGCTCACCTGTTCAGATTATTGCATGCATTGCACGTCACTGGCTCTTTTCTTCAAGGCTAATACTTAAACACGCTATCACTTGATTGGCACTCAGAAAAGTTTTATTTGTACCGTGCTTTAAAAATCTGTGTGTTTATACATTGAATCATCCAGTGCTTAGTGAACTACACAGACCCCCAAAGGCAGACCTAAAATGCTGTAACAAGGTGCCATGTTAATTATTATCTGCTCATTGTGTAAAATGCATAATATTTTTTTCTGTCCATTTTATTCCTTGTTTCTGCTATGTCAGACTATTATCTCTCAATGTATTATTACTTAAGAACTATTTACCAAATGTTTGCAAAGTTTTGTCCATTAATGTAAAAGTGCTTTTTCAAATCTTTCCGGAAATGTCTCACATGGCACGTATGTCAGGTTTGCTTGTCCCACTGGAGCTCGCTTTGATATAGGGGTGTCTGCTCCCTCCCAGTGGGTAGACAGAACTGAGGCAGAAGCTGCTTCTTTCCTTTTATCAGCTGCTAAGCTGGCAGAGATCAGTATCTTAGCCTGTGTGATCCTAGACCTCTCTTTCAGGTGTTAATGAACAATGATTAATTTATCACTGCAGCTGAGGCTTCTTAATAGGGAGAATCTTGAATAATGAGATGCATTCTGTGGAACCAATTTGTTTCTCTTCCTTTGAATCCAGAATGGCTTCAGCTACAGGCGTTTTGAATGAGGCTTTACATTCATTACCACAGTAAATTCTGTGACCGGGACTGGCTTGAACTTTTCTTAATCTTTATGGTAGTTAGGGGACTCTTTTTGTTCTTAGGACATTTACAGCTTCTTGTTGGTCTTATATAGGGATGTACAGTATACCCTACCATTTGTCAAGAAACACAGCTGAATCATTATGTTCTTTTGATTTTGCAGATATTATAAGAAAATGAGTCCTACAACTTAGAATGATAGGTGGATTTCTACTTTGGAATATTTTTAATATTTAGAAAATGTGTCTCATATTATGGTCCTTGCCAATCTTAATAAGAATAGCTATTCTATGTTTTGAACTGTTCTAGTTGACAGAAAGGATCCTTATATGGCAGTTCTTAAGGGGTAAAATTGTCTGGAATGGATATAAAAACCACAATGGATTCAAAGGAATTTTGTGAGATTAGATTTACCCTAGGTTTGAATAGAATTTATTTCAAAATGGATCTGTAACCAATGTGCTGTACTTAATATTTTTCATTTTGGAATTACTGGTATTTCCTGTATTCTGTGTGCATGTACAAAGCACAAGAGGGAGAAAATTAACTGACCATTTAAATGCAGTGATATAGGAAGCTTTCTTATCAAGCTGTTTGATGCTTTGTATTAGTTTCCTCTTGTTTTAAATGGTACAGTAGCTCTTTTGTTAGGTTTCTTGTAATACATACTAATTACTAAGATTTTAACTTCATGTAGGTGTCTGGTGACTACAGGAATGTTTGGACAGTTTGCTGCCCTGCAAAGATGTAATTACATGATCCAAAGTTTGCATTCATTTGGGATTTTGTGACACTCCTTGTATAACCATTTACTGTAATCTCTCTCACAGGGTCTCTGGACAATAAAATTGAAATGGCAGGCTTATCGATCAGCTCATAGTAGCAAGCCTTTTGGCTTTGCTTTAGGGTTATTGCTGACCAGGTCTCTAATTGCTGGCGTTGTCTACCTTTCAAATCATTCCTTAACGAACTGGGTGATTAACAAATTAAAATGGGTCATGTTTTAAAAAAAATAAATATTTTACAGCTCTAAGGCTCTGTGAACTTCCCCTCCCTCTCTCTTTTTCTGTCGGCCAGCCTGGCTCAGACTACTCTTTTAAAATATAATGTTTTTACCTGGGCATGAAACAAGCCTTTCCAAAGCCCCACGCTGACAGTGCAAGGAGCAAACAGAGAGTATTGATCAAATAAACACGGTTACCATTAGAAAAAGTGTTCCAGATCCTTCTCTTGCACTCTGTCCTTCACTTGTCTTAGCCAAAATTGTACTCCCTCTTTCTTCTACTTCACTGCTTTTTGTCCACCATTCTCAGCCACCCCCCTCAACCTCTCCATCTCTCTTTCCCTCTCCTTCTCCCTGATTAATGTGCCTTAAACCAAAACAATCAGCCCCAGGCAATTTAATGGGCAGAGATTGCCGCCAGAAGAGCTTCAGTTGTACAGCATGTCCCTGTTGATACATCCCTGTCTCTTAATTCATCTTTCTATTCCAGGCGTCTAGCAAGCAGGCCAATCTAGGTTTAATTGGTTCCAGGGCAAATAGAAATAAGTGATGTTGCTGTAAGTGCAGAGAATTACGATTGCTGTTGTGAATAATGATCTGGCAATGGAGGAAACGGCACACATTTTTAATGACATGCAAATTTCTTTTCTCCTTCTCTCTTTAGCTTGTTTGATTTCTTTTCCTTTTGTTGTTGAATAAAACAACCTACAGCAGTCCTCATTCCAACACATCTGTTCTATCTCTGGCACTAATGTAGCCTAATCAGAGTTGTTTATTTGATCAAAGAGTGCCATTTCTTATGTTTGCACCATCTTTCTGAACTGACCTGCTCTGGAACTGTATATACAGTATATGAGATATCAATCGCAGCAGTGTAGGAAGGGATAAATGTGCTTATACTGTTAAGAAACACACAAGTTGGACAGCTGAAAGGTGTTACAGTAGGTACTTTAAAACTGGGACAATTGAAGTTGTGGTGATAGAATTAATCATCTCTGTTCACCTACAGAGCAAAATGTATATGGTAGGGGTACTCATTCATACCAGTTCTTGTTAACCTTTTGTAACACATCTGGGCCCCCCAATAAACAAGCCTTATCGGTATATCATGCTACGCAGGTGTTACCAAAGCTTTATGCGAATAGAACAGTATTATGGAATATTTGCAGCTTGCATGATATGATTGCAATCTGGAAAAGAAAACTCAGAGATACAATAATAACCCATACTGTGTTTTACTTTGTATCCTAAAGGACATCAAAGCACTTTACATACTTTACATAGAAGAGGGTGATCGCTTCATCTGCCGAGGTGCAGCAGTCACTTGGGTGGTGTCCATCAGGAATTATGAGCCTGCAGCCTCACGACAGTGCAGATCGGATGGAGAAGTGCAACATTATTTCACCAATTGATTTAAAGGGGAAATTTAGTTCAGATGGGCCGAGGATGCAGATCCAAATTTTAGCCTGGACACCAGGCATAATACTCCTAGGTACAGTGCCATAGGAGCTTTGATGACTACATTGGCAGGACTTGTGGTTATATACCTCATTCAAAAGACAGGACCTACTACAGCACAGTATCCCCATTGACCTTATTGGAAATTCGTGTTCAGGGGGAAGAATGCTGCCTACTAGTGCACCAATAGCACTTGAATCAGCTCGCTGGTTTTCCTTGGAGTGTGTTTGAACCTTCTCTTCATTTATTATTGGAAAAATATACCTACAGTAAAAGCCTTATGTGTGGATGCATTCTCAGAATGGCATGAAGTAACAGCTATTGCTAGAGAAGATATCGTGTTTAAGTGCATATATTTTCTTATTGTTTAATATTTTCACCATATAATGGCTATATAACATGATAATTATATACAGTAATTTAATGTTTATGTAATGAAAATAAAATCTAAATTGCAAAAAAGAAATAATCCTCTGTAGTGACAAAGCTCTGTTTTTCAAAATTGGCAGTTGAAATTGCTTCATTATTTAAAAAAATGGACACTTAGACCCAGGATGTTATATTATGATGTGTGTTGTGTTCCTTTTTTAAATTATAATGGAAAATTACCAGGCATGGAATGTTTATGCAATGCCGAGGCAAAATCTCAGGCACATTGTTGCTTCTGTATTGCAAGCAAGGCCCAGGCAGGTTGAGTTCAATGTAAAAGGAATAAAAGTAAAGGCCTTAATTAAAGCCGACAAGACCATTTGGTGAGAGGCAGGATTTAACCTCTGCCGCTGAAGTTTTTCCCAGAAATGCATGCAAGTTTATATGGTACACCTCAGATTTCAGGTAAATAGTGCCATAATTCTGCTTTGACTTTCACACAGCAACAGCATTATTGCTTATTGCAGTCATGGTTGTCAGCAGTGAAGGCAATCTGGTGGAGTTACAGATGGAAACGCTCAGCTGAGATTTATTTTTAATTTTTCTGCCGTGATCTGGCACGAATGTAATTTGTGACCACTTAAAAGTATTACAGATAACCCTGCCCAGTTTTATTTCAGCAATAATTTAACTTTGAACTATTTATTTCCCCCTTTGTTCTTTTTAATACCATCAAATGCATTATAATCTATTTACAAAAGGTATATTGTCATATTGATTTGATTACAGAAGATTTGCTACAGGGCTCTTTACTAACTCATCTGGTTAACGTTATTAAAATAAGCCTTACTGTAAAGGTTAATAATGGTGTGGTATGCCCTTGTAAATCAGATTTCTAACTTTAAGGAAAACGTCAAGGTTAAATTCTGCACTTTAAATTAATAAGTAAAAACATAATCACATTCCCTTTAGTGTCTTTAATTAAAATTACCCTGAGGATATACAATCCCATTTTTATTGTAGAATTTTGTTTATGCTACAAATCTGAGAGCCTTTTTTCTGTCTTGGTGCCAGCTGAATTGAAATGTCTTTTACAGACACTGCAGCCTATATGCCTGGGCCTGACTTTTCTTTGTATAAGTGTTTTATTATATCAGAGATGGACTCAATTGCATGTATTAGCTTATAATAGATGCATTATGCTGCACACTGTGTGGCCATGCAGGCTGTTTTAACACTCTATTGAGTCGTGACTGTCTACATCTCACTGCCTCGTTGCTGGCAGTTTATCATGCCGATCAAGGAGATGAAGTTCATCATTTGCTGTCCTTTAAGCATTCTCCCCATTTCACTGCTTTTTATGCCATAAATATTTACCGGCCATCTTGAACCATGTCACTGCTTTTGGTTTTGATATTTCCATGTCTGATTTGAACTATGACTATGACTATGGCTTGAGAGCTTTTGCCAAGAGACATTCCTGTGTGTGTTCCCTTGACAAAAAAGAACACATGGACAGTGGGAGATGAGAGCCCAGAAGGGAATATAGACAAATCTGCGTATGGTGTGTACATTGTAAGCACCCATGATTTCTGAGTCTAACCCAGGAGTAAATGGTCATTTTCTGTGAAGAGTGCTGATTTATCAACATCTACAGTATGGTGTCTGTGGGGAAAATCAAAGCCACAAAAACTTTTGCAGAGTCCGTGCAATTTAATCCTTAACTGCAACTTGAGAACAGGACTAAAAGAAAGACTTAATATTGGTTATGCCTTCAGTGGACTTCCTTTTTATTAGATCCTTTTTTGACTTGTTTTATAGGTTACAGGAAGGCCTTATCCAGTTATAGTGTCTTTAATTCCATTAGGAAACTCTGATCCCCATACGTCATTTGCAAAAGGATGGCTCAAAGATGAATCATGGCACACAAAAAGCCAGCTTTAGCCTCAGATTTAACTCTGGCAACGCTAACTCTGTTGTTGCTTTCCTTTTCCAAGGAATTTTCATCTTCCTCTGTATGGTGGGCAGACCCGTTGTTATTCTGGTCCAGTACAGTCTGCATAGCGGAAGGAATCCTACATAGAGGTTTGATTATCAAAAAGACAGGCATCAAAATTAGTTATGATATGCAGACAAAAAAGCTCTGTTCAAAGTTTTGGCACACTTTTCTCTCTTTTGTGTTTTTATGGTCAGTAGTAAAAAAGAAAAGGAAAGGAGCATCAGAAAAATGGAGGAACTACTTTGCTGTCTTAGCCTGGTTTAAACATGCAGTGGTAAGAAACTTCACAGGTTTCATAGCGAAATGCAGTGCGACTTCTAAAATGCTTGTTTGCCTGGTACTTTGGAAGGCATTATAGCCTTTCCTGGTATATTGATAGGCCTCTTTTTCTGAGAGTGTGATTAATCAGTGCAAAAGGCGCGGGGAGAAGCACAGGGCAGAGCCTTGTAATGAGGAGCGTGGGAGTGCAAGTGCACCACTGACATGATACCTTGAGCTGCAATAAAAGAGGACGCTTGGCGGCGGCAGCTTGTGAAAGGAGCCTCATTATTTCCCAATTACTGCTCCCGAAAGGGGAGCGGGGAGGCGAACTTGAAGCGCTGCGCTGCGACGAATGGGTTGCGTTCAGACGTTTGATGCACATTCATTCGTGAGGGGGAAGATGGCGAGTAATAGCTGGGGCTGGGTTTGCTGCCTAGGTGCTGAGAAGTTCTAGGCATTTTACAAGACGCTAGAGAAAGCGTTGATGAAAAAAGGAGATGTTAATTCAATTACAGTTTTATAGTACAGCGTAAAGCCTTTCGCCATAAGTAGTGTTCCAGAGCATTTCATAAAATCCTCTCCTGCAAACTGCTGGAGTTACTTATTCTATTGTACTTTTTCCAGAACCTTGCTGGTATTTTCTTTTGCTGTCTTTTAGAATGCGCTGCTCCGTAGTGGCTGAAAGAATGCAGGAGGGCTAACACTGACAGCTACATGTCTTCCTCCATGAAGCAGTTATTGTACATATTACTGTAAAGCTATCATCCTAGCAAGCAAGTCGCTTCCAGAGGCTGGGAGTATGATCCAGCCTCTCTGCACTCAGTCCACAGTCATTCTATTGGGGATGGACCCTGGTTTCTGGAGAGGGCTGAGAGGCATTTAAGCTGAGTCTTTTGCCTTTTCGTACCATTTCATCAGCACTATATGGTATAAATGGTACAAAACCAATCTCCATGTGAAAGCAAGGAGTTTACCGATAACAGCGATTATGAAGTCAGGACAGTGGGTGTAGAGTCTTTCTCTTGGGGTTTCATCTCTATAGCTTTATCTGATAACATATTTCAGTAATAGAAATTATGGGCCTTGCTTTTCCATAAGGCCCCAGTGTTTAATAATGTAAGCAATTGAACTAGGAATCTCAACGTTTTTTGAGAAGTAAGACATTTTAATTAAAAATAGGACTGGCCTCCTTTTGCTTCTCAGCATGTGGTGGAGGAATCGGTTGACTTTTTTTTTTTAATAGCACACAGAAGAAAGGCCTGATTTTTTTTCCTTTTTTTTAAGTAGCTGAAATATGAATCCGTTTCAATATTTACACAGGGGAAGTAGGGGCAACGAGCCTTGCCAAGAAAGAAAAATCAGTTGGATTTGACGGAAGAAGGCAACAAAGACCTTCATTTATTATTCTTTCCAGGAAGTCAGTTGTGGGGCCCTGACATAATGATTTAATTTTCCTCTTCGGCTCCTAGCTCTGGGTTGTGGGGCTTTGGCAAATGAGTGGAGGCACTCTGAAAGCAAGAATGAGTGAAAAACAAATATTGAGATGTGTAATGGGCAAAACATTCACAAGTAAGGAACAGTTGAATGTTTTTAGATACTTTATAGATGCCTGATCAAATAATCAGCAGCTTGATGGTGATTTGCAATGCCATTTGCTTAACATTATTAAAGAAGGCCTTTTTCGAGAGCTCCACACCTTGATTTACCCAAACAGAGAATCACATTTTTAAATAATTTGATAGCATAGTAAATAGTAAAACTGCATAATGGTTTCAGACTTTTTGTGAGTGGTAACCGTTTCTCCTCTTTTGGTAACAAGGCCAAGCAACGTTGCATTTCACCACTTGTACTGAATTTCATCATGCTTTGGGTTTAATTCTAATGTACTTTTGGAAATGTCTTTCCAGTGCTTAGAAACGATCAGAATGAAAAAAAGGCAGTGAAATTTAACAGTTGACAATGCACAATATTTTGTTCATACCTCATCAAATGCATACAGACCCAGCATTTTAGTGACCACTGTACACCATCAAAATATGTGCTAGTCATACTGTTACTATAGTCTTCAGGACAATAAATACCATTCAGTATGTGCTGATCCTGCACAATATAATTACTGTAGTAACTACTGTTAGGCTTACAGTAGGCAAAATTCTCAATTAAATTTATTTTTGGAATATATATGCTACTTAAAATACATTTACTATTATGTCACGTGAGCTGATATTAGTGCTTTTAGTTGTACTGTATATCAGGAGGGGAAGTGTGATCTCTACTTAGAAAGCTGAGGTAAAAGGTGGGTGGTAAAAAAAAAATATTGCGCATTAAAACTCTTTATTTACCGAGCCTGAGAGAAATGACTTGTGTGTCACATTCTAAAGATTGTGTTCAGGAGATTAATTCCACTTGTTGATTTTATTTTTACATGATGTTAAATGCAATGTAAACCATGTTGATTGCAATTACCAGAGTCATCTCTCAGCCTTTTTGGCTTTTGACCTGGGCATGTTTTCTTACTGCAGCGGGGTTGTTTCACCTTGCAGTCTGCCATTAAAAAGAATTGATTGGAGGTGGTACTAAAGGAAAAGAAAACAAGCAAAGGAATGTGGAGAGAGAGAGAGAGAGAGCTCTAATGACCTTGCTTTGCGCATATTGTGAATCCTGCTGGATTTTTCAGCTCTGCTGTCCAGCACAAGATCTTGGTGAAAAGAAAGTATTTTCAAGTAATTGAGTATTGATTTTAAACAGTGGGGGTAATAAAAAAGTGAAGCCAGCTCCCTTGTAATTACTGGGTAATATTGGCTGTCGCACGGCTATGCGATTGAGCATGAGGTGAAGGAAAGGGGCGATATTGTGCCCAGCAGCCACAGGCATGGCTGCCTGGTTTGGAGAGATAAAGAGGTGCTCGCTGAAACCCAACCTGGCACACAGGTTGCGGAGCATTTAGCTGGTCCAATAATCCTCCCCACCAGCAGCCTTGTTGGAACTGCATACATTAAAAGTGTCTCACGGCACTTCCATTCTTTGATGTGATTAACAAAAAGAAAATAAAAGAAATCAGTATGTATGCATTCTCAGGCTTGAGGTTTCTCTGATCATTGCATCACAGAGTAGCGTAAGATGAATTTTCATTGTAATACAGTATATGTAAGTAATACAGTATATGTAAGTGAACATTGTCCCCCAATTACATATACTGTATTACAATTGAAATTCTGATTTACCATAAAATCCTAGATGAATGTTAATCTGCTAATTCTTAAATAGAAGTAGGAAAAACTATAGGTTGAACTTCAGTCTCGCTGGCCATACAAAGTGCTGCTCCCAGGGAATCTGTACACTGAATTTTGACACAACAGAAAAGGAGGCCATTCTGTGATCCCCGGCATCTTCACTATTGTTCTGTGCGGGTTTTAGAGCAGGTTGAAGAAATGCTTTTTTTGTCAGCATCTTACTGAGTCAGAAGAAGGGGAATCATATTGCTGCAGTTATGTTAACAGTGACACAAGTTCAGTCTACTGGGAATCACAGCTTTCTTTTCAAACGGGATGCTCAGTGAGCTTTTGCTGCAGAAAGCATCTCAAGCTCTAATGGGCTGTGGATGAGTCTGTGAAAGATCCAGATTATTAGCTGTTTTTTTTTTCTTTTAGAACATTTCTATGACTGTACTATTAATATCCAAGGCTTTTAGTTCTTTATTTTATCCAGCCTTCAATTTTAGTTATTTATGCTAGTCCTTGTCAGGAAGTGTTTTTCTTTGTAAATAAAATACCCATTTTTTTTTCCTGTTTCCACTCGTGACTTTCGGCCTTGTATGCTGTTCAATGTATTCAAAAGCAGCACATTCTATTTAATGAACTTATGGTTTGTTATTTAGAAATGCAGAGCATAAAGGGATGAACTTTACTTCACTCTTGTAATTGTAAAGAGAAGACACTTGGTAAAGTGTCTAGTTTCAGTGGATGGTTAGCTTTGGTAGACTATATGGTGTTTAAAAAGTATCCTGGTTAATCCTCCTCTGAAGTCTCCCGCTGTGTCTAAACTAGAGCTACACTTTTTTACACTAAAGTGAGGAACAATCAGCTTTTATTTCCCACCCCTTAGCTTTAAATAAACACTCTCATAATGCCCAAATACTTGTTAAAATGTTTGGATCTGTCTCAGCTATTTTAAACTGCTAACATAGTTCATAAGTAAACAATGTAATTAAGATATAAAGTATCACATTCTAGTTGGAGGATGCTCTTTTAATTTAAGGGTCCCCCTGGGCAGTGAGGAAATTTAATATCTTGGGTGGACTGAGTATGGAGCTTGTACTACCAGAATCAGGAATTTAGACTTTGTTCCCAAAGTAACTAAACACCCCACCTTTTTACCTACTCATGAGAAGAATGGCTCTGATACTTTCCTCTGTGACCTAGATACGGAAATTGTCTTACTCAGACTGTTCTGGTCTTATAACATGTGTAGTTCAAAATAATTGCAGTACTCTTTGTAATGAAGAAAATGCTTAATGAATACAGTCCAAGGTTGCTTATTGGCATGTAAATGTTTACAGATTGTAGGCAAGCATTCCTTTTAATTCTTACAGGTTTGACTTGTAAAGGAAAACTGCCTGTGTAAAAATCTAATAAAAATTTCCAGCCATTTCTTTTGAACTTTTTAAACGCCACACATCTTTACTACTAGACTTTGAGTTGTAGTCTCGTACAGTACATTAGATTAATACGATCTCTGTGTTTTTAATAGGAAATGATTCCACAGAGAGTGTGAATGTTTTTATGAAATGATATGAATTTTCGAATAAGAGGTGTTGTTTAGCAACTGATTTTGTCAAGGCTACAAATAAAACAATAAAACATTATCGTCAATAAAATGCCTTTTTATTTTTTGTATCATTTGTGAAAGCAATTACATTTCAAGCACATTGTTGGGTATTCATGCATCGTTTCATATCATTGACATTCCAGCTCCTCTTATGTGAAGCATGCAAGCTTTTTATTTCAGATGGACAGTGAAGGGTAAATGAAAACCTTTGTATGCTACATTTGGAGTACAAGACAAGATTAGAGTTGCCCCATTTAGATAGGAGGTGTTAGCGCCATGCAGGTACTTAACAGCCGACTCTTCAGCCAAGTTGGCATCCCACAAAAATATCAGGGACTCATCTCTGATTCAGCTTCTCATAGTGGTGTGTGATTTTAACTGATGGCTTACAAGACAAAACTAGATTGTGTGAGGGAGTGTGGGCGTGCTGTTTAGGCACTGATGCTGTATAGTGCTACATTTGATAGATATTCAGCATTCCCTAAGTGAATTGATTCCCTTTTTTGTAAAGTGATGATTTAAAATGCATTTCCTCTTTTCAAAATCACTTCCCAAAGTTAGGGAGCTGCACAGTACATAAATACATACATGTGATACACATAGATATTTCTAAATTAATAGAATCATATACTCTACATCTAAAAACAAAGACAAAAAGCTAAATACACAGGGCGTATTATATATAGTCAAAACATTATTACATTGCAAGATTGTTATTGAATATTAAAATGGTTTTGCCTCTAAAAAGCCATATTAAAACCCCCAAGCCACACCCCCCTTTCTTGGAAAAGCAATATTGGGCTTTGCTCTATGAAATAAGCAACTACCAGTTTTTTTTTCTTTTAAGTTGTATTTCCTTTATTAAAAGTGCATTTTGATACCAGAATGTTCCTGAAAAAACATTGCAGTAAGTGGATTTTCTGCTTCATTGTGTTCCCTTATTCACATTTGTTCATAAATGGATTCATTTTTATTTAGGGACTGTAAGAAATTTAGATTCAGGTATAAGAAGAATAATTAGAAACTTCTATACTGCATGAAAAGGAACTGAAGTTCATTGCTTTTTATATGGAGGGGAAAAAAAACACACAAAGGAAAACGCAAAACAGCCTGATTTGCTTTTCTGTGGTCATTTGCATTGTGAACAAGATCTGAGGGTTTTGTCTGAAAAGTGAATAGACATCTGTTGAAAAGATTAATTTTGAATGGACTTCTAAATAAGTACACCATGGTAATTATGTACTGTATGTGTGTGTAAGAGAAATTAGTTCTGACAAATTCCATACAAAACACAGTCACTGTCACTTGCAGACATGATGAAGTCAAAATGGTTGTCTTGTTCAGTCAAAGTGAAATGACATTTTATAATGATTGGACAAAAACATCTATACCTTAATTTTTACCAAATATACTCTTTCTTCAGTAATAGAGTAAACCTTTTCTATATTTTAGAAGAGGTTTACTCTATTACCAAAGAAAGAGTATATTTGGTAAAATACACTCTTTCTTCAGTAATAGAGTAATTGGCCTTCCAGTTTTTGCTTCTCAGGATAAGTGTCTGTTGTGCAACAGAAAGAAAGGTCATGGTAACATATTGGACGTTGTCAAGGCGGCCTTATACTAATAGTGTTTTGGGGATAAAAACCTCATTATAGATGAAAAGTGAAAAGGGTGCCAAAACTACAGAATGGAGAACAAAAAGTGAACTGTTCCAAGAGCTTCATGAAGGCACATTTGCTTTTTTACAGGATTGATCATGATACCCACACATCTCTATGGAGAAAAAATAATAATTTCTTTGTTGTTTCCACATTTACTTTTTAGGAAACATACTGTATTCAGCTATATGTTAAATGTATTTAAAATATTTTCTATTATTCTAGTCATTGTGCTGTATTTGGGGTATTGTGTGGTATTTGTTGACCATTTTTTTAATAATCTCAATCAAATCTTTCCAGAAACTGATGAGCTTAGGCTCATTTTTAAGAGCATTACATTTAATCTAAACACTACTTCTCTTTGACCTATTTCAAGGTGCCTTGGCATTTTCTCTTAGGTTGTTATTGATGCTGTACATCAAAGCAAAAAATTGAAAAATAAATTTGTGTAGCAGCAGGTTTACAATTTTAGGGGGGCAACATGCCAGCCAGCCACATATAAAAGGCCTATTGCTAGCACTTTTGCCATATTGCTGGCTTTCAGTGTCATATCTCAATTACACTGAAAAAAAGTATTTTAGAAGAAAAGTAAAATGTCTGGGGAAAACTCTGTCTCTCTTGTGCAATGTGTATAAATCTTTACAACATGAGTTTTTAAAAAATGGTTCTAACATAATGACCAAATAATATAGTACAAAATGTCTTGCTCCAAAAACAGAGAAAAACCCCCCTAAAATAATGTAATAATACACCAGCGAAAAGTAACCCAACATTCAGGGGAAATTGCCTAGCAGTTAAGATATAATAACAGGAGAATAAAATGGCATTCAGCAGCAATTTGTGTTAACAAATTTGTTTTTTTTTCTTCGTTTTTTAAGCGAAAGCCTTAATTAGCCTTAATGTTAATCTTATAATTCTACCTAATTGGCTGATGGCTTCCAGTTGGTGAGAAAGGTCTCAAATTGCGTGGAGTAAGAGTGTGGGTTAATCCTGTTGTTGCGTTCCTGCTCTATCAAGATCTGCATTAAGCTCCGGCTGTCTTTAGGTAGCCTCCACATCCATTCCTTCAGAAGCTGTCTGATTTCCATTGGCTTAGTTTTACAAAGCTCTCCTGTCAGATTAAGTGCTCATCGGAAGGAAATCATTTAGGATGTGAACACAGTCAAATATTAAATATTGGAAAGTGGAATTAATCCAGTCTTGTATCTGGATTGTGGAGAAGACCTTAGGGACAGTATCATGTTATCCAGTTATGCTAATTATATCTCCAACTTCTCAACAATGGCACACTGGCAACTCAAGGGAACCAAAAACATGCCTTTGAGGGACGAGGCCTCTTGCACACGATGGTGCCCACCTCTGCATGCCACAAAAAGCATGCTGCCTTTATCAGTGGCATCAATGTGACGACACAGCTGAGATGCCCCAGGTTAATTTATTAACGCGTCAGTACCTCAAAGTGATCCATGCTATGGCTTTGTTTGCATCCTTTCATGCTTGTGTGTTTGCATTTGTTCTATGTGAAACTCAGCGTGGGCTGCCCTCTGGCCCTGTAGTAGCATGATTCATTGCATTAATTAAGAATGGTCTCATTTGTGAGTCTTATATGAAAGGATTACTGAGACACAGGCCAATTCTAGCTTTTTTGTTCTATTTACAGAACTGAAACCAAATCAAAGTCTATGAACATTGACGTTATGAATAAACATGGGTCCCCCATAATTTACAGTTTCTTCATCATCAGCAGCAGGCTCATTAGGATAATCTAACATTAATCAAATAACTATTGTCTTCCACCATAACTGCTGGCACTGTGCATCTGTAGTGAAGAGTTGGTTAAAAATTGAGATTTATTTGAAAAACTTTGGCACAGGCTCAGAGTTGGCCCAGCTTCTGCCTAGAACCACCAATATAGAAATAAAAACTGGCTCACCACAGGTATTACTTTAACAATATCTGACTATGAATATCATCTTTAAGATTTTTATACTCAGTAATCATATAAGACATCCACATTTCTCATGTTGAAAGTGATACCATTTTTTAATCGGTTAAATCACCGTCAGCAAATGTATTTATTAAATGCCACACAGTGTTAGGTTGTCTGTGACGACATAAAAATATAGGACAAAGGTACCACAGTAATTTCAGAACCTTTTCTACTGTTCTGTTTTATAGGAAGTTATATAAAATACTTTATTAATGATGATAGCATGCACTGGATAAGCTGTTTCCCTTTGCCTGTCACTGTAGTTATTTAAAATTAACGGGCTACCATAACACTGCCTCTGGTACAGAACATGCATTTGGATCTTGAAGCATCACAAGAGAAAACACTGAAATGGAAAATGAATGGCTTACACATTTTCCAAGAACTTGCTATGAACAATATTGAATCTTGTTTTTTTGATGTTTTGAATACTTCCTGGGTTTCCTACATTAGTGCCAATTTTTTTTAAAATTCCTTTTATGATTCTGATTTTTATGATTGCTTGTTGTGCATGTGAAATTGAAGGACATGTGTGCTATGTATCGTATGGCTATGATGTTTACATCATTTCAGCATGACTTCATCAAATCAATCTACTGTACTGTATATCAATTGTTAAATTAGTCAGATCCCTTGCAATAAAAACCTTGACCAAGTAAAAGGTCTTTCCTCTCTGAGCTTTCCAGCATTCTCTAAAATCCAGAGTATGTGTGCATGCCACCAAACACTTGTGTAATTAGAGGCACAGAAATGTTTTCCAAACCAAGTCATTGATATTTACAAGTCTCATTAAGCTGTGCCAGTGTGAGGTTGTTTAAGACCTTGGCTATCCCCTGTAGTTAATATCCCTCTCTCTCCTGGTCTTCTATAGTATGCTAAAGAATGCATATGAAAAATAATAGACTGCAGGTGACCATCCTCAGTGTTTATGTGATGGCAGGAGACAATTATCTGCACATTTCTTGAATTAGCAGTTTATCCTGGCTGCAGGGCATCAAGTGATTTATTGATATACAAGTACAGAGTTCAATGTCACGTAATTGAAACAATCTGCATGCTTTGGTTTTACTTAAGCCTTTAGAATGACAATCACCTCATCCAAAGCAATTCTCCTCAGAGCATATTAGAAATTACAGATGTAGGCTCTACGCCAAAAAACTGTATTTTTCTATTCTAATGAGAAAAATACTTCAAGATAGTTTTCTCTAGGGCTAACTGATCTACGTAAAGCCATATACATCTGCTCTAAAATAACGACGGAAATATAAAATGCAGGATGCCTAAATTTTTGTTCTGTTGTACAGTATCTGTTCATGCTGTCTATATTTCCTGATTTTCAAGCCTAATTTCCTTATAGTAGTTAAAAATATTATTTCTCCTTTAATTTAAGTAAGTCTTTTTTAAAACTGTCCCTTGAATGGTTGATCACCATACTTCTACATACTGTACAGTATGTTGTTCAGTTTCAGAAATGAATATGCACACAAAATCATAGAACCCTGGTGAAAAAAACAGATTTTCACAGGGTTTACGCCATTTTACTTTTTTGCTTAAAACCATAAGAAGGTCTATAACATAAAAAAGGTCTTTGTAACTCCTCAGACCTCCACATTTGCATTTTGATTTCAGTCCTTAGCAAACTCAGGCAAGTTAGGAGAGGATAAAAGTATTCTTCTGCAATCCTCACATTATTGGCAGAAACACAGGCTAATGAATTCCGTCTGTCTTCTGCCTTTATCTGCCTCCCTCGCTTGAGACTGCTTGCATCAAAGGATTTATGAAGCTTGGCTCCCTCCTACATAAGCAAATTACAGTAATCGCCCCATATGTACTGGTTGAGACCTTATGGTCGTCAATCAAATAATGAGCGCTGTTCTTCTGCAAGTACATAAAGATTTGCTTGATCCTCTCCACAGATGTGTAACTCCATCATGGATGGGAGTTCACCAATGGGTTTTTATTGTAGTTAAGCATCCTACAGAGGCTGTGTGGGAAGACAGGTGGTGTTTCTACTGGTTTATGTCAACTAACAGTGGCATTTTGGGATCCCTCAATGAGCCACTTAATGATGACACTGAACTGTGGTTTGAAGAATGAGCCCTAAGAGCAGAGAAAGAAGTAATATTCTGATTGCTTATGTTCAGCATTTCAGACTGGATTTTTCTCAATTGGATGCTTTCCTATGGGACTTATGTGGACAGTAAAATGTCGAGAGAGGGGGTGGTGGCTCTGTGGCTAAGGATTTGCGTCTGGGCTGGACGGTTACTGGTTCATATCCCGCGGCTGGCAGAGGAATTCTACTCTGTTGGGCTCCTGAGCAAGGCCCTTAACCCCAGCTTCTCCAGGGGTGCCGTATGATTGACTGACCCTATGCTCTGACCCCAAGCTTTTCTCCCTGTCTGTGTGTCTCATGGAGAGCAAGTTGGGGTATGTAAAAAGACAAATTCCTAATACAAGAAATTGCAATATGATATGGCCAATAAAGTGATCTTATCTAATAGCGCTACAACCCCCCTTCTTAAACGACACTATTATCTTCTAATAATGATCCACAGCTTTGAACAGTACTTAGAGGAAAGTAATGAGCTTGTGAAACACCCAAGTGAGAGATGGATCCTGTCCACCCTTTGTCCAGTCCTTCCCTTTAACCTTCAGGCTTCAATGGTAACTATGGTTTTTAAAACGATTACTGATGATGGCTCCTTCTGATGATGATCACACAGCAGATTTGGTTTTTCATTTACCACTATCTGCCATGCCAGGGACAGAAAGATTGTTGATTTTCTCACGCAGTCGTTGATGTTCAGGCTCCTGAGCTATGTAATAGCTGTCACTTATCCCAGTGTTTTTACACCGTATATCTACATGATGTCCACTGCATTTGTCAATGAATACTTATGAGGTGAACATTTTTACATGCTTTCTCATTCTTAACACTGCTTGCATCAAGGGGTCAGTGTGGATTGATAGTGAACAGGTGTCTGAATATTCAATATCTTTTGTCGCCGTGTTGACTTATTTAGGTGGTAAGTGAATCCTAGACACTTGAGAGTAGGGTAAAATAGGTGTAAAAGTTTTGCAGTAAGAAAAGCTGATAAATGTCTCTCTTCTTCTCTGGTTAATAAAGCACCTGAACAAAAGGACTTGGTTACACAGGCTGAAAATTGATCCAATTTTCTGCTAGTGAAGCTGAGAAAAAAATAGCAGCACAGTGCGTATTTCATCCTGATGGAACAACATGTCTTTAATCTTGTTCATGACACAAAGCAAAGGCACTGACACCCAAAGTGAAGGAACAGGAAAAGTGGAATTGCTGATGTGGTATATCTTCTCTTTTTGTAATAAAAAAATATGGACACATAGGTTGAATGCCTTCAAGTGAAGGTAAGAATTACAAACGAAAGAAGCATGAGCAACACTGCAAGTTTCCTCCAATGAAGTTGTTAAGTAATTATCTCAGCAACCAGGGAAGCAGATTTCCTAAAGGTTGATTTGGCTGATCTGCATATTTTAATATGCAGCAGAAGTTGGAAGCCTTTAAAATGCCAACTTTTAATTTATTCAGCACAAAAAAAATAGGCATAGGGTTCCAGAACAAGCAGTGCTGTCAGATCTCGTAGTCCTACTGTAGTGTGCCCGGGTTTACTTCTGAAGGCTGGACTAATTAGCCTGCATCCTCTCTTACAGTACTACAAGAAAGAACAAACTTGTAAAGCAGAGAGGCTTTACCCATAATCGACCTTTCTTGCTCTACAACTAGTTTGCTTTCATTTCGTAATTAAAAAAGTTCAAAGTGGGAGGCCAATCTTTCTGCAGTTTTCCCTGTCAGTTTCTACGAGGGAATACTTGTGCAGAGAGAATTTAAGGAAGGCAAGAGAGGAGCAATTGTAAAAATCTTGTGAAATTAGAAATTGTGATATGAAAACATCAAGTTTTATAAAATTGTTGCTTTCTGTCTAATGGATGGTTCATATTCTGACTATAACTTGATATTTAGGTTTTTTTTTATATACAAAGCATATTTTATCTTCATCACCCTACCTCCATCCCCCATTTTAGCCAGAAGGAAATGACTATAACCAATAAAACAACCTTCTTGGACAGAATCCCATCCCACAGAAAGAAATGTATAAAACTGCCTGCATGCTCTCCCAGTGGATGATGTGTGGACCCATCAGAGACCACGCTGCACTGACTTTTATCAAGCAGTGTGCTAAAAGGCAGGAAGTAAAAGGAAAAGTTTTGAAAAGCAACAAAAGCTTTTATCGAGACCCAGATTTATTTAGATATTATCATCTTGCAAAATATAGATCTGGTCTAACAGAGATTAATGACTATGATTTGCTCACACTCATATGGCACAACTTTGCCCTCACTTGCTGACAGGATAAGCAAGGGCGTCATATGCCGTCGTTTTAGAATCCCTTCTGCAGGTAGATCTAATGGATGCAGAATGGTTTGAAAATGTTCTGGTATCGTTTTACCTATAGGGGAATGTGCTGGTACTCTTATAGGGAGATACCATATTGTAGCTCAAGAATAGTATTTTGTTGACACTGTCACACATACTGTACAGATATACATTGAATCTTTTTTCCTTTATTATAACCATTTGCTGGTTGTATATAGTTTCACCTATGGGGGTTCAAGAGAAAGCATTCCAGATTATTCCAGGTTAATGCATGCACTACTGAAAATTTACAGGAAACAGTGAAAAGGAACTTTATTAACTTTTGCCTGACATGCTGTGACATGTTCTGCAGAATTTGAGTGTTCACTTACACAGTGTGATTGAACATGAAGCACATGGTGATCAGTTCTTTTTTTAAATTCGATATGAACTTTCAGCATTTAAGGAAGACATTGTTTTAGTTAATCACACTTCATACAAAATTAGGTTTTAAGGTGAAGTGGAAAAACTCCTGTCAAAATTAGGTTTTAAGGTGAAGTGAAATTTGAATATTTTTAGCAAGACATTTAGGTTAATAAATCCATCAATGTAAACATTTCTCTTAGAATAGTACATTTAAAGAGATATTTCCTTTTATTTTGTGTTTGTGGTTTCAGGAACTCTGCTTTTGATGTGCAAAAGAACATTCATAATGCATCTAAGTGCCTGTTGTACAGACAAGTCTTCTGTTCTGAATATACGGTACTTCAGGTTTGAGTCATTCTGTATGCTTTTATCAACAATTTACAGTATATATATATTTCTTGTGCATACACCAAATGATTCCTTTTCACACATTCCCAGAAGGATTTCTGTGAATCTGGGCAATTGCTAAAAAGCCTTTATCAATTTGCTTTGGTTGGCAAAATGAGGGATCTTTCTCTAGCTGCTCTTTGGCATTCATTAAAAATCTAGGCATGGTGTGATACCAGGAACCCTTCCTTTTGGAAAGTAATTTCAGTTTCTGGTTTGGCTGGCTGTCGTTTGAAATTGAGGGCAGTGTTTTTTCAGGGAGGAGGGACAGAAAGGTTCTGTCGTCTTTGAAAAGCTATTAAAATTCATTCCCATTTGATCAGGGGGAAATAGGCTGATTGAAGCATTGTGTCAAAAAGGTCAGGGGGGCTGGAGTGATGGAGTGGAGTTTAAGGGTGGGGTTGTCCTCCTTTTCCTCTGCTCACAATCACTGACTTTAAAACAATGCTTATTGTTCATTAAAAGAGCTTAAGAAAACAATGTTGCTGTAACTGCACAAACACTGGAAGATAAATGGGCCCTACCGCGTCAGTTTTTCCTCTTTTATTGCAGAATCCGTTTTTAGTCGTCATGTTTGTTAAATTCAGAAGTACAGTAGTGCTGCAATCTACTTAGACAGCTCTGGAATGCGTTTGGATTCAGCAAAGAATAATGCAAAAAATAGTTTCTGACAAGTTAATTAATACGTGAAAACACTAACCTTCCTTCAGGCCTTATTGCCTTATGCAGGCCTAGCACTGACCTATGGGTTTGTTTTAATTGCAAAAATGAAGCAAAAAAAAAAATAGAAGTCTTTTAACCCTAGCTTCCAAGCTTCCTACAATTCAAAGTGAAGGCAGAGGGAATTAATTAAGGCTGGAACAGATACTTCATTATAATAAATCACTCCAGGTAATTTGCAAAGAGTATCTCATTTCCTGAGTCAAAAGGCAAAGAATTAGCTTGCATCCTGTTGAGTAGGGGGGTACTCTGCTGTAGTTCTTTAACAAACACTGAATCCCAGCTTAAGGTGACACAACCTAAAGAGACGTCTAGTAGATGTGAGATTTTCAGCCTTATAATCAAGTTAATTATTGTCACGTGACTTTTCTTAATCTTCACAAACGTCCTCAGGAAATGGGACTTTCACTCTCACAAGCCAGTGCCACTACTCAAGCATGAACAAAAATCTTAGCAAACTTCGATGAACCTTTTCAACTAGTTTTATATGCTGTGGACAGTAGATTCGTATGGGTAGGGAGGCAAGGGGTTTCAAGTCTCATTTTTTATATTAATGTTAGACACTTTTTGCTTTGAACATTTGGGAATCGACACTCATAGCTTGTGCTCAAGCACGTATTTTAAAACATCACATAACAGAGAGTGGGTCATTAGGGCAGCATTAACATGCGTATAGTTTTACAAA
Organism: Atractosteus spatula; assembly: GCF_055471065.1. Lineage (NCBI taxonomy): Eukaryota > Metazoa > Chordata > Actinopteri > Semionotiformes > Lepisosteidae > Atractosteus > Atractosteus spatula. Next base: position 63,180,005 of record NC_142709.1, on the reverse strand, counting down.
TGCCCCAGCAACAGAGCAGTAAGAGACTTTTTCCATGGAACTATAGCCAAAATGCACAGAGTATCCTGCTATTTTTAAAAAGCTATTTTTTTTGTCCAAAGGTACTTAATATCATCAATATCTTTAAAAGAACAGCAGAAGATCATTTCATTACCTATTAAAGCACAGCATGTGGCCCAGTTGTGTCTCAGTCACTGTCAAAGGTTTTGTCACAAAGTTCTGACAGATCATAAAGTGCATTCTTCCCTGTCTGAACTGATACTTTCTCTATATTTGTCTAAAAGACATCTCAAGTCATCTCACTTGTGCAGCTGTGCCTGAACCACTGGTGATCAGAAACAAGTGTTAACAAGTATTTGACTGAAAGTAGAAAAGATTGATAAGAGCAGAAAATAACCCTCAAGATAAAGAAGGCAAAGGCAAAGAACTGTGTTCTAGCAAGAATATGTGTCTGCCTCAGCTTTCAGTAGTTGCTTGTGCAGTTGGTGTTACCACTGTAGGGAGTAAGACGTACTGTAAGAGGTGGAATGGGGTATGGTCTGTTATATAGTAGTCAAGTGTGTTTGCTGAGCCAGGCTAACTTAGTTTACTAAATCTGTCATCTGCCCTTGATCTGCCTGCTTGGAGAGAAACTAAGACATCCCCTTCTGCCACCACAAAGACTTCAATGCATGATGTCTGTGCAGGTCCATTCTCCACTTGGTCAGATCCATCAACAAGCTGCTCCCCAACCCTCCAGGCTGTTTTCATTTCCTGTGAGGCAAGGGCTGGTGAAGCAGGGTGACATGGAAGCTTCACATCAAAGTGACAAGTGTGTGCAAGAGGGTTCTACCAATGGTCCAGGGAGGATTCCCTCACCCTCCCCTTCCTTTCCCAAGCTCTGGGCAGCACTGTGCAGACACAACAGCTGCCTGGCAAAGTACAAAACCCTGGTAGGTCTTAACACTTACAGTATGCAGGGCTCCCCTATTTTGAAAGTAGGTCATACACACTGACTTGCTTTTTCTCAGGGTTGTGAAATGCAACTTGAATCCATTTTTAGTGACTGCCTAAAGCTGTTGATAAGCAATAAAAATAACACCTGTGCCCCAATTTTCCCTTTCTGATATTATAAAACTAGCATGCACCCACTTAGTTGGAGCTATTTTCTGTTTTTATTATTATTAGTTCTACAACAGTTATACACAAGATAAATATAGTATTTTTAAACACACCTGCCTTTCCAATATTTGATAGTGTGCTTTAACAAATGTTTATTTTTTTGGTGAAGTAGTATTTAAACACAAATCATCATTATGCTGAATGAATGATGTCCTTGCAAAGAGTTTAGGTGAGCTTCCAGGCCCAGTTAATGATGTTAACAGTTTCAGGAAGGATCAACAGTAGCCCCCGCAGTCATGTGCAGCCCTTTTTCTTTTTTTCACAATCGAATAAATAATTAATTTAATTGATCTCTTTCTCTAAGTGGTCGTAGAAGACAAATTGAATAAATCAAAATCAAAATATTTAATATGTCTGCGTTCTTTCCTGCTATTTGGACTATTCCACTTAGAGAAACCTGCAGCAGTTATCCACTCTCGTTTTAGAAAAAGCAAAAATCAGCAGAGTTATCATTGTTTAAAATGGACAGCTTTGTTACAAGGTGTGTCACTGATGGGCTGTGTCTAGCCTGGTTGCAAATTGTTGGCTGTGAAACTCCACGGACAGCAGGTGACAATGTGCTAACTTGATCTTGCCTCAAACATACCAATGACATGAACGCCATTGGGTTCTTGATGAGTTGGGTATATTTCTTGTTCCTTTCCTTGTTTTTCTATTCTTGATTTTCACTACACTTGACTTTAACTGGGCCAAATAAAATCATCATCCGTGCCCAATCAACTCTAACTAAAAACCTGAGTTAGTGCTTATACATGAGTTGAAGGAATTTGAGTTTTTCAAGGTCAGTCACAAATGACCAATTAATAAACTAATACCAAAAAAGATTAAGAAAAATACAAAAACATTTTTATTTTCTAATAACATGCTAAAAGAAAGTAACATAGTGATAGATAGATATAACTATGCTGAGCACATACAGTATAATAGAGCTCAGTACTCTGAGATCTATTTTGATCTATTATACACTCGTGGTAGTGTAGTAAGACATAACACATTTGATAGAAATGTGAAATTTAGGATTAAAAAAACATTTTTTTAAATATTGAATTATTTACTAAAATATATTTTTACTTTTTTAAAAATTGTGCCCCACCTGACACCTGTGAATACTCTTAAAAAGTGCTAATTCTTAAGCATTACTAAATAAAGGAACCCCACACAGAAATGAATTCAGCAGAACATGACAAAAGTACAGTACCTGTGCCAATACCAGCAGCATCCATATCAGTGCTCTTGGGGTTACATATCAACCAAATGCATGAATATATATGATTTATAGAGTATGTGTGTACAGTATGTATTGCGGTTGCATATGCTTGTGAAAGCACCAATCAGCTCAAGGTCATTGCCCTGGTAGTGAAGGACTATAGCCTGGTGAATAAGACCCATTAGGAACAAAAGACCATTTCATACCGCTCTTGCATTATGGAGTCAAGCTGTTTCAGTACCCATTTCCTTGTCAAAACACACACTGCATTCAGCATTATAAAGCTGCTTATTGTACTTAGAAAATGAGCTGTAGAAGCAGACCTAAGTTCTATCTCACTCTGCAATCCATCAAGGAAGGCAAATCTTGGCCCTGTGCATGTCACGTTCCAGAGATGCCCAAGGTGCCTGAGTTTGAACATGTGTGAAAATGCTTTATATTGTAGAAGGTGGTTTCTCATGTTGTGCCTGTGAATGTGAAATTATCCTTTTTGTCGCAACTTCTTAACAGAAGCTTAGTGATAATCACCTCAAGATTACACGTTCAGGTGTGCCAGCCAGAGAAACCTGTTCCTGTGTGCCTGTTCCTGTGGGCCTCCAGAAATAATACTGGGGGATTATCTGAAAACTTTGTTGACAATCTTTTACGCTTGGTGTGTTTGATCGTAGAGCAAGCAAAAGGCTGCCAAGCGAATGTAAAAAACATCTGCTGACATTTGATGTAACAGGTTTTCACTGTTTGGTCAAATGTGGAGGTTAGGGCTACTTGAGCGATCGAGTCCAAATGTTAGCAGTGTTTGTTATTTTTATGTTGAAGCGTAGAAGTGATTGCTCTTTTGTGTTGCTGTCTGGAGAGAAAAAAAATAATTTGATTTGATTTTAGGCCTTTGGGAAACGTTTTAATCCCACTGCAAACTAACATCATCTGTCTAACCACAGTGTGCAGATAGCAAGGGCAAACTGCTCAACTTTAACATGCTGGCATATCTTAGAGATCCTGCCCTTTTATTGAGATACGGCTTTTGTAGAAATGCGGGAGATACAGTACCACTAATGATTTTGATTGTTTTGTTGTTGTTAGCAGCAGTGTGATGGATTCATTGTTAAGGCTCTGGATTGGTAAATGGAAAATTCTGGGTTTAATTAGGTGTTGTACTTTTGTACTTTACTCGGATTTTTCATTAAAATGCCCAGCTTTATGTATATGATTTTAGATCAGGGTGTCTCTAGCCCTTGTCCTGGTGAGGCCAAGTGCAGCAGGTTTTATAGGTAACCTTTAAACGATCATTTTCTGAAGACATGGAATAAACAGTGTTAAACAGTTAAACAGGTGGTGCGCTCAGTTGAATAATTTAGGGATAATCAGGAACAAAATTTTGAATATCCCCCAGCCCACAAGAACTAGTGCTTCCTTTATTAAATTGATCAGTTGTTTAAAGACGTGTTCCTAATCTTTGAACAACAGATGATTTAGGGTGACCTATAAAAATAACTGGAGTGGGGAAAGCCATTGAATCAAGTTAGTCTTCCACCCACTAATCAACAACATAAAAATCTGGGACCTCTTTCTGGATTTCATGATGTCTGTTTATGTATTGCCGACTAAACAAATCATTTGCATGTGACAGAATTAGCTTACTCTTGATTCAGTACATACTGATATTTGTTTTAGCTTTCCCTTTAAACTTTAAATAAGGAAGTCTGTTTTAAAGCACTTATTTTTTTATAACTTTACTTTTAAGCCAACAATTTAAAATCTGATTTGGTCTTCCCTTGGTAACAGGTTATAAAGATGATTTTTTTCTTTTAAACGTGATTGAAAACTGATATTTGTACAGAGTACTGGAGTACTATATGTGCACACTGTTTACAAATAATTTGGAAATATAATATAGTATCAATACAACACAAAAATCACCATTTATTTAAATAAATATACTTTAATAAGAACATTAAACTTATTCTAATCATTTTACTCGGTCTTGGGATTGATATGGTAAAATATTTAGATGAGTAGGACTTTAGGAAAAGAGTAGGTTTCGTCATCAAATCTGTACTCAGATAAAGTTTCATCACGTTGTTCCTATTCTAGGATGTCCTGTTCATGATCCATGGATCAGAGGTATAAAATTAAAAAAAAAACTCTTCCCACAGGGTCAAACAAAAGGCTCAAGCCTAACCTGGGAACTCTTCAGCATGACTAATGCTGTGAGCTTAGTGATGTACAAAATATTGCATTTCATATTGCGTACATATTGCAATCGTATCAAATGTCTCCAGGAGTGGAACAAAACAGGAGATTAATTAAAGTATTATTCAAATTTTTTTTAGGATTTGTTTTACTTAATGATAGTGTGAATAGTACTAGACCTATTTTTCTGTTTTAGTTAATTTACTATTAATTTTTTTGGGGTAAACACACTATTGAAAGCGTACTTAATAAAACAATCATGCCAGCGTGCGAAGAAAGCTTTTTTTTCTGAAACGGTATCTCAGGTCCCTTTCAGTAAAACCCGAGACCCCAGATTTGGAAAAAGTATTACACTGTTATGCTCCAAAAATAGTCAAGCTACTGTATTTGCCAATGACTAGATTTCTGCAGTGTGTTAAAAAAGAAATAGACTTTAAAAGAGTAACAGGTTATGCTCATTTTTCTGAGTGCAAAATCTAAATTGCTGGATGCAATTTAGCGAACCAGCTTATGCGAATTTCACAATAAAGTCTTAAGAATACACAACCTAATTGAGATTCCTTTCTCAACAGTGGGTTGTTTGTTCTTGTTATTTAGGAGCCTTGTAATACCCAAAATATAGATTTCCCACAGGGATTAAGAAAATCTCTATAAACACATTTGTACAGGGTGCTTTTTATTTAATAATACAAAGTAAATACAAAAAAATATATACATTCACAATGCTCTCATTTCAAAATGCTCAAAAGCACTTTATTAAATGTCAATTTTAATAATGCTATTACTACGCTGAGAGGTATTAAAAATACAAATTTTCACTGCAGTGTTAAAATCCAAGACCAGATCAGGTTGTAGTGTGAAAAAAAATGACCACAATTCAATTCAATCACTGTGACGGTTCTTAAGCCAGTGGTAACTTGATGTTTGAGAATAAAATCATTGTCATATTTTTCCAAACAGGAGAACCGTTTTGATGTGTGTTAGTCCTGTTGTCACTAACTACAGTAACATGTCCACAAAAGGGACCAATGATTTGCAAAAAATTTGTATCTCAAACTTTGAGGAAAAAGAAGGTGATCACGAAGCCATTGTGATCAATGCATTAACCCTATTTGGCCATATTATAACTGTAATGCCACTCAGATGATCCCTGTGAATTTTGAACTTACTGTAATTGTCCAAACAGTTTTTGAGTAGTAGCAGTTTGAGCCTTTGTTTCACCAAATAGCTGATGACACTTTACAGTGTATGTTTTCATGAAATCCAAGTTTCAATTAAATCAATGTAGCAGTTTCCACGACAAGAAAAGCTTCAGTTGTGAGATAATTTGAGCATCTTGGTATATACTGTATAGGAACTACAGTGTCTCAAATGTTAATGCTATTCTGGATAGAATGGCACGTCACACAACAGGCAGAGTTAAAGTTTTGCACCACTTTCATATATATTAATTCTGTTAGTAGTAGAAGTCTAAATATAAAACTTTAATTGGCCAAACAGTTCCTGAGCTAGAGCAATGTGGGGTTTTTTTTTGGACCATGTCTGACCACAAAATGGTTTATAAACCATCATTGTGAGCATAACAATTATTGTAGGAACTTTTCCCGTGTACAATACACTGTGCTTTGGCTTTGAATAAAATCTGATATCTGATTGAAAGTTTTTTTTCACAGTTTTCATGGATCTGTCATGGTGCACCTGCCTCATAATTAGACAAAAAAGAAAAACATTGAAACAATCCTTATAGGTTTCCACTACATGGAAGCTAAATCATACTTCTGAAGGCAAAAGGGTTGTAAGAGATGTTCTTAAGTTGTACTTAACTAGTACTTAAACAGTGTAATATTGTTGTCACTTGACACATGTTGTGTTTTACAATTTTATGGAATGATTTTAATCTCCCATGCAGGTCCTATAACTGAAATCTAGAACTTAAAGCCTGACATGGCCCTTATTCTCAAGGGTGAATTGCCCTCATGTAAACAGACATGTGGTAAATAAATTATTTAGAAGCTCAGATCTAAGTAGTGTTGTTGTACTGATGCAACTCTGCTTAGGTTTGGGGGATCAGCCATTGCAACACGCATGCAGATGTCAGTACAAGTGAGTGAAACCTGAGCTGTGCTCCAGAAGTTTAGCTGGCCAGCATTTAAAAGGGGGCTTTTGTGTGAAAAGAATCAGCCTTGTGTTTCTTTCTGTTCTACATTTCTGCCATCTTCTTCATTTTACATTCTTGAATACATTGCTGTCTCATGTAGCTCATCTAAACTCCTTTAAACAAACCTCACATACTGAAACTCACACGACTGACATGTAAATCAGCTGATGATAAAAACAAATCATGTGTACATTGATGTTGATGTGAAGTGAGTCGTTAGCATTTCAGTAAGGAAAACGGGGAAGGAAACTAATTTTGGCTTAATTTCAAAGCTGCGTCTAGGGATGAGAAATGGTAAAAGAGCTTGAAATGGTAATCTGTGTTGGTATGCTTTCAGCACACCCAGCTGAGCCTGTGTTTAACCAGCATTTCTGCAGTGCCCTCAGTGTAAGCTGTACTGTGTTTGGCTCTTCACTGGTGCATGTTTTCTTAATCTCCTCTTCTCGTTATTCTCAATGGGACAAGGTGGATTTGACTCTTCTCATCTGGATTATGTCTGCCCCTAGACCCCCCCCCATGATGGGCACATTTTGTACAAAGCTACAAAGCAAAGCAGATACATGTTTCAGCTTGCACTGAAAGATCCAGAGGGGAAAACAGTGCAAGAATGGATCTGACGATCTGGGAAAATGGGATGTGTTTTCAATCAACATACATTTTTCCAAGGTATAGAACTGTCCTATTCACACTATATTTATTTTTTTTTGATTAGGATCAGCAAATACTGATGTGAGCTTAAAGCAAATCAGTAAGCAAAATATGCACCAAAGCTCTTTATTGCTAATTTTTGGTTACTGTATCTGTTTGTCAAGTGTAATGACATACACGACTACAAGTGTACAGCATAGTTTTAATGTACTGCTTTTTTTTCTTTTTAAACACTAATGGAAGGAAATAATGGAAAACAATCCAGGAAAGTCTGGGAATCTCATACTATATACTATATATTTTTTATAACAGGCATAACATTGCATCTGCATCTGTCTGTCTGTAATGGTAAATCACAAAATAATTATCTTACAACCTGTACAACCTACTATTGTTTTTATGGTTGTCATAGAGAGAGCCTGTTCAGTTATGAAGTTTAATTGTGAGTTATATAATACTTAAGAGGTAGGCTTTGCTGTTTAGTGTGAATATAGAGCCAGAACACAAGTGAATAAGGGTAGGACCCAGAATATTGTTGAGAGTAGAAGACAGAGTATTCCAAAACAATTTAATATAAAAGCTTGCATGAATTTCTGTATACTAACTATATAGTAATATGACAGTTCTCTATCTGAATTGTATAACCTTTGTTTGGTCCTATAATAGTAAACCCTATAAAATACACAATGCGCCAAGAAATAAACATCCCAGCTATGGATGGCTTCTTAGAGATTTAGCAAAAGACTTGGAAAAAATAAACAGACTCGATAAAAGCAATCAAGTTTTTCTTGATGATCACAATAATAATGCAGCCTTCTTTTACAGAGAGCAGGCATTTGTTAATTGAAAACAGTTACTTTTTTCTCCTTATTGAAATGACTTGCTCCATCATCAATTCATATAGTATAGTAGACCAAATTTGTCTACACATCACTGTGGACAGCATGGCATTGTTTGGGTTAGAGCTTTTAAAACAATATCCTGTAGCTATTGCAAATGCCAGTGCAGATGTAAGGTGTAGAATAAAGTAATTTACAAATTAAAAATGTATAATTTGGGGAGTTGCATAGCTTCTTAGCATTTGCCTATACAACCTCAGTAATTTATTAGTTAGTGATTTCTGATTATATGTTATTGTTACCATAACAGAACAGAAACCTGGAAAGGTTTGGGTTGTTGTGCAATTAATGGTAGTAATTCATTGACTTGTACATATGAGATGAAAGATGTTTTCTGTGGCTTTTAGGTTTAAGTGGCGATCACGCAGGGAGTAAATTACCTGAAGTAGGTTAACAGATGTGCTGCAGATGCAGATGATGCCAGGTTGCTTCTGAAGACCTGCTGTATTTAATCATTCTGAAATGCTCCCACATTGTGTGCAGACATGTGAGTTCTTCTGAATTAAAACTGCATGCAGTACCACTCTTTCAGTGTTATAGCTGCACCTGTGGTGGGCACTGCAAATTAGCTCACAAAGCAGGAAAGGTGAAGACATCTTTTTGAGCAGTGGTCCCCCAGTGGCTAATTAAGAGGAAAAACAGTTATTCTGTGAATATTCATAGGCAGCCACAAAATACATACTGCGATAATGTGACTGCATTCCATGACCACAGTTTAGACAGCTAAGTAAAACCAAACAAATATTGGGAAAGTCTGCAAATTCAGATTTTTTTCAAAGGTCTATTTCAATGGTGAGTTATTAAGAGGTATGTATTTTAAAGACTTTAAAAATAATAATTAATTCACATTTTTCGATATTCTCCAGTTTCTCATTATGGTTTTTAGGCTGTGTTCAGTATTATTATGGAAGTTACATAACAATACAAAAGGTAGTTGTCTGATATTGGAGCCAAAGGCTGTGAGTTTTTATTTCATGTCACATCTTTTGTTTATTTGTCTGTTGGTTTTTAACCATTGCTCATGCATATTACTGTACAAATTAAAACATGGATCTGTAAGTGCCTAAATTATACCAGGTAAGAGTTCTTCATAGAAGTGTTCTTAAGGCATTAAATGAAACTTCAAAATTTGCTGTGTTCATTTAAGAATTTTCTTTCAAAGTCCTATGAAGTCTATTGTGTAGTCTATCTGAAGGGATTTTGTTTCATTAGTTACTTTTTTAGGTTTGAGCAATGCATTGTACAGTTCCACAAAACCTTCAAACCCGCAAGAAGAAAGAGTAAATATCTTAACTCATTGGCAATTCAGAAATACACTTTTATTTCACTGGATTGTAAAAGGACTTTATTTATGATTTTCCAGGGCTACAGTCATGTCATTGTTTAATTGGAAGTCAGATTTGAGAAACTTGTGCAGCAGACCTGTTCTTAATAGCTTTCATGAGAGATTGCTGTTGGTTCTGTGGAAAGAGCAGGAAACTCTTTTAGATTGGCATGACAAGTGCTGAGGAATGGCTTTTGTTCAGCAGGAGTTTACACTGGCACACCCGAGTCAGTCAAGCCTATCCAGAGATGAGATTCATCATGGAAAATGTCAAGAGAATAAAGCCCACAAAAGGACGCATCCGCTTTGCACCCTGATACAGAGGCTTCTTCTTACTTTGTTAATGCACAAAGACAGGGGCATCCCTGACACTTAATTTGTTAAACTTCCACTTCCATCAGCAGCCCTGTGTTTGCACTTAGGTATAAAAGCCCCATGACTTTGGTGGTCCTAGCTTTGTCTTGCACAATTTAATTGTTTGGTCAACCTCCCTACAACCCCCTACCTCTCAGTATTACAATAGTGGTAATACTCTAAGCAAATGAAAATCAAATATCACTGACAAAGTAAAATGCATCCAAAAAGCATTAGAAAACAAAGGGTGTCTTAAGATAAAAAAAAATCATTGATCAGAATAAGGTAGATAAACAAGAAAATACGTGTTTGGTTATAACACAGGTAATGGGATAAAGGAAGTCCTGACAGGATCACGCTTTTTAGGTGAAAGACATTTTGTACTCCAAATAATGAGACCCTAATTTGTATTTGTTCAACCTGCAAATTAAGCTTTAAAGGTTTCCTGAATGCCCATGACATCCCATTCTCTTCGACTAGATTACTTCTAGAGGGTCTTATTTCCTGGCAACTCAAGTACAGTACTATATTGTCCAAATGTGATCTTTAAGAACTATGATGTTTCTGGAGAGCTGATGTGTGAGGTATATACTTTTGAAAAAGGAAAGGGTAAAGGGTGTCTCTAACAGTAAGTGCCAGAGATTTCCAAAGCAGTTACAGGGATAAAGTCTTAGTTAAGAGTTCAAGTTACATTAGTAACAGGTCTGAATCTGTGGATCTCAGTTATATTAGGATCTCAGGTTCATTAGAGAGGTGGGAGTGCCTCTGGTGCGTAGAAGAGGACAATACGAGTTTTTATATCATTTTAACTAGTTGAAATACATACACTTTTGACACAGAAGGCTCTGAAAATATTTAAGCCAGAGATCAGCTTGTTGTTCTTGACAGTTATAAAGCCATAAAGAGGATACTCCATCCATTATTTTACAGGACTTTACAATGTCCTGTACTACTGCCAAGCAGTTGTCAGTTTAGAGCTGTAAGTTATAGCCTAGAAGCACAGAGACACATTATGTTTGCTTTTATTAAAAGAAAGCTGTTTGCAGAGAGCCCGTTGCCAACTTAAACGTGCTGTCTGAACAATGCACTGTATTAGTGTGCTTGTGTTAACAGATTGTAGTGTATTTACAGTATGCAGTATGCTTGCTTGGACTAAATAAATATACAGGAGTTGCTAAGCAAGCATTTACCTGAATTTGAGGGAGAAATGTTTTTGAAAATCAACAGCAAAAGGGGAGAGTGGTACAGTAATTGCCCATTAGCTATGTCTCATGTATTTTAATTTGTCCTGGCAGTGAAAGCTTTCGCATATACAGTATACAGTATACAGTATACATATGCATTGTTTTTTTTGCAGTCATCATAAGTTACCTTTTTCACTCTAGTAATATGCTCAGGTATACAGAATAATTCTCTGCTTCTTCTAAGGAGTTTTATAGTACCTTTTCCACATTGCTGTTTTAGTATAGAGACCTGAGACTTTTTAGAAATCTTGTGCAATTCAATCGCTGTACACATCTGAGAAACATACAAAATCAAAGAAGACAAACTCCTTATCTTGATGAAAGATAGTGGTCTCCAAATACAAAGTACAGTAACTGTTTCTAGCAACTTATAAGGCTGACATGGCTGTAAATGAAATGATTCACCACATTATTGCACCACATTATTTTTCCCAGTAGTTCGTTGACTTAAATGTTTAACAGCAGTAATATGTGAGGAGCAAGTTGTAATTGAATGGAACTAGTTGAAGCCATCAATAGAATGGCATTGATATTGGAATTTTCGACGTTACACTGCCAAATAGAATTTCAGAACCTTATACAGTACGTCTCAGAACAATCTACTGTATCTGGTCATGCTCTCACAGAGGATTCACTGAGGTCCTTTCAGGTACAGACTGGGAGGGACCCTAATGTAATTGGAGTTAGAGCCCTTTAACACTAAAAATATATTTAGTACCTTTAATTTATGAATGACTTTATAAACCAGATGTTTCAGATGAGATTGCAAAAAGAGACTGAAAAAAAACAAACAAATGTGTTGTAAAAAACAAAATATGAAGTATAGTCAATTGACATTTGTTCAGAACAGCTGTTTTCTATATTAACGTTTCAATGGGGAGAAGCATATAATATTAATTAAAGTTATACAGTTACAACTCATGGCATAATGTATGACATTGAAAAATAACTGTTTCTAATAGTAGTATATTTCATAGCCTGGTTGTTTCCTCATCAAGGGGCATTAATAAATGTTTAAAAGGCTAAATGTATTTTGTTCTTCACATCAACTATAATATATATAAACTACTAGCTTCCTACAAATTTTTGATTTTTTCAATGATCCTTATAAACTTTGAGAGGAGAACTGTATAAAATTGGGAAATCACTGACTGCAATTCTATTTTTTGTAATAGTAGTACAGCATGCACACATGCATTGCAGTGACCTTGTTTGTAGAATAATGCACTTCATTTTAGAGGTAGAAAATGGGTTTATACTTAGTGGACTTCAAAAATAATATATGGGATTTTACAATGCTATAAAACACAGTTCTGTTGTTCTATTGAATATGCATTTACCAGCTGGTGAGTTACTTAGTGAAGCCACTGTATGAATGCACTTTATTGCTAGAGAGAGTAGTGCATGCCATTCTATATACCATGTAACCAGAGACTCATTACATTGTGGGGTATGTTTTTTTTTCTATACCATTCTAACACAACTTAAACGTTAAAATGATTTATGAAACCCAGTTTAAAATCATCAGGGAATTAAAAGGAAATAAAGAGTCACATTTCTTTTCAAATGAATACCCAAAATACGGAAGCAATACCACAATTTTGAAAAAAAAACTCCAGCTCACAGTTTGCGGCCAGGTTTTGGTTTGAAGCCCGAGAGATGAATTAAGCAGCGTGTGCCGTTCCCTAATATGTTTCATTCATATGATTCTTTCCTGAAGGCTGTTGCCAAGGTAAATAGTCTTTCCCTCAAAGCCTGTAATATACATGACCACTAATACTGTTCTGACCGTGAAGTACAAATGGCCAGGGCTCCAGCCTGACTAAAACTTTCCATGAAAACAACTCCTCTGAAGGAATTTGGTGTGTCTAAAGGTTAATCTGTCAATAATTCTCCTCTAGTACTGGGTCTGAGGGTCCTTTGTGACAATAAAATTACTATGAAGAATTACAGTTTTCATTTTAATTGCATTTTGTAAAGGGCAGAGGTGGCCGTTTAATCTGTAGATTTTTTTTTCATATCAGGAGAGAATTTTTTTTGGACAATGTTTTGGAGTGGTTTTTAATCAACTTTCTCAAAGCGAAACTTTTGTATTTATTGTTTCAAATGTTGTTAGAAGAATGAAAGCTGCCACTATCTCACCTCCCAAGATGGATCTGTAAAGCAGCCTTCTGAACCTTGGTGTTGGTCTTAAAATCGGATTCATCTACTACTGTATATAGAAGATTTTGTCTTTTTTTGCTATTCTAATCTCACACTTTCATAATGAACACAGTGAACAAAACTGATTGCCCACATAGGACTTTTTTGATCAACTGAGTTCATCCCAGCCAATTTCTGCCTTCCTAAGTGGCTAACATAATTTTACGTGTCAATTCAATCAGTAAAATATCCATAATTCCATTTAAAATATTATTCAGGGGACAATCATTTTAAACACAGAATGATTGCAAAAAGATAGGTTATTGATATTTAGATGTATTGTGCTTGGCTCAGTTAGCATTTTTTAGATAATATCTATGTTTTATGGAGTAAAATGAGGATCACAGTAAAAGACCGCTTCACTGTAATAATAATAATTGCTTACACATATATAGCGCTTTTCTGGACACTCCATTCACAGCGCTTTACAGGTAATGGGGGCTCCCCTCCACCACCACCAATGTGCAGCATCCACCTGGATGATGCGACAGCAGCCATAGTGTGCCAGAACGGTCATCACACATCACCTATAAGTTGGGAGGAGAACAGAGTAATGAAGCCAATTCAAGATAGGGATTATTAGGAGGCCATGATTGGTAAGGGCCAATGGGAAATTTGACCAGGACCCGGGTTACACCCGTACTCTTTTCGAGAAATGCGCTGGGATTTTTAATGACCACAGAGAGTCAGGACCTCGGTTTTACGTCTCATCCGAAGGATGGCAGCTGTTTACAGTATAGTGTCCCCATCGCTATACTCGGGCATTAGGACCCACATGGACTGCAGGGTGAGCGCCCCCTGCTGGCCCCACTAACACCTCTTCTAGCAGCAACCTTAGTTTTTCCCAGGTGGTCTCACATCCAGGTACTGACCAGGCTCACACCTGCTTAGCTTCAGTGGGTTGCCGGTTGTGAGTTGCAGAGTGATATGGCTGCTGGCTATAATGGTGTTATGTAACAGTGTTTCTGTGGCCATGAGACTTGAACTGTGAAATGAATGTTCAAAACTTCACAGGATACATTTCCCTTCTGACAAGATAGCATGGATCAGGGAAAGCCATTTCAGGAGATTTTACAGGCCATAATTTCCCACCCAAACACTTTTATGTTTTATATATCTGCAAAATATGTCTACTACAGTGTGTGAGAGAAATGGAGATGAACCTTGGTTTGGAGATTAACTTGATCATTTTTTCTTTGTTACTTTAAACTGAGAGTTTCCCTACTTTACAGTCAACACTCTTTCTCCCAGGAATCTGCAATAATCTAGATGCCTATTTCTTTGTTGTGCATGACGTAAATATGGCTTCTGCCAAAAAGGGCAATGGTGGGTGTGATTGCTTTTCTCTTGCATGTCAGTCATTTCAAAGTTTACATTTCCCTTCCAGTGCTGTGGAAGCCAACATCTTTCAGCCTGCCTAAAGTGTACTCTGAGTACCTAAGTGTTTGAAGTTACTTGAAGGAGGATATCCATATCCAAAACCTGAGACAGCTGAGATCCTGTGGTGAAGGACTATCTAATCTAAGTTAAGGTGTGATCCTGTACAAAGTAGAAGCACACTGATTCCATAGTACAGTCTGTTGCTCCAGAAGATGAGCACAGGTGCTACTGAGAGTAGACTCCAGCATCAAAAAGTAACCTCTTGAGGCAGTCAGGTTTGGGAGAGAAATACCTTCTATGTGGGAGTTTGTCTTCACTTGTCTCAAGCAGATCACTGTCAAATCAAATCAGAAGCTTTCTGTAGAAGCTAGGATCAACCCTAATGGACATTTGTCTTGAGAACAGGACTGTTTATCAGGCACAGATTTTCCTGATCTCTACCAGTTTATATCTTTGTTGTAATGACTCCAGTAGGAATCCACACACATGCACATACACTACTCATTGTCTAACAAAGGTGTGCTTGGATGTCCTGAAAGTTCGCTATTAAATAGTTAAATGGTTAGCCACATAGGCAATTGGCACATAAAATCTCATTAGCCTGTTGTTACGTATGGCCAAGCCAAAATTTGGCTGCATTGAGCTCACTCGATCAAGAATGTTCCCTGATATAGGCAAGCAGCTATGTTCACTACGCACGTCATGAATATCAGAAGGCCATTATGTCCAGTTCATTTTCTTTGTTCATGTGTAGGCAGCAGCAGTATGATCCATTCTTGTGTGGAAAATTAACCAATTATGCTATTTAATTGCTTGAAAAGGAAATATCACACAAAAAATGAAACATATTTAATAGACTTTGCATTTAAGATCATTATGACAGAGTGTATTACCCAGTGAAGGAGAGGCATTATACAAACCAGACTAGTTTCATTTATATCATGGTTAATCCTGAATCATTATCTTCTTGGCAGATAAATATTCAAGTACAATGAAACTGACATTAACATTCGACATTCATTTGAATATTTTTTCCTTTTTATCCTGCTCTAAAACATAAGTTGTTCATTGATCGTGATAAAAAACATATGATAAGAAGAACTGGTAACATTCTGACCAAAAAAAAAACAACAACCCCTGTCTTTACCTATAGGAAGAGGTTAGAAAAAGAAAACATATAAAATATTTAACACTAGAATCCACAGAATATTAACTCATGGCTGTCTGGGGGTTTGTTGTTGGATGTCTGGTGTGTGTAATAAATGCATTATACAGTATGTACTGTATGTTCTGTTTTTTCAGGCACAAACATAGGTTATATAACACCCGTTTATTTATTTTTTTCTATATATGTGATGTGGATTTTTTCTTTTGCTGTCCGGCTTGGTTTATTATTTCAGCAAACACTGCTCCTAAAAAGAAAAAAAAACTTTAAGCTGAGTGAATGGAAATTCTGTAGTAATACCGTGTGTCTGTATGAAAAGAGATATGGTTGCTTCCCCCGTGGCCTTCCTGACAATGAACTTTGTTTTTTGCCTTTTCAGACTATTTTTCTGCCACAGTTAATTATCTTAACACAATGCAGTAAAGAGCAGCACTGGATTGCGTAGAGCACATATGAAAAGGTGTACGTCAAAGTAAGAAATGTAATAACAGAACTGATAATGTAAATGATTCCTTTAAAGAAGTGAGTTATAAAAAGGAGTGGTGTAAAAAAAAAGGATAACAACAATGTGATTTAAGATTACCTTTATCCTCTGCATGTGAGACGAAAAAGGGTACACTTAAAAAAATGCTTTGAAAAGCTGTCAGGGCTGCATTAATGATAGTTTTGATACAGTTAACTAAAGGGCATGTATGCCTTGTTGAAATATGTATGGTGTTTGTAATTGTGCCTGTCAAGGTATGAATTATGTTCCCCAGCGCTGAAGGAGGTAGTGTCAAGGAGCAGTACAGGAGAATGGAGCAGGGACGGGCTGATTTATGAAGCGCAGGCAATATTCCAATGTAATCCTGTCATTACTGTGCAGAGGAATGTAATATAGCTTTGCTACTTACCACCTCATCAGCGTTGGAAAGTGAGTTATTGTTTCACTCTCTCAGAGAGGGGAAATTGAGGTGGGTCTGAAATTCTTTCGGAAAAATGACCCACTTTTCATCCTTCGCTCTGGAACGTTGAGTTCAGAAATAATTTTAAAAATATTTTTAGGCCTTAAAAGGGGGAAAAAACAAAGATTTATCATTTAAATTTTTAAATAAAGATATATCAAGACTTGTTTATGGAGATATGCAAAGATTACCCCTGTACCGTTCTGTATGGTATAAGTCATATATGTGTATCAGAATGCATGTATTTACAGTATAGTGGACAAACCTCACAACTTAAGATCTTAAATCTTAAGAAACAGGCAGGGCTGAGATACAATCCAGTCGATGAATTTGGGGTCTCAGATAAATCCTGTTTTCTTCTCCCCCTGATAGTACTGATTGGTTTTTATTTTCTTAATTTTGTCATCAAGTTATAATTTTGATGTCTTTTCTACTTATGATACATCACTAGAAAAACTCTCAAATGGTCTTTAGTGGTGAAGTCTTTTTCTTTCTATTTAGACATTGTAGTGTGTAAAGTAATTAATGGCTTCACTGCAGTAAGAATGAAGTACCTAACCCTCTTCTGTTACTGCAGGTAAATAGGAAATGGAACTGGTAGACAACATCCTGCATTAAATTTTACTATTGAATGCTTATAGTGGTCAGCTGTCAAGTATTTGTTGTTCTAAAATATCAGAAATAATGAACAAAGCTCAAGTTGTGTTTGTAGATAAATATTTTAATGGTTGCACTTTTGTACTTTCCATTACATTGTGTCAGCAGCAGTCTCTACTGCAGTTTTACTCCCGCCCAACCTTTATTACACTTCTTTGATGAGCTATAGTCTAGGGATTAGTATTTGTCTTCTGTTTTTTTTTTTAATGAGAATGTAAAAGCAAGTTTCATGGTCCTTTGGGGAGAGTAGGAGGCACATCCATATTGCTTTGAGTAGATCTTTCACTGTAAACAGTCTTGTTGCAGCTTCTAAGTTAAACAGAAGCTTGTATCACTTGCCATAAAGCAGAAAAATGTTTTCCTAAGTACTACCCAACGTAGTTTTTTGGGGAGAAATTATTGCTTTAAAGTGGCAGTTGGTTTAGAGACAGTTTTACACCAGACCAATTACAATGCAGTCTACTGTATATAGTGTCTACCTTTAATTGTAATTAGCATCATCTTCGGGATTCCTTAACTCCGTTATACAGATGGAGATGTCAAAATAAAAATTGGAGTACTTGGGTTTAATCATTTGACCCCTGCATAAAAATGGACTGAGCAAACAGATATTTTAATTGGAGTGAAATGTGCAGAGGGAATTACAGGAAACAGATGCCATTTTTCTTGAACTCTGGGGGAGATGAAGGAACAGGGAAAACTGCTAGCAGACAGATGGTGCAGTAAAGAGGGCAGACAATGTGAAAAGAGCCTTACCTCCTTGGTCCTGGTTCTGATGAAACTGATAGGCTATAGTTGCGTTCCTGACCTGGCCTAAAGATGGGTCATTGGTGTTCACCAGCTGAGCTCATAAGATGCGACCTCATGATGTTGGAGACAAAGCAACTGGACTCTAAGCAGTTGGATCTCATTGGGCTGTAGCTATTGTGATTACAAAGCTCTTCAGCTTGAATCTAAGGAAGGCTTTGCAGGCAAAACTTGCATCCAAGAATATTTAAATTGCATTTATTAGACTATTGAGAAAATAATATTTGGAGGTATTTTCATATATTTGGTGAAATGGTTCTGTATCTTCTTTGGAAAACACCTGATGCTCCTCAGGGAATCCTGAATCCCAATTTGGGAACCAGTACTGTAACTTAATATTAAATTAGCCTAGTTTAAAACAACAGATCTCTAGTGTGAAAGATCTGCACTCACTTGTAGCTACTTTCTAAGGGATGAAAGGAGAATGTCTGATCAATAATTGTCTCTAGTGCAAAGGCAAAGAGCACAGGCAGTTTATTCCAATATGCAATGAAAACAATTAATCTTTGCTGACAGTTAAAAAGGTCTAGAGGCTTTCATCAAGACATAATCTTTAAACATCTTCTGTTGCACAGAAAACTCTTAAAAACTGAAATCTTGCTCCAGGTTATGTTTCTTAAGTACAGTTAAGTACTAAATATCTGTTCTATTTTGGAAAAAAGAACTCTGAACAATGGGAGTTGACAGTATGATAGGTTAAAAGAAGAAAAATTACAAAAGCAACTTAATATGAGAAATCCCTAATTTACTATACAATAATTGTATTTATTTTTTTAGTTCCAGTATACTAACAGAATAAGACTTAAAAAAAGCAGCCATTAATTTGCAATAGAATTACTTGCAAAAGCATATTGAATTAGACTTCATGGTTAAGTCGCTGGTTCTGAACTCCCTGATTATCTCTCCAATTGCACTAAATCCAATGGCTGTTAATTGCAATTTATGTAAAATTAGTTATTAATTGGAGAAGGTGTAGCTCTTTAGCTTTTTCACACTTGCTCCAGACCTAGCAATCTTGAATTTCATTGCAGCAATTAACCATGCAATGCAGCAAAAATTACAAGCTGTGCAATTGTATTATCTATTGTAACATCTTGGAATCCATGGGTGATGCTTAATTTTGTTTTTGCTTAAAAATGGCAAATACAAAAAAAACAACCAAATTCCATACAATGCCAACTGCAGGGCCTTAGGAATAATCTCAGTAACCTTATAGGTTTGCATAGTATTAATACATTTCATTGAGAGAATATTAGAAAAATAAAAAAGTCTTTGTGATACTAACAAATTCAATATCAATTGAAAAGCACCTGTCCTTAATAGAAAGCATAGAAAATATGCAGGTGTAAATGTTATCACATAATTTAGCATGGTGTGTTTCACACCACAGCTTTCCTGTGGTCTGTTGGCAACTGAAAGACCTCTACTCTGTATTACACTATATACCAAGTCACTATGCAATGCTCTGTGCACTAACAGTCTGCCCTTTTGAACAGAGCCAAACAAAGCTTTCAATTTGATTTGATAAACCATAAATTCAGTCCGTAATCTGCACATTTTAAAGAGCAGCTTCTGTGATTGAATTGCAAAGAAAGAGTTAAAAAGATTTGCTGAAGCTCAGTTACAGTGAACTCTCTTGCTTTAGTAAAAGAATGATTAGTACCGACAGCCAGGTACTGACACTGTTTATTCTCAGAATTAAACATGTCACTCATTTTGACGTTTCAAATTTCCTTTCTTAACACTGTGTAAGTACAGTGTGTGCTCTTCTTTCTTTAATATTTGATTGAGGGTTTTGTACTTATTTGGTACCATACTATATTGAAGTCCATCCATCCAATTTCTGTCTGTTTCTTCCAATTCAGGGTCAAAGGGATTTTGGAGGGATTTTGGAACCGGCAAGCAGCAGGTTCAAGGCAGGGTACACCCTGGACGGGACGCCAGTCCATTGCAGGGCAGACACACAGACGTACATATTTACACCTATGGCCCATTTTTTCCGTAGAAGCCAATTAACCTACCAATATGGTTTTTGACTGTGAGAGGAAACTGGAACACCCAGAGGAAGCCCATGAAAACACATGTAAAACATTCAAACTCCATGAAGATTGCATCCCAGGTCTGGAATTGACCTCAAGGCCACCATGCTGCCCACTATACTGAATTAAATGTCCTAATTTTAACATCCGGGTCCTGCTGTACCTGCAGTAACACTTTTACATCCAATAGCACCTCCAGAATGCAGTTAATACCTCCCGGTATTTGATGATTTCTCACAAGCTGTGAGATTCTGTTTATTCCAACAGTACTTACTGTGGAAGCTTCTTTATGTTGATGGTGTGTTATTAAAAGTCAGCCTGCAGACATCACTGCTTTTGTCTATTGTCAGAATTGATTACTAGCTTCGAGTTGCCTGTGGGGAAGGTATCTGGCATGATGGTAAAAAATTCTACAAGAAGGGATGGCCTGCAAAACTGCATAGTAAGTGGCTGTGCCTTTGTCTTATGTTGAACCTTTCAACCTCCTCCTTTTAACATAGACAAATAAATATTCACTCAGGCACTGAGCCTGCTATACCTAATTACAGGGGTTGCAGCACAACTGAAGCTCCTATTTTTCATGAAAACGTTTAAGTTTAAGTTTGTGCCGTGTAGCTGTATTGGCCATCAAAATGTTAATAAATCAAACAGAAAATAACTGGCAAGGCATCTGAAGCCTGTTTTCATAGTCTGTACTGTTTTAAAAATATATTTTTTTATTCCACAAGGTTGAAATTGTCAACAATACACATCGTGTTTGAGCAGGGATGCGCTGAATTGTGAAAAAACAGAATTAAGCACAATGTCTTCCCTTTTCCATTCCTCTTTAAATTGTGGTTCTGAACAGGGCAGAGGTTTTCCTTGGAATTTTAGCAGTAGACCATATGCAGCACCTGTGAATTTTAATTGAATTGTGTTCACCAATACATAATGAAAATATCTTGCAGCTTGTTTGCCTTATAAACCTTTTTGATTTATAAAAATGCTGTGAGGCATGGATTTGTATTTGATTATTTAGACATTATTTGGTCTTCCATTCTGTGCTTTAGGATATTTTCGCTGTACATCCAATATGTTTTAACACACAACATTTAGGTTATTGTTAATAAGATTCAGATCTACCTTTTAATTTTAAGATACATTTCTAGGTTATATGATACAAGAAAGACAGGTAAAATTAAGCCATCTTTTTAAATAGAGGGAGAGAATGTGAGTATGAAAGAGAGAGTCCCGGTGGTGTAGTCCTCCCT
Source organism: Atractosteus spatula (assembly GCF_055471065.1). Classification (NCBI taxonomy): domain Eukaryota; kingdom Metazoa; phylum Chordata; class Actinopteri; order Semionotiformes; family Lepisosteidae; genus Atractosteus; species Atractosteus spatula. The sequence continues at coordinate 63,158,376 of NC_142709.1, read as the reverse complement.
GAGTAGCTAGGAAGTGCTTTAAGAAGTATACCTGCTGCCTTGGGACTTCTGCAACTGGCTGTCTTGAGTCAGAATTCTCTTTGAGCTAGCAAACAAAATCTCTCTTTTTCAAGAGACTTTCACTCTGGCAGCCATTTCAAAGCTGATGCCCGTCTGCATCTCCACGCCACTTTTCATCTGGTTTTCCTTGTAATTTCATTTCACAGCTAATTGTTCTAATTTATTCCCAACCCCAGCAGCCCTCTGACCCCAAAGCTTATTTCTGCACCTGTTGGGAAAAGCAAGATCCCAGCAAGAACCCACATGTAATCAACAGCATGCTCATAACTTCATTCATGTGAGATGGAATTACTGTACAGTAGACCTGTTACCGGACTTCATTCGTTACATGTAACTTCATTCATGTTTGTTACCCATTATTTATACATTGGCACAAAGGTCTTAACTCTGATGGTGAACCCCTGCAATGACATTTTTAACTTATATGTCACTGATGTGCCTCTTATGTGCCACTTACATGTGCCACCATTGATTGCAAGTAAATTGTGCAAATATCGAAAGCACCATTTTTAGTGAAAGCTTCACTTTCCACCGTAGTTTCTGACACTTCTTGGAAGATTTCACTTTAGAAATATGAAAAGGGGCAGATTTCAAAGAAATTTAAGAATGAATTTGTTTTTATTTGTGCGAGGACAAGAGGTTAGTGTAGTAATTATTAGATAATGCCATCACTAATAGTAACAGTGATAATTATACTTAGGCCCTGGAGCTTTGCAAAATGATGCCTGCATTAACTTTCACAGTGATATACAGGACAGAAATAATAATCCAGACAGCTGTGCGAAGTATGACCAGAACACAGCAAGCAGTTTTAGACCAAGCATAGTATATAAAATGTAATTGTTATTAGGTTTCCAAGCTATGCTATAAGGTTAGCTAGATTATGAAAAATAAAGCCTATTATTATTTTATTGTACAGTATATATCAAGTTCTAAATTAGAATTACTCAGACCATTTATAAATTGGACAATTGTATTTGTGTGTGTTTTGTTTGGGTCAGGCAATAAACCTCCTGTGGTGTCATTTGTACTTAAAATTCAGTACAACATTGTGATGAAAGCATTAATATTAAAGGTGATATAGAAGAATACATTTGTACTGAAAATTTTACCTTTTACACTATTATAACTCAAATGTTCTACTGTAATAAAATATGCATTATTATAGGAAGTTCATTAAACTTTAAAAACTCAGTTTTAACTTGTTAAAAAATTTCGTAGAATAACAGTAAACATTAATTTTCTGTAGTCGAATATTCTATGTAAATAGGTATCTATGAGCACCATTCACTCCAAAATTAAGAATTGTTGCATGAGCTGTGATGTTTGTTATGTTTTTGACAGGTGTAGCTGAACTGCATACAGTATTTCCCTTGAGCCATGATCTGCTATAGGGCGACAGTACTGATGTGGCATGCAGGCTTTTGGGCTACGTTTGGGCTATGGACAAGACTGCCACTTTAGTAGAAGTGCTTTGCTTGTTTTTTGGGCAGTTTGCCAACTTGCACAAGCTCATAGCCACTGAAACGAGGCACATTCACCCAGAACACATTGTATTTAATTCTAGACAGAAATCCACACTGTTTGCTGTCATCTGCTTTAAAATCTACTTTGTAAAATGGGTTTCATTGCAACAGTCAGAATGGTTGGAGTCAAAACTGCCAAAACAGCAAGACGGACTTACTGTAGGTGAGTCTGAATTAATCGTCTTCGTTGCTTTGTTGTTCATATCTGTAACCGCAAAATATACAGTAAGCCATTTAAACAGCAGTTTGCTGCAGATTATTCCCAGTGTCCTCCAAATGTATTCATACCCCAAATGAAATAGGAACAAAGGGACGAAAAACATTATATAACAGAATGAGTTATGGATAAGATAGTCTTGTTTAAAAAATTATATAAATGTTATACTGTAATCCTGATAGCGCTGCAGTAAGCAAATTCATACTGTATATGCCAGAAAACTCACACATTTGTTCACACCTCTAACTGTTCCTTTAAATAGAATCTAATAGGAAAACAAATCTACAATAATATTCTACTCTTTGGAAGTGCAATGGAATCCTCTAGAACATGATAGAGACCTCTAAAGGTTTCCTATATCCCTGGGGTATAGTAGCAGGCATCATGTTAAGGTCAGAGAGCTCTCTGAGGACTGCGGACAAATGGTCATTGACCTCCTAAGGTGGGGACTACTATAAAAGAATCCACAGAAATCTGAAATTGCTATTTTCTACTTTAGTGTTGATTATTAAAAAAATGAGCTACAGGTATAGTGGCATCCCTGTTAGGAAGAGGGCACACATTTATCCAGGAGCCACAGACTGTGAGGAAGGTGGTATGGGAAGCAACCTTAAATCTAAAGGCAACAGTTGGAAATTGAATGCAAACTGGTTTCTTTGCAATGAAATGAAAACTGAGCTTTTTGAACATGCTCATCAGAAAACCCTCGTGCCCACTACAAAATATGTCAGGGTAGGTCTGTTATGTTTTGGGGCTGTTTAAGCGTTCTGGATCCCTTGTTAGGATGGGGGAAATAATGAACTAGGAAATATCAGCTACCTATATTTATATGATATTTTTGTTTATATTTCATCATCGTCATGAATAAATTTGGAGGGTGCAGTATATGAAAATGGACTGCATTGCTCAGTGCTAAAAGTTTCTTGCCTTTGTGCTTCTTTTATATACATTTCATCATATACTTTAGAATTGTAAAATATTCACCCACTTAAGTGTGTTCTCTTTTCCCATATTTTAATTCTGTGTTTGTTCTATCAAAAATACATGAAAGCAAGTATGAACGCCGTTATTAAAAGGATACTGGGAGTATGTTAATGTGAAATGTTTTCCATTTTTATTGGGCAAGGTTCAGATATTACAGTTGTTACTCCCAGGAGTCTTGAAGAAAACAATAAACTGTGCATAATATTTTCGACAATGTTCTCAGATATCCTGGAAGACTGAAGGGTATTATTATGATACACAATTAAGTTTTATTTTGTTGCTTGGTTGTACGGCATCCTTTTCAATCAATAATATCTCAAAGGGTCTGTGGAATCAGCAGAAACCTTTGTTCACAGAGAAAATGGAAAAATTAGCATTAACTATTTTTCTTCCACTAGTTTTGAACATCCAATAAATGCTTGAGAACTGTACTGGTCAGCTTACTCTAAAAGCTGTCTTCAAGAGAGAGATGGCACAAATAACCTTTGTTCAAATTTCTACTTTTTTCTCTAACTTATAGTATAGCGGTATGACTAAACCACAAGTTTTAAAGAGACAACATGGTTCAGGTTCTATTGATCACCATTGTTCTCATTTTAGGAATAACTACAGGCATTATCTTTCTCTTCGTGATGAAATGATGGTGGTTGGTTGTATCCCACTTGGATTAAATCAAAACCATCGACCATCTTCTTGAGCTCCACCCTCCAGAAGTGAGAGATGTGAGAAGTCCACCAATTTCCGTGATACCCTCCAGCATTCTTTGTAAGCCAGATTGCAAGATGATGATTTTTTATGCAGAAATGTTTATTTACAGATTACAGAAATTCTCTGGCTTTTTGCTGTGGTTACTGCATCTTGTTTCAACTCCTTTCTAAGACAGTTGCCTAAAATGCAGCTGATGAGATGATGATGATTATTGTTGTTATTATTATGCAATTTATTTATTTCATTTTGTGTTTGTTCAATAGGAGCCACACAGGAGGTTGAAGGGCTATTTCACTATACGTGCCCCAGCTCAGTCAGTAAATTAAACTTTAAAATCTACTAGTACTTCAAATGAGGCAAAACAAAAGGCATGTCTGAGGTTAAAAAAAGGCACTAAATATAGACACTTTAACAATTTAACATATGAGTTCTAAAGTATATGCGTTGTGGAGGATTGTATACTCAATTAAACTTAGAAGGTAACCCTAATGTGCAACTGAGATGACTTCATGAAACAATGTCTCTAAAGCAGAAACAATACACTGAGAAAGAGAGAAGGCCACTGGAGTTGTCTGAAAGTCTGTAAAATAATGAATCCAAACAATAGCCTGTAGAAGACCTGTGGACCAGCTTTGTGAAGGAAAGAGCAGATATGTTATTAACGCCCTCGTAAAATGAACCATCTTCATTCTGTGGGGTTTAACTTAACATTTGCAGAGGGCGAGCTTACAAGTGCAATAGCGAGGGTGCTCACCCGTTATACAGGAGTGGGGGTTGAAAGAGTAGCTGCTGTTGAGCTGGTGGAGGTCAGAATTGATGGATGCCAGTAGAGGCACTTGTGGGAGGAGCAGGAAAAAGGATAGATTGAGGCGAATGTCTAATGGGCTCTCTGGGGACTGTGGGAGTGTATTGGGACTGAAGTGCTAAGTGCTGCACAGAAGGAGACAAATTTGTGTTATTGTGTCTGGCCAATTCCATCTGAGCAGTGTTATCCATGAGCATCTGAGCCATTCACTTACAATATCATGACATTTTTAATATTTTAATATGATAATATTTATCAATGAATGGAAAGTTTGAAATGACATGACTTGACCTGTTAGGTTTTAACCATGAGATTAATATGAATTGCAAATACAATATACAGTAATATATATTTTTTAGCAATTCCATGCATGTACTTTGTGTTCAGCTCAGTGATTTAAAGTCACCAGATGTATTAGGACATGTACACTTAAAGTAAATTGCAGAGTGTAGAAGGTAGAATTTGGTTACATATCACTTTGGAGCAATAAGAATGAAGTCTGAGACCCACTGAGCTCACAATCTCTTTATATAATCACTTGAGATGCATTGCAAAACCTTTGCCCTAGCTACTTCAAAATCTTGCCTGATATTGGGGTGTTTAATTTTGAATTCAGCATGTAAAATATACAGTATACTCAATCAGCTTTAAATTTCTATATTGACTTGACCAGTCTATAATTTTTCACTGCCTTTTCCTGCTGCGTTTCTTGGTTTCTTTGGCTATATGCTTTGGGTTATTATCGTGCTGTGTGGTGAAGTGCCAACCCCTACATGTATATACAGTATAAGGAAGTATTTTCATCTACATGAGCAGGCAATGTTTTAGAATTAAATTTCCAAACTGCTGCTGCTACCAACATTAATATCATCAATAAATAGCAATAATCTAGTCCCAGAGAGGACCATGCATGTCATTACCTCCATGCTTCAGAATTGGCTCAAAAGCACAAAAATGAACCACAAGAGTTTTTGAAGAATGTTTTGCATGGACAGATGAGAACAAAGAAATCAGCTTGTGGTGAAAGAAGTAATGCCCACATCTTTTTGTTGTTACAATTCTGCTGGTGCACTGCACCTCAGTTCCTGTGCCTGTGGACCTGACATCAATGCAAGTGGAACACGTAGAACCTGTGGCTGTGACAGTGAGGACCCTGTGCTGTCAGAGCCGTCACGCTCTGCAGCACAACTGAGTGCGTTCTAAGAGGGACTTGTCATTCAGAGGAAAACAGCTCCAGTGACAGTCACTTGCCACTGTCATACTTAATAGGTCCAGTGGACATGTGCCATTGGAATCCACAAGTACATTTTCTGAGTGAATGTAAGAAAGAAAAGCTATTAGAGGAAAAAAACCCAAAAGTTATCTTCTTCAACTTCCACTTCTGTGTACGGTTTAAATGTTTTTATTGCTCAGTAGTTTTATACTGGTTTAGGAATATAACTTCCATCCATCCGTTTTCTTACCACTGCATCCAATGCACAGTCAGAGCATTTCCAAATACCTGGATTAATTTATTTTTGTTGTGCCTGTTCGGTGTATATATAGGTTGGGTGTTGGAAAGCACAGTTTAAGTAACCTGCTGTTCTTTTGAAATACTGTACCAGACTCATTTTGTTTTTGTCTAACTTATTCCACAGCCCTTTGCCAGTGTTAATTTTAGAAGCATTTTTGGTTTTATAATCAATATACAGAACACATGTGAACAAGATTAAGGCTGGTGATCCTTGCTGTTTGGAAAAATATTGCTAGAGTAATTGATTGTACCGCTCTGCTTATTCTGGCTTATTTCCTGGCACGTCTGAAAAAAATCTTCCATGGTCTCGTAAAGGATCAGGTATAGCATGAACAGTGTTTACTCAGCCTTGCTTACTTATGTTAAGTTCATAACGTAAATCTTTTGACATTTTTTCTGGAAACATTGAAGTGAAAACCTGTTTTCTTATACTCCTTGTCAAATCCATCTGCAAAGAGGCCTGCCAGAAACAGCACAATGTGAAGCCTTTGAAAGAGAGAAATGGCAAAACACAAATTACGTTTTTTTTTAATAGGTACTAAAAAGTAAGACGCTAACCTCCAAATACTGTAGTTGTTTAAATAGTGCAAACAAGAAGAGAATTTGAAACCATTTATTAAACACACACATTAGGTCTCATGTGATTTTACATAAACAGGCCATAATCCTGAAGAATCTGTAGAAACAGGTTGTTGAATGCTCATTTCTCAATTTGTTACACCTGAATCTTCTGAAGAATTAGTTTATTGTGAAGAAATGCAGAAGGGAGAGGGTTAAAAACTCTACTGAAGCTTTTGTGCACCTGGCTGTCTGAAAGCATTGCGCTCTGCTTTCTGTAAGAAAATAGAAACACACAAATAAAAAAAGGATGTTGCAGTCGATAACACAGTCAAGGTTATAATTACCCGGCTCTGTGTTCCTGCAGCAGAGGCATGTCATTGGTAGTGGCCTGTTAAGTAGATGTGACTAGAAAAATAAAATTACTGTTAATAAGTATTTGGGGGTGAGGAGAGTGGCATTTTCTCCAACTGAATAATTGTTTAATTAATGCTGTTGGACTCACTGGATAAGTATGTCATGATTAACTGCTGGAGGTGCAGTTGCATTCTCTCCCTGTACAAACCCGTCAGTGTCAGGGAGACCAAACTTTAGCTCTAATTGACTATTCATATCTTTTGTCGCTCTCTCTCCCCCTGCCATGGTGTCTAGATATACAGTACATATTTACCTATCTCTCAAATTGATATTTTTGGAATTGTATACTATATGTTTGTTAATGGTATTATAATACCACTTATAAAGATGCAGCTTCTATCACAGAAAATATATATCTCCATCTCTCTCTGTTATCTGTCATACAGCATACAGTATGTGCTTGACTAATCCCTACACTACAGTATTAGTAAGGCCAAAGCTCTTTTAATACAAGAAGAAGAAAGGATCCTAATCTACTTTTCCAACTACAAACATTTATCACGAAAGGGTGTAATAGGGGCAACAGACAATGTCAATTACCAGTTCTAACTTGTTAACAGCGACAGTGCTGACATCCTGACATGTCTGCACATGGCTTTTTAATGTACATGTTCCTGTGAGGTTAAAGAATGAGATCCCCATCTAGATCCTGTTTGTTTGATCAGACAATATAGGAGGGGAGGCGGTAATGGGGGTATGACAGTCAGCGTCCTTTATGCTGTTGAAAGTTGACAGACTTTTTGATAATTGACATTTAACAGTTCAGGCTACTAGTAGCTCTGATATACACAGCTTCAATCCAGTTGAGTTTGTTGAGGGAAACTAGAATGAAAATAAATATTACGGTTACAATAACATTGCATGAGCTGGAGTTACCATGTGAATTTCCCTCTTTTTTTAGAAAAAAAAAAGTTGAATTGCTCCACTTTTTCTATTGCAAAGTAATCTCAGTTGTGTGTTTATCTGCTCTAGAATCTGTTTAGTAGGCTGCTTGCTGACAAGCTGTACCAGAAACAATACGTTCTGATAAGGCCCAGAATCATCTGGGAGAAAGAATGCAGAGAAAGTAAAATATGTAACACTTGAGATTCACTGGTCAGGAGGTCAGGTCCAGTGCTGGTGTAGCTCTTCTACACTTCCTCTTTCGGTATTCCTGAGAAATCTTTTGGAAGCCGTTTGTGAGTGGAACAGTTTGCAAGTGTGAAGAAAAAATGGTAAAACAGAAACTATAATAGAGAGCCACCTTCTGCAGGCATATTATATGATATGATATAGACAAAGAATGAAATTAAGCAAACAAAACTGTAGACATTATAAACATTTCCCTTAAATCAGTGATTTCCTGCAGGGTGCCTGCCAAAACAGGAGAGGCTATGGATGACTCTTTTTTTAAAATACAAATTTGGCATTGCTAGACAAAGGCTTCACTGTATGTCTCAATTTACACACCCTGTACCTGTTCTATGTCTTGAGATGGTACAGAATGATATTGTTGGCAGTATTTAAAAACAAGATTATGAACGTGTTAAATCAACCTTTTAAAAGGACAAAAGTATGCTATTATCACTTTAGGGAGAAAAAAAGCTAGATTAAACATTAATAGTACTTATGAGCTACAAGAATAATTTTGTCTCTAACACTCCTCCCCCAGAATGAAACAAATCTAGTATAAGTTAATTTTTTATAAGAAGATTAAAAAAAAACATTAACTAAACAATAACATAACAATATAAAAAGAACATTTAAGTATTCAAAATATTTATGTTTACATTGTTTATTTGAAAGCATAAAAAACTTTTCTTAATTTTTCAAACTAAAGATACAACACTGTCTATTGACTGTTAGCTGTCCACAGACTATAGTTTAACTGCAATTCTAATACTTATGAAATTTGCCTGTTGTTTTCCCTGTGCTGCAGAAATTCTAAGAGACTCCCAATACGTAATGTTTTTAACAGTCTTGGGTCTCAAAACCTATACAGTTTTTGAGTGTGTGTTTTTGTGTGCACTCATGCTTTCTTCATTTGAACTATTTGGGGACCTATATACTTATGTGCTTATATCCTCATTGGAAGTTATTCAAGTACTGTATTTTAAAGCTATGCTCCTGTTAAATACAGGTAGATCCAATGCAGTTCCGTATCATACGGTTGTCACAGTATATTTTTTTTTGCTATGGCTGTGCTGAAGTGAGCCCAGAAAAACAGCACTAGACACTCTAGCTGAGATGGCAAGCGGCATTTACTTTGATCTCTGTTGTTTTGAAGATGAAAGACAGGGTACCTGATTATTATGTCGTTACCTTGGCTCTTAAAGCTCTGTTATCAAACTGCAAATCACCCAATCTCTCTGGCAATCAGTGTGGGTTGTGCTGAAATAAATAGTGCAACCAATGAAGAATAAGACTTCCTTAAAGCAAAACTCAGGACATACTAAAAACCACCAATACTTTCTTGCCCTTTACAAATAGTCTATAGAGGTAAAGGTTTCTCTAGGTCTTTAAGGACTATAAAGGGTTCTCTAGAGAACTGGGACATTTCTGTAGAAACCTTTAGGCTATTTTCATAAAGTTTTTTGCAGTAGGATTGTTAGTTAGGGATTCTGTAAAGTACTTACAGGAGATACTGCAAGCTATTTTTTTAATACTAAAAATTGGATACCAGAAAGACGTGTATTAATTTATAACTGACAAGTAAATAAGCGTTTATGTGCTTGTTGCCAAAACAACAATCAAACAACAAAAGTCCAAGGAACCTTTCAGTCACTCTAGTGGGAGCTGTTGATATTTGGAAGCACCTTTGGGTAATTGAGAGATTTTTACCTTCCTCTACACACAAGTGTTTACACCAGTTAGTGAAAAAAAACATTTTTTGATTATTCCCCTCACGCAGTAGCAGAATCCCATTACATACTTTACAAATGCTTGATGATCCAGGGATATACATACAGATTGAATTATTTTAATTATTTTATCTTGATTGGAAAGATAGAATGTTACTTTTTGGGGGGGAACAGGTCATTTGTTGGTACTTTAATTGATATTTAGATTTGGAATTCTTGAACAGAATAGATGTGCTAATTGGCTTCAGAAATATGTACTGTATATTTCACTGTATCACTGCTCTGCCCACAAGAGCAAATGTCCTCCATGACACCATGCTGTAGGTGGGTTCCTTTGTCAGGTTTACCCCACAGTTTTCCTGGGGTAATGCATTGTTACAAGGATCAGTCTTGAACGTTCTTCAAAAAAATCTTTGAAGAATGTTAATAAACCCTAAAAAAACTAACATATTTTAATATTACAAAAGATTCATAACCCTACCAGTTTGATCATGTTTACTATATTTTTAGTCTTGTACTGCACCTATAATTAATATGGACGAGTCTGTGTGCTCTGACTGCCAGTCTGTGAGATTGATGGGCTACAGTGCATTAAACCCAATCCAAGACAAAGCAAAGCAAATTGGGCGTGTCTTGGTGTCAGTACACTCTAAGGTACACCATTAATGCTGTTGGTTTTGGTTCCCTTATGTCCTTTTGGACGTGGCAGTAGACCTCTGAACGAAGTGACAATTTCTTCAATCAGAAGCGGAGTCTTTTACTTAACCGTTTCCTTTGACCCATGGCTGATGACTTAATATGTTTAATGGTGCCTTCAGAAGCTCACTCATAATTAGTTTGATTCTGCAGGAAGGAGGAATACACTGGAGACTAAGTGCCATTTCAATGTTAATTTATTTTAGGCAGTGAAGGGGAGGGGGGCAGGAGTTGGGGGGCAGCACAGGAAGGGGGTGTCAAAGGTTTTGAGACTTACTGTAGTTCTTAGGTCCCCAGTTTGACCAAAGGGGATTCAAACTGCAGCAATGATCCTTGATGGGACTTTATTTCCCAACATGGTGTCCATACATACTCCACACACAGTGAAATTTCACAGCCCAGTCTCTCTTACGTACAGAGGAAAGATACTGTATAGAATAGAGATAAATAGCAGGTGAAAATGATCCATTTATATGCTAGGTTTTAACACTTCGAACAAAGGGACTGATCTTAAATATTCAAAGGCTACAGCACTCCTGTTCATAGTCTTTTAACTCCAACCTATAATTCCTCTATATTTCAAGCATCTGCTCTATTTCTGAATTACAATAAATGTAGATTTCTAGATTAATTAGCCATAGTTTATTTTTCATGTATTATTTCTATCAGTGACAAGTACTTGAAAAAAGACTAATATAAAAAAAAAACAACAAATTGAATAAAGGAATAAATTTGAAAGAAAATGTTGGCAAAATACGTATAATTGTGTAAATACGGAGGCACAGTTCCCTGCCCTAAAAACAATCTACACAAGCATATTCTTTGCTTTACTGAAAGTATTTCTCCATGTGCAGTTTGTACCGCTTGCATTGATTGCACATGTGCAGAATGATCAGCTGAGCTATAGTTAGTACACTCTGTGATTTAGAGTGATTTAGATAGGTGACATGAAGAGAAGACAACTATGGGAATGAAAAGGTAATAAAAAACAAAGAAAAGAAGATGATCTTGGGTAAGTTTGTGTTATGCCAATTAGGGTGCTCATTTGCAAAAGACAGATTGCTTGATGGGGGCACACTACGCAATTACTGAGGACAGAATCAGGTGATTATAGTTCCAGCCCAGTGCTCTTAGCTTCATTTCTTAATGAACATTTCTAGATAACTGGTTTTTGCATATTTTCCCTTTGTAATAATTGATGGTGGTCAAAACTAGTTTGACCTCTTACGTTTTGCTAATGCTAGTAATAAGCAGAAGGCTGGTTATATATTTAAAAGGTTAGTAATACCCACTTAATGAAAGGAGTTTCAAAACCATTTGAATAATATAAGTGAATATCCTTCTTTTTAGTTCTGCAGCAAGCATTAAAACACCATGATGATGGACCGCATTTCTTCTTGAAAACTCAGCAGTTTAAAAAATAGTATTTTAGGTTGTTTGCTGATTATTAATACATATAAGGCATCAGCAGTAATGACTAGCTCAGGCAGCATAAAAAAACTTTGTAATTACATTTGTAATTATAGATTCTTTCCACTAGCTTTGTGCCATTAAGCTGTTATTAATTCTGAACAGCTGTTACATGCATTGTGATAAATGAACATCATTTGTTGGTCTGGCACTACAAAATAGATCAGAATTACATTTTAGCTTCAGGATTTTCGAAAGGATCATACATATATAATTTCAAGCACATTACTAATTGGCAAAATATATATTAAAACTGCAACTTCAAGAAGAGAGCCGTAATTGAAGACTGTGGTGGTATCTTTGCAGTTCTCAGTCAGTAGCCACGTTCCTGCCACCTTAGCTGAAATGCAGCAATCTGCTACCAGACCTTGCTTCAGCTCATACTTGGGGTGTGGGATGGTAATGTATGTTGCACTTCTTAAGGGAGTAGTCTGAATGGACTAGTCTAATGGATAGCTTTAAATGGTTACAGATCTGTGAGATTTTATCTTTTGAGTCACTGGTTCTTTTGCCTAGCTGACTTTCAGGTCCATTTAAAAAAGTATGGACACCAGTAGTCTTCAGCCATTAGCAGCAACACTAAACTCTATAATGCATCCATGTGAGTCCTCCTTTAGATTCTGGGTGCCACCTAGCTAGCTGTCAGAATCACTGTATGTGGCGCTAATGATTGCCTTAAAAGGGAGGCTTTGCCAGGAGCATTTGGGTTTGATAATGCTGGGGAATTGCCTTCTCTGCAAATATAATTAGGGAGTCATGCTTGAATAGGAAATGAACACTCTAATTGGAAGCACAGTTGCCTTCTAATGAATGCTCTGAACACAGGGTCACACACTGGAGCAGCTCGGCAAAGTCAGAGGCCATCCTACCTCTCGCACACAAAGACTGAGCCTGCCAGGCAGGGACTGCATACTGCCTCGTACATGCATAACCTGCCTTTTGTTGTCACACAAAGCTCTTTGCTGACTGATGAAAAAAAGAAAAAAATCACATTGCCTTGAAGACCAAAAAGTCATCTGCCAACAGGAATAATAATAATGCCAGAATGGTAGAGAAATTAAAGATTGCACCTCTGCCCTGTTTCTGAATAGCAGGCTGGGAATTCAGCATTAATGAATGCAAATGATGCACCATCATACCTCTTGACCGGAGGGCATTCCTCACCGAATGCTGAGTTACCTAGGGAGGGAAGGGGGTGTGGGAGGGGTGCAACACCTGTTTTAAAACACCCAATTGAAAGGAAGGATTTGATTAAATGCGTGTACAGTATGTCTGCGATTTATCTGTGCCTCGTTTCTGCAGTAGCATTTGCCAAGGGTTTTCAGGACACTGTCCACCATTTAACATTGCAGTCAGTGGGGAATAGAGAATACCATGTATGAGTTCTATCCAGTCAGGTTCAACTAATTCACTTCACTTCACTTGGAAGTGGGTTGCTTTCTTAATAGTGTAGGAGCTTGCAGTGCCTATGGGTTTAATTCTATAAAGTTTGACTATTGTGTGTGTGAAATTCATACACATTGTATATCTGGTGGGACACCTTGTAACATCCTTGTTCTAATTGCAATTATTGTGGAAAGTAAACAGCTCTGCTTCTAGTCCCTTAAATGCCCCCTAGGCTTTATCAGTGTATTACTGAATTTGTTCAATTAAAATAGTTCAATTATTGAGATTTTGATGCATACAGTAAATACTCACTTTGTTACTTGTTTAACTCACCGCAGTAGTCTTCGCTAATACGCACATGACATTAGTCTTCACTAATCTCACTATACATGCATGTTATGAGCGTCAGGTAATGTTTTCTATATATGTTTGTTATTTTTGTTGCTTAATTTGGGTGAGAAGAAACCAAACTTCTTATGTGGCATTCTTTATTTCATTCAATCAAGAGAAGAAAGACAGATCTGTTTACTTATTTAAGGACCATTAATTTTTACCAGGTTTCTGGAATATACTAATACTGAAATTCTCAGACTTCCACTAACAGTATCAGATAGTACTGTGTGACTAATAGTAACCATATACAGTACCTGGGTTTAAAGGAAGTTCCCAATTATCTTCTATCAGTATGTTTTATGTGGCAGATATACAGTACATAAGGAAGTAAAATATTGGGAATGGAAAACATATGATGACTTTGCAAGACCCATAACTATGTGACCTTTAAGATTTAAGAGTACAAACGCTGCATGTGATTCTGTATGTGCAGCGATTTCTTCCAGTACATTAACACCCCTGCCTCTTCCATGTCTGCTTTCCACCAGCAGACCCTCCTTGCTCTTTTCCAGATGGGGCTGTTTCTCAGATGTTTGGGTGAATTCCCGACTTTGCGCACTAAGGTTTAGGAGGGTATCTTGTCTCAGGTGGCCACCTATAACCAGCGCAGAGTTCCTCTCAGGACATGTCTCACTAACACCTCTGCAGACACCATTTCCCTGACACTTTCTCACCTACTGTATTTATTTCTTTGGCACAAGCTGCTTAGTACTTTTCCTCAAGAGTTTCCCTTTTGATTTCTTAAGACATAACTTTGACATCTTTACACTTAAAGGACTTTTTCTCTCGAAAGTGCGTTCTGAGGCTGTTTGCATTTATTATGGTTTAAATTCCAATGTACAGTATGCTGGCACCACCACCCCACCATGACACAACATGTACAGATCCGTTTGAATCCAAGTTTTTGTTTTGCTTGATGTCCAAGTGCATTTCTGTAATGTATAGTTCAGCAGCACATCAAAATAGGTGGTAAGAAGTCTGCATTTACATTTCATCAGCCATGCTCTTTCTTTAACATGGGAAGTCAGGCTCACTCAGTGGAACAGAGCAAAGAGACAGTGAGGCTTTTGTAGACTATCTCTCCTGTTGTACAGTACATTGCACATCCCATCCTGCAAAACCTAATGCTGTCCATCATCAGCAGGGAGAAATGAGATGACACTCTACCAACACATTAGGTTCTGTTTCTAAGAAATTTTTAAAGAGTGCCAAAATCAGAAGTGGAAAAGAAAGTATTTCTCAAACTATACATTTCTGAATAATGTGCAGCCTAGATTCAGATTAAAAAAGCCCCTAAGGGATTTATTTATTTGCTTACTTGCTAGCGAGAAGCCTGTCTTTTTCATGTCAGCCTTAAATCTACTGTGTGAATTTAGATTTCAAGGTGTTGGCAAACGTGGCTGAGAGTTGTCAGAGTTTTAGCGTTTAAAGTCCAATGCTTGTGAGATTCAGGGAGGGAAATGGGCTCGATCTGCCAAACACAGATGTTAACGTCCGCTGGCTCATTTATTTTTTTTCCTTCTAAAATTGGGATGGGGGCCCTCTCAGTAGTAGAAGCCTGCAGTTCCGTCATGAAATCTCCTATTTAATGTACAGCTGCCTGACTGGGTAATGACTTGTGCGGTAATTGCTGCCCCTGTTGTAACAGCCTGGAGGCCTCATTTTAACATTGTGCTTCAGATTGCAAATGTCAGGCAAGACTGAATGGCAAGGGAAAGGTGGAGGAATTATCGGCCACGGATCATTACCATGCTTAGTACCCTCGCCACCGTTACTTGAGAGCTTGTGAAAGGCAGATCAAATCAGTCAAACATCTCGCCCCTTGTGGTCAGACACGCCACATATGTGTATTATGGGAAATTACGCACTAGAATCACAATAAAGTACACCAAGCTGGAATTCTCACTGCCTTTCCTGACAGGTAGATGTATTAATTTGAGGTCCTTGGGCAAGTTACCCCTGGTGGCCTATCAGATTCCATTGATACCAAGGATGCCCACCTGGAGGGCGAGCAAGTCAGTAGGTTTTTATTCCAACTTGCTTCTTAATGGCGTAAATCAGCTCATTATTAGTTTAATTGGATCAATTTTGCAGTTGCTGTCCACTCTTCAGGTGCTGATCCTTGAAAGAGATGTAGAAAATCTTGCAGACACTCTTGCCCTCCAGGACCAGGACTGAACAATCTTGACCTACACCATGTACACTCCGAGGTGGAGAGATACAAAATGAAAAACCTTCACACAATAATAATTTCCCCAAGGAAATCTTCGAAAATGACTGTAAAATGTCATTCTATTTTTTTCTTAAAACTTTGCCTCATAATGATGTGTCCCTAGAGTTGTGACTTAATAATAAAGGAAAACAAATGTATTTTCTTTTTTACAATGTGTTTCAGCATCTATTAAAATACCATGCTTGGCATCAGCATCATTGTTTTATGGTAATCATTTAGCATGCATTAAATTACTTTGATTTTTCACTCAATAATTCAGTGCCTTCAGATGGTTCAGTTACAAGTAGATTTAATTGATGGCAACTGAAAATCTTATGATGTGGAATAGCTTCTCAGATCAAATGTGGTAATTGGAAGGAAAAAGAATGAAGAGCCTATCCTAAACAGCCAAATCATTACAGAGGTAGCAGTCTTAAATAGTGTTGAGATGAAGGATCCCAATGGCAATTTTTCAGCATTATTGAGTGATGAATTGGCTGGAGCTTTACCCTTGAGATATTTTATATAACGGCTTGGAATGAAAGTAGAACAATGTTAGTTATTAACAATAGCCTTGTGGTTTTCTGGAAAATGCGGCATGGAATTTGCAGTGTAACAAGAAAATCAGCAATGGCTTCAGTCTCGGGTTTATTTCATTTTTGCATACCTTTGTGATGGCTTTGTTTTTTTCTGCTCCGCTTAATCACAGAGACCCCTGCAGGCACTGTGTGCGTCCAGGTGTGTGCTTGATGTATTAAATTCTGTGTATGCCAGTGCTGATATGTAATTGTAGGGAGCAGCATAATATTGATCAAAGAGCCAGGGCCGTCAATATTTAATGTAGACCTTGTTGAAACTGCTGGCCGTTAGCTATTGATTGATTCCAAGAGGAATTTCCTTTAGGACTCAGTGAAAATTTAATTGTTTCTCCAGAGCTACTTTGGGCAGGGCTTTGGGTTCATGTCAAATAGGCTCTTTTGCCCATTTCGTGAGCCCACATTGTGATTGACATGACTCTTTAAAAGAGCCTTTCTGTCCTCAACCATCTGCGCTCAGGATTCCTGTTCTGTGAGTCTCTGAGAGTGATTAATAATGCTTTCAAATGATACTGCTCACTTTTCATTTATGGGCATTATTATACCTGTTGGGACCAATCTTACGATTTTCAGCTGAAGAGGTAACTGAAAACGACGTGGCACTCCTCAGTTTAGCAGGTCTGGGGTAGTTTAATAGCAATTCCAAAAAATTAAAACAAGTATTTCATGAGTCTTACACAAACCTGCTTGACTGTGGTTAAAATTGTTGTCCATGTACTGTACATGTGCTCCTAGATGGCAAAAAATCTGCCATAATTAAAACATCATTGGCATAGGAACTGTACATTATAGTACCTAGTAAAATATTATGTTATCCTCAAGTGGGGATTTTGTCTGAGGCCCCTAGTGGACATGAATTTGCTCCCACAGGTAATCAGAGGAGCACAGTCCTTGGTTCATTATATAGTATAGTGACCATGTTGAAAATAAGCTGGCTTTGGAGTGATTTTAGAGCTATTTTAGCTCACTCCCTCCAGCTGACACAGCACAAGGAT
The DNA here is from genome assembly GCF_055471065.1 of Atractosteus spatula. NCBI lineage: Eukaryota > Metazoa > Chordata > Actinopteri > Semionotiformes > Lepisosteidae > Atractosteus > Atractosteus spatula. Next base: position 63,141,000 of record NC_142709.1, on the reverse strand, counting down.
GCTAAAAGAAATTGAGTGATGGTGACATAAGTGATAGTTGTAGCCCATTGTCAGCGCTTAAAAATAGTCTTACACAATTGTTCATTTTCTGGATATTTCTCTACCAATTCTTGCTGAAAAAAGTATAACTTATTGGTTCAATTTTTGCTCTGTACTGTACATGGAACTGTATGGAGTGGACTATACAGCAATAGTAGAGCTATTAAAATTGCTTACCCTTCCTTTAATCAGTTTTATAATTAATTGTGTTGAATTGTGTTGAAAAAAACAACCAAGCAGAGAGCAGAAAAAATAGCTAATTCTTAATAGCCCTTTCCACTCTTCCACACTATTTTCATCTACTCTCTAAAGTTTAGTTACTGTTATCAAAATCTTGATTAAGAGGTTTCTTTGACATTGTAAGACAGGACAGGTTTTTGTGGTGACTGAATGGGGTCCTAAGATTTCCTGACCTTTATTATGTTTTGATGTTGTGTGGTGTCGCTAACCTGTGTTGCATAGTATAGGGTCCAGAAAATAAAACTTGTTTCGGTAAATTTTTGTTTTCTCAGTTCAATAAAAAATGATGCAACATAAATACTGAATCAAGAATGAACGCCTTTCAGGAACTGCAGGTTTGGAGCCATTAAGTAGATTACAAGGAGATATTTAAGCTTCCCCTCCTTTTAACTTCAATATTATGTTTATGGGCATACAAAATAAACTAGAACCTGCTGCTGGAGTCTGGACTATCTTGTCCAAGAGGAAATCTTCCCTGGATCCACTGCATGAGAGAAACCTTTTGCACTGCTAAGAGAAACATATGACTGGTAGGATAAAGAGGCTGACAAGAAATGCTTTGGGTTACATGCACCCATTTAAAAACAGGAGAAAAAACATAAAGTATTTTGCTTAAATACAGAGTAAGGGCAGTATAAAGATGTGAACTGTCCTGTCCTATTGTTACAATGCTCAGACCTGTAGAAACATATATTAGCAGTGAACCTCTTATCACTGGAACAATACTGGCTTTTTAGGAATGTACAAAGTCCACAAATATTAATCAGGAAGTCCTAATATAACTCTCTGGATTCCTGTCATCCTTATTCATTTCACCAATGTCAGCGTTTGTTAGAGTAACACTTGGACCGCCTTTCTTCTGCTGTGATTCTGGACCTCAGATACAGTCCTGTGGTCGTGACAATCACAAAACTTCTTCAGGCACACTTTGCATCATTGAAAGATGAGGGTGCCAGAACAGTTAGCTTTGTTATGTTAAGCCTGTCAGGTTTTATTTGATGATTTTAGTGGGGGGATATTAGAGAACCTGTTTTGTGCTGAAATCACAAGGAGAATCTTTTCAAAACAAATTCACTGAGGTATATTTGGTGTTGGAAATGAGCTGACAGTTAGACAGATGATAGATGGGGTTTATTAAATTAAGAGAGGTTCTCATCTTTCAGTGTGATATTGACTTTTCTGTGAATACAGTACACGTGGGGCGGCAGTCTGATTAACATTCCTGGCTCACAGACCCAGGGTCATGGGCTTGATTCTGTCCTTGGGCAAGAATCTATGGAATCTGCATGTTCGCCCCACATTCTCCTGAATTTATTCCAGGTACAGCAGTTTCCTACCACCTTCCAAAGACTGGTTAGTTTAGATTGGCGTTCTTTATCATCTCTTTCTCTGTGGTGCTGCGATGGATGAGTGTTCCATTGTGGGTGAAAGCAGTGATATGCTTTCGATTCGGTTTTACTGTCTGTGCTTCTGGGCTACGATCTGCAAGAACCATTACTAAGATAGGCAGCTCAGTTTTAAGTGTGAAAACCATCCACAGGTTTGTTAATAGAAGGCAAGCTTAAAGAAAGGACTGTTATGCTGCCTTTTAATTACTTCCTCTTCCTCAGAGGGCTCTGCCCTACTTGAGACCCATATGACTCCTACATGGCTCTAATATTTTTTTTAAATTGTGATTGTTAAAATAAAGTCTGATAACCCCTCTTCTATTTCTGACCACTTTTGAATCACTTTATTAATTAATTGAATTAATCTTGTCATTAATGTCATGATGAATCTAGTGACACTGTTCATTTAACCTTCTGAGAAGTGTTTTAATAGTATGATCACATTGACAAACATGTTCATAAGAAGCTTCTGCTGATTGCCTGGTCCCATCAATGAGCAATTATATAACTACTTTGTGTGTTTCCTTTATTTAAAAATTTTTAGTCAACAAGTCGATGCAAACACAGCATTTGCCCAACTGGACACATCCAGCATTTGGAACTGGAAACATCCAGCCGGATTAGTGGATTCTAAGTAATAGTAAAACTATTGTGAATAATCACAATGAATAATTTTAGATTAACATGGAGAACATCTCGTTTCCCTTAATTCAAAATTAACCTTGTGGTACAATACCGTACAGAATTTTCTTCTCCTGAACATGATCAAGTGAATAGTCAAGAAGTGAGCTCAATAAAAGAGGCAACTGTGTCACGTTGTAAACAAGCGCAACGCCATTTGTGTGTCAAGTGTATGCTGCAACAGAAGGAAAGCTTTCAATGTGGGCTCCCAACAGGGAATTGTATAATTAAGGGCTGCACACATCCCTCATTACTGTTGGTTTATGTTCGGAATCCCTGAAAATTCTTAGATGAAACTACAGGAGCAAAAGCGCAGCGCTCCAGAACGAAGGGAAATAGAGGATTACGGTCAACTTTTCATAGTGAGAATGCCATCACAGTCCTGATGTTTGAAGAAACAATTTCTTCTATATGTTTTTTGAGAAAACAAATTATAAAGTATTACTACTAAATATTTATTGATACTTATAAGAAAATAGTAAAATAAAATAAATTACTGCTAATCTGAGATCTCCACATGTACAATGGCAGCAGATTATCATTACCAATGTTCTGTTTGAATACAAAAAGGATAGTCAGCCCAGTCTACTGGTTGATTGTAGTTCTTGGAGGAAAACTGAAGCTGACAAGAGCAAAGTCAGAGTGCTCTGGCCTATTTGATTAGTTCATGTGCTAGCTTGGTTTTTGCCAGTTTTGCTCCTATGTTATTGATCTTCCTATTGTATCTAGACTTAATTTAATCTTCATTTAGGTTGAAAGAGAAACTTATGGATGTGACTGTCTATTTTGGTGTATAGAGAAATCGTTATATCATACCAATAGAATATGAAAATGGATATTGTCAGCATAAGCATTGAACACTTTTTCTCATATTCCTTTATAGAAACAGTGATGGACACTCGCATCGCCACAGCAGAGCTGGGCTGGACAGCATACCCTACCTCAGGGGTGAGTATTTAATCCGTTTCTTCACTCTTTCTCATTACTTAAATATTTCATAAAAAAACAACCCTTATGAGAAATGCAGGAATGTTTACTGCGCCATGAAGTATAACACTGCTTTCTGCAGTTATGATGCACTTGCTTGGCATAAGCATAACTCTCCTTTGAAAAAGTTCCAGTATTGTATTGTTCCTATTGTATTTATTATGTTTTTCACATTTTGTGTTTTTCATTGTATTCCAGAGTTTTTGTTTTACAATTGTCACAGTATGTTTAAGAACCTTGTTCACAGAAGCTGAATAGTGAACGCTGAAGAACCACAATGTCCAAAAATAAGTCTATATTAGCATTTTATCTGCGTTACAACATTTCAGTCAGAATGTTATCAGTATATAAGCACACAAGAAAGGAAAAATAGCATAGCACCGTGGAATTAATTTAAGAATTTTGTAACGTTTTTGTCAACAAAACGTTTACAAAACTTTTTACAAAAATTGATCTTTGGTTTAGTGTGTGGAAAATGTATCCCACAACTCTTAACTCTGGGATATACACTACGCACAAGCATCAAACACTTCAAATGACCCAACAGCTGCTTTGACAGGCCTTGACAGTGAACATTTTCAGGTCTCCCAGATGAGAAAAACATAGCAGACCTTTGAGCTGACCTCTGTTTTTCTGCCCTTCAAAATATTGCTCAGCTTCTCTATGTGCCATTCAGTTGTATATTTGCCCAAAATGAAAAAAAAAAACAAACAGTAGTCAACTCTGGGTCTGCCAAGAACTTTTTTTAGAAAAATAAAAAGAAAATGCGGTGAAGGTGAAGGAGAAAATCTGTGAATATGTTGCTCTTTCACACAAGCAGGAAGCCAAGAATTGGATTATTTTACATCATTAATTGTTTATATATTTTGTTAATGTAACAGACAAAGTGCACAATGTTGACAGGTGTTTAGGTGTGTTTTAAATTCAGTGGAAGAGGATAATGTCATTGAAGTCAATGAATAACACTCCTTTTTTGTGTGGAAATGGCTTCTCTGTAGCACGCAATTTCAAATTGTGAATCTCTGATTCTGGGAATATACTGTAGATGTTATTCTGGCACTTTGCAAACATCTTGCCTTTGTTTGAACGAACTTAGAAATGTAGATTTTGTTTGAGCTGTACTTAGAAGTATGCTAGCTTAGTGTGTTGCACCTAACGTATTTGCTGGTTCTTATTTCCCTTGTAGCCACACTCTGAACTCTGTATTGAGTAAATTGTATGGGCAATTTGTTGAAAAGCTCTGCTACTAAACTCCAGTGGCAGAGGCATACTTTATATGGTTCCCATATCCCTTATAGAATATTACCTGAACAACAAAAGAAATAGATTTGTCAGCCTTCTTCTAGCTATCTTTTTGTCTTTCATACAAGCATTTGTGTAGTGTAAGGACAGTGTTACATGCATTGCAGCAGTAGCCCAATTTACCATGTTTAATGAGAACCAACACTGACTAAAGGAATGGCATAATTTTGAGAAACATCACACTGAAACATTATAAGGCAGAATGATATTGTTTGTAGCCCTTGATTTGCTGGAGAAAATGCATCCTTGATTCTGAGTGTAACAGTTGGCAACACACTGATGTCACCATTGTTTGATTAGGTTTCACTGCATTTATTTCTTCTTTATTTGTGCATGCCACAGTGGGTGAAATTGAATTCCTTTTCTCTAGTTTTTTTTTAGATTATTTAATGGGCTCGTCACTTCATGAAGAGGACTGTGTTTGTATAGATGTATTTTCACAGGAATCTTTTATTCCCAGCTTTGTGGCTGAGACATGATTATCCACACTGTTTTGTATTGATAATTAATGTAACCATTATTAGAATGAAGCTGTAGATGATGAATCCACATTAAATCTCATTTAGGAAGCTGAATCTTTTGTTATTTGATGATCACCTAATATTAAAAGACATACTCTGATCTCCATTGTGTGTGACACGGTCCTGTATTGGACTAACAATGAACTGAGGCTGCTTGTGTGAATTGCCTGATAATACTAAATGAAATCGGTACTTCGAAAGTTTTTCTTTTGTGCAAAGTTTGATGTTACGAAATTTTATTTATTTTTTATTATTGTGGTATATAGCAGTAGTTTCACCGACTTATATGACCATTATATGACCATATCACCGAAGAATATGACCATTCCTTGCTTGTCTAGTTCATGATAACTAAAGCAAGTAATTTACTGTATCAATATATCAGGAAAAACAGTCTGACAAGGTATCTTAGTCAGCACACCCACTATTAATCTCTGCATAATGATGTCTTTCCCCTCCTCGGTCCTGAACTGGCCTCATGCTTAATGCTTCTTTTCCATTTGTGACCAAATTGCACAATTCATTGTCTTTGTTATCTGTTACCATAAACAGATTTTGCTACCAACATATTTTGTAGGCTGTTCCCTTTTCTTATTACTCATGTTTGTAGTCAAAAGAAGGACATTTTAAAATTCTTCTTTGTATTTAAAATGTATCTTTCTGTTGGTTAAACAAACCTGAGTACAATAGACATGACATCATCATGACATACAAAGTAGTGTTTTGAATGCCTCATGTTGAAAGTAATTAAATTTGGGTATTATCCCCATCTGATTTCTGGATATTAACACAGTACAGTGTTCCTCAGCAGCTATTTTTTATTTACTATTACTTACATATCTGGAGCATTAAGGAACTGAAAAGAATGTGTTTTCAAACATCTCCAATCAACAGAAAGGAGACATTAGTGTACCTTTGTTCCTAGTGTCTGTGTTTGTCAGCGAAGTGGAAATTATCTGAGGCTATGTTTTGATGATCACAGCCTGACTGATGCCTTATTTGTGTGAGGATTGAAAGTCAGTTGTCTTCAGTTATGACTCATGTCTGACAAGGCTATACAGAAATGCCCATCAGTATTGCTCTTTTAAACTGTTGCTACTGGCAAAAAAGGGGTCTATCGACAAAGGTGCTGAGGTCTGTATCAGATCAGACTGCATTCTGCATTGGACTCTATTTGCATTAGTTGTCATTGGTACAGAGCTGTGCATAAAATTACTGATTGATTCTTTTTCTAGTCCACCACATTCTCAGCACATTTTACATAATAAAAGCTAAGAGGAAGTGATAATACAAGGAAATAAATTAAAAACATCAGTTAGGAACTGTGTTGGGGGGTGGATCTGGGCACAATAGTTTTAATTGCTGGTGTTTCTTAGGAGCTGTGGCAAACCCATCTGTGGCAGGCTGTGCAGACAACTAGCAACATGTCAGTCTGTGTGAGGAGCAGGGAAGCAGCAAGCAAGCGAGCCAGGCTATATGAGAGAGACTTCCGTCTCAATTTTGTGGAATATACTGTATTAGATTTGCAAAGTTGCCCTCAGTCCCGAAAGCTCAAAGACAGGCAAAATCTTATATTTAGTTCTAAAGAAATCGCCATTCAATTGCAGACAGAACTTATCTTGAAGATCCAGCAGTTACACTGACCTTGGTATTTCAGTCCCAAACAGCTAATCTGCTGTAGGCAATGGTATGTATAGGAGACAGTCAGAAAAAAAGGGGAGTTTAGTCCTTTCATATTTACTTGTCAGAAAACAGCATTTTCCAGATAAGAAAGAGTTTAGAAAGCTGTTACCATTCACAACACTCACAGCTGTGACCAGTTAGAATTAGAAATAAAGTGACTGGCAGGTTGAGGTAATTTAAAAAAGGAAGGTGTTAGAAGGGTGATAGCACACAACATCCTCAGCTGCAGTAGAAACATTCTGGATTTCTGGTTTAATCATATTTATTTTTTAAATAATAAATATGATTAAATTTCATTTTTAAAAAATACAAAAACTAGTTTGGATTTTGGACAGTCTTCTAAATTCCCGAACTATCCTTTATAAGGAATGCATGCTTTTGACGCATGCAGATAAAGATTTTTCCTGTTAGTGGGGCACATTAGTATTTTATATATTATCAAAGTTTATTCTTGAAAAGATGCTTTTTTGATTGGCACTTGGGTTACCTTTAATAACTTGATAAATGTCTTTATCTATTTTCTCTAAAATGTTAACATTTTTCTATCACAACAATGTCTATCACACCTTACAGGCTTCTGAATGCTTTTTTTTGGAGGAAAATGTGCTGTTTTTAAATTATGCCATTAATAGGTATTCAAGACTTTTGCACACACAGAGTTCATTGTAAGTCTCATGCATAGAAAATAAATACATTCTGGTTTTAATTAATTTCTAAAGGTTTAAATTTTCCATTTATTTTTTTATGGACTTGCAAACACAGGCCAGAACATCTATGTTATCAGTGCAGGTGTTGGTTTTCTGATTTTATAGTGGGCTTTTAGAATATTCCTCTCCTATTTGATTTGAATGCTTTCTAAACCTAGGGTGTTTTTTTGGAGTGCCATTTTTCTGCTGATGTGAACACCAACTAATTTAAAATATTGAATCTCACTGAAAAAGAGAAATGTAATTGTCTAATGAGGTGCCTTAATGAGGTGATTTAGTGCTTATGCAGCAGTCAACCACTCCAGTGTATCCGTCTTGAATGAGCATGATTTCAATGATCAATTAATCAAAATGATGCAGAAAACATTTAATCAATATAGAAATTCTGTATACTTCATTCTTCTGAAAGCGTAAAAAGAGTAAATGTTAAATATTAAATCAATAAAAAATGAGACAAGCCCTGAAGATGGTATTCCTCGGTTTCAAGGACAAAATAGAACATAAATAGGTTTCCTGTGATGCTTTGATGCTCACTTTATACTGTATATCCTTTATACTGCAATTTTCATCTTCTAATCAAAACTAATGTGTACAATTACAAAAGCATATACATTCAAGGTGTTGAAAGGCCTGAAAAAAAATGTGAGAACTCCGAAAATGCATAGGCACATGCACTAGACAGGCACACACCAGGCCAGTTGCTGCTTACAGTTGAATTAAAGATGTGCTTTCAGACAGCCGGCTGCCCTCTGACCTATTCTATCCAGCAGGGCGAGCAGGCGTGAGAGGTAATTGTGGAGACAGTACCCTATGGAGAGCAAGAGGCTTAGAAGGTGAAAAAAGAAGGAGATGGGGGGGGGGGGGTAGTGATGAGAGAGAGGTTCCAGGCGAAAGAGATTGCATGAAAGAAAGTGTCGCCCGGCGTGCAGAAGTGAGTTTGAAAGACTCTTGGGCAAAGGTAATCTCCTCTCATCTGATTAACTGGTGGTGGAGAAAGCGGGCGGGAGGGGGCCATTGCCCTTTTCTCCCTCCTGTGAGGCCAACAGACTGGCTGCCAGCTCCACACCATGCACAGGAGGCTCTCCTCTCATCCGCGTGCGTGTAAACACCTGGGGAAGCAAAGGGCCTCCTTCTCCAGAACACCTGGAGAAACGGGATGGATGGTTGATTGCTTTGCGGGCAGAAGGCATCTATAATTCAAAGGTATTAACTATGTATGTCCCCTTCACAATCTCTGATGCATTGGACTAGGAGGACATACGTCAGAGAGAGATACAGATGCTGGAATACATTTTAAAGAGAATGTTATACTTCATTAGGCAATAAAGCAAATCTTATGGACAAAGGACACCATTCTGCAATGTGACAATGTGTGCCCACACACAGCAAGAGCCATAGTGAAGTACAGAAGAGTTTGGCTTTGAGCCGTTACCCCGCCCACCTTACAATTTGCCTTTCACCCCTTTCAGCCATTGGACTGTCATCGTTTTGTTCTCATGACAGAGAAAGGTCCTTGCACTAGAAGCTTGTGTCACTGTGGGAAAGCCACTTAGTGGCTTAAGATGTATTAGTATGTTTACATCCTCTTGCACAAATATTAAATGGTTGCCCTGGCAGTCACTGATTTACACGTTGGCTGTCTGGAGTTATTTTCTCTGGACACTGACAACATCTTTCAATGCTGGGAGATGAATTGCAGCAGGAGAGTCAGTCACATTAGAAGGAGACAGTGCCTGTTATTAGTCTCGATCCATGACTGAAGAAAAGGTGTTGCACCTGGAATGTAAGGATCTTGTCTTTGCAGTATTTTTCACCCTCATTGTGCTCCTGTAACCTTAGTTATTGTTATTACATTTATACAACCATGGAGATGGGGAAAGATCTAGATGTAATAAGTGTATTAATGGGGGAGGGGTGTGAAAAGAAATAGAGGGGCTAGGTTTGCTTGTTTCTTTGTCTTCTGAATGAAACTGCAGAAATGTAAAACAAAGAATTAGATTCATCATTAATATAATAATGCCATCTGCCATCACGGGAATATCATTATTTTGGCAATATGTATTTTAAAATTATTTTCCTATCTTCCTTTTTAAAGCAGAAAATCTGTTTTATTGCAGTATTGAAATTTCCTCTTGCTACAGAGGTGGGCACAAGCGAAGCCCCAACTGTCTTTCCAGCCTGTGAATTAATTAGTACAGGACAAGCAACAAGAGGCTGGAATTTTCCCTTCTGGACAGGGAATTGCGGCTCTGTTCCACTTCTGAGCTCTCCATTGGGAAACGTGGTGCGGGGTTAACTGGGGGAAAAAATCTTTATATTTAATTCTGTGAGATCCCTGGGGTTTTCACGGATGGGCACACAGCTGAGAAAAATACCTGCCAAAAATGCAAGATCCCTAGTGACCAGTGTGATTGCACGTACCCACAATGTAGGAAGCAGCATACTGAGTGCACAGTTCAGTGCGTATATGTGTGTTTCTTGGTGCCGTGCATCAGGTGTGGTTGCAGTAAATTGACTTGGTTGAAAATATAACCTAGATGCATGTCCCACAACACCCTTTATCAAAAAAAAACATGGTTTATTATTAGCTCATTAATAGTTCAAGTAACTGAAAACATTAGAAAACCGGATTTACCCACCAGTCACTAAAGTTGTCATATTGCAGTGTAACTTAGGAAAAAAAATCTTTCCCAACAAATTACTTTTGCTGTCCTGATAATAGAGGGTATATTGTGTTGCAGACCAGGGGTTGTTGAACAGTGTGCATTGTGTATACACTTCATTGAAGAAGCACAATAAAACAATTTCCTTTTTGTTCGCTGACCCCAAATCCTATCTGATCACTTGTTCAACCTATCTGTTGGCAGTTTACAAGCAACTTTTAAAGAAATGAACCATATTCATAAAACATGTAGATGTATGTTGTGTAAATGTTGCACTAATTATACCATCTGCTTTTTTAAATAATTAATTAAGGATTCTGAATGTAAGATATTCATTATGTGTTAACAAAAAATCATATAAAAAGGTTGGTTAGCTTTCAGAAAGCCCAAATATACTATAGAGGCCTATACATAGGCTTTAAAATGTAATGTGAATGTGCTCAGACCATCCCCATCCATTTATACAGTACAGTGGGAAAAACAAATAGCAAAATATATTATGCTATTTAATATTATGGATTGAATAATGTGTTTCAGTTAAATTTGAATTGTTTTACATTGTAATAATAGCATGACCAAGAGCAACGTCATATTTGTTCAAAATAATTAATTGAGTTCCAGAAAAAAGAGGAACACATTTATTCACACCTCTACTCCTTTAAGTAAAGTTCAATAAAAACAAATCTACAATAGCATTTTGCTTTTTGGAAGAGCAATTGAAGGCTCTGGACCTACTTTACAGTGTATAGACTTTAGAGGCTTCCAAAGGTTTCCTGTTTCCCTTGGGTATAAAAGAGGAGGTGATACACTGGAAACATTCAGTGGTAGCAAGCATCATCATGGTAAAGGTCAGAAAGCTGTTTGAAGGCTACAGGCGATTGGGCATAAACCACAAATTGGTGAACGGCTATAAAACAATCCATGAAATGCTGAATTTGCTACCCTGCTAAGCACCACAGGCTGTGAATCCATAAATCCAAAGGCATCAGTTGGAGATCTCCAATCTATATTGTCATCTTCAGGATATAAGTACCAAAAACTACCATTCTACTTCCAGTCAGACATTACCTGTTGCCTGCATAACGGTTGTCTTCAAAGCTGGGTTGCAAGGAAGAAGTTTCTCACAAGGGCAAACCACAAAAGAGGCGACATGTTTTATGGTCAGACGAAAAGATTCGTTTTTTGGACATGCTCATCAGCATTGTATTTGTTTATTTATAATTTATGTATTGTGTGTGTGTGGGGAGGGGGCTCAATTATTTTTCAGCTTTGTTTTGCATCTATCCGTCCTGGAGCCCCTGTCAAGATAAGGCTGGCCATGAACTCCAAGATGTACCAGGATGTTTTTTGCCAGACACCTGGTTCTTTCTGACTAGAATCTGAATCTTGGCTGAAAATGGACATTCCAGCATGACAACAATTACATCATAATTGACAAAATTAACAGTAAACTGCAAAAATAAATGCTCTCTCTTGACTGGTCATCATTCTTCAGACTTTTGTCCAATGGAACATTTGTGATTCTAACTCAAGATGGCAGATAACTAACAGAAAAGAAAGGGACAGAAAGACTTAGAGCAATACTACATAGAATAATGTTAGTAAATTTCCCCTCTGAAATGCCAAAACCTCTTAGCTTACTACAGAAGGCATGTATTTAGTGTATTCTCTGCCAGGGGAGGATTTACAAACTACTAATCACAGGGGTCTGAATAAATGCGACCTTCATATTTTCTGGATTTAGAATAATTATACATGGCAAATGCAATGCAATGCTAATAACATTTTTATAATTTTTTAGCCCAAAACATTATTCATTCTGAAAATCTGTCATTACATGTTTATTGCTCCTATTTAATCAGGGGGTATGAATACATTTGGAGGGCACTAGACATGTGGAAATCTACCAGACTAAACTAGTTAAGTATCCCGTAGAGCCGGATTGGGTGAGAAGAATCAGCATTGGTGGATGTGCTTTTGATTATGGCAAGGACATGGTACTTTGTGACTTCTTTCCAGGGCAGTGGCTCTGTACAGTTGACTGGCTAGGCAGACGCTGTCTTTCACAGCTTTTGGCATTTTCTCTTAGCTGTGGAAGGGGGGCCAAGGGAGAGAGTGACAGATTGGCTCCCTGTGGTTTTTCCTTTTCGAATTTCCTTCTATTCTGGCATCTTGTCAAGTATTCTGCCTAGAAAGACTTTATCTTTCAAAGAAGCTTATCTTCCTCCTTTTTTCTTCTTCTACCTTTCCCCCTCTATCTCAACTGTTCAAACTGAGAAAGAAATTACAGAATTATCACAGCAAATATCTCCTGTTGGAAAGAACTATTTTGATATCCTCCTAAGTCTTTTTATGAACACGTTTAAGAATTTTTAAATGTAAAAGTATGTTACTGTTTATTCCATCTATATTTTAGAAAAACAAGAGCAATGACAATCCAATAACAGTTGTGGATCCAGTGTAGCTAGAGAGGAAGAAAATGCAATGCCAACCGCATTGTCAAGGTAATGTACAGTAGATGTCTACAAGACATCCTTATCATGCCACTTGGGTGTGATGTCACAGAATTCAGGAGAGATTACAAATTGTATGGCTTTTTTATTTTTGAGCCACCAGCTGCTCTAAGTGGAAGCTGAGTTTCAGCCAAGAGCCCAGGGCATTGTTTGCCTGCGTTTCATAAAGAAATGACACTAATAGCTGCAACCTTGCACAGCCAGAGCACAAATTACCACTAATATTACAGGTACTGTAGGGAAGTGGGGGTCCACTAATGTGCCTTAATTACAGCCATTCCTAGTGGGGGTTATCTATTATCTCCCTGGTGGATCCTGTGACTGTAGTCTGTCTCTCTTTTAATATTGTCCAATCTCTTCCTCTTTGTCCTTTTTTTACTTGATAAAGCAGCTGTGGAGAAATAGAGAAAATTTGAGAAATTACACTTTAGCTTTAATTTACTACGTTATCCCCAAATCTTTTCTTTTCGTCTCATTTCATTTTCATTTTGAGTGCTTTCTTAGTGTATTTCCAAAATGGGACAGCCATCAAAATTAACTGTTAGCTTTTACTTTGGGTAATCAGGAAAATTCGTATTAAGATGAATCATATTATTTTCCCTTTGGGTGGGGTGGGCAATCTAGCATTTGTCGTCAAAAACAACTATTCACGTATTTGAACAGCTGCACTTTTTCTAGAGACTTTGTCTAATTAAGCTTTACCAGTTTGAGAGTTACAACAAAGAGCCCATTTACCCATCTATCAACATATCCTGACTGGCCATCATATAAGTTCTTTCTAGCAACATGATTTACCATCATAGATCGCCTATAGATTACAGGTTTGCAGTAGTGTTATATGTAATAAAATACAGGAGTGTGAAGTAATGCCTTTTTTTCTGGTCATTAGTCTTTCTTGTGGATGCATTAATGACAGTGTGAAGAAGATCAACTAAAGTGAGAAAGTGAGACAGAATGAAGAAATTTGAGTTTCTGTTACAAACTGCATGTAAACAATTTCTTCCATGCTAAAATAACATGGTCGTAAAAACTTGCTCTGCATTTTTTTTTTTTGTTTAACTGAAGAAGGAGGAGGCCACATACAGTAGTTAATATTGCCCTTTGCATATAATCTGGATAAGAAATGCATTAATTAAATAAAGCAATCACCAGCAAAAAGAAATGTTTAATTTACAAGTCAAAAAAGAGAAAAATAATTTAATACCTGTTTTATTCTAATTCTAGATAGAAACAGAGTGAGTGTTTTGTGGTCTCCTAATGCAAGGGTTATTTGTTTTCTTGCAGTCATTTGGTTCTGTCTTTTGGAGCTCAAAAATGGAATGCCATAAATTGAAAGAAATGGTTTTGAAGGGTGAGTGAGAGTGCTGTAAAAAGGAGAATATGACTCCTTTCAGTTGCATTTAGCATACAAAATAAGTTTGAAATGGCTATTAAGGGCTGAACGGCACCCTACTCAATTAAGGTAAGCTGAAGGAAAAATAAAATTCTCGTACTCACAGAAAAAAACAACTTTTCAGAAGCTACATTCAATGTATTGCTTTAGGAGCACAGAAAAAAAATATTTCTCCTCCTGTTGCTGTGAACCCTGTATAATATTCTGTATTATCTTAATCCCAGTCATAAACCAGCACTTATGTATTCATCATGTTGAAAGTAACTGCAAGAAGCTGTAATTTAAAAATTAATTCCATGCCTAATTGAACTTAGTCACTACAAACTACTCGTGAAAAACTAATGATTTCTCCTTACACTGCTTATGTAAATATCTGCTTATAAACACTGATTCAGATGCACACATTATTTGTATATAACATTTGTAATAGAACACTAGGAAATCAAACGATATTTGCTGAGTGCATTCCATTTCATTCAAGAGCACCTTTCTGAATGCAAATGGAAGTCCACATTTGCCAAGTTAAGATACACACATACCAAGGCAGTAAGGGTGATCATTGATGATTTGAGTGCTCCTCTACAATATTGCCAAACAATACTCTGATGCCATTTAAGGACTATTTTGTTTTTTTAAAAACGTTAAATTTTTTCACTTGTTTTTATAGCATTAATGAGAACCTTGGGAGCTGAAACCACTTTTCTTTGAATTGAAACAGTAAATCTTAGCTGATGCACCTGATTAATCCTTTGCAAAACTGTAACACGAACAGCTGTTTACCAAAGGACAGGACTGTACTGTACATTACCAAAATATTTTGTTCCCTGTTTACCAGGGAAAATAAAATGCAGAGAAATGTTTTTACAGAAACGTCATATTTATTGTAACTTAAAGCATGGAATTGATTTGCTGAGCTTGGCACAATCTAAATCACTCTTTGCAAAGCTGTATAAGGCCTCCAAGACCTGTAATGTGGATAATATCTAAAGCCTTATAATAAAGCTTTATTCTCAAGGCTGTAGAGTATGCTTGAACAACACTTTCAATTAACGACAGCCTTGCCTTTCCCAGTAAACCAAATAATTAATAAGTAATGGATAAAGCAGCCACATCACACTTGATGGCAAAAAAAAACCCAATCCACTGTCCTTCATTTGGATGGATTTTACTTTTAATTCTGAAATGTGCTGTCAGTAGAAAGCAGGTCAACTCAATCAGTGAACCTCAGAAAATGGAAAAATACTTAGCTTACCTCTTAGCTGCACCTAGGACTTTGTTAAGAAAACATTGCTAAATTGTTTTGTTGGTAACAAAGTGTTGTGGTTGATAGATCAGTTCTTTTTTCAATCAATCAGTTTATTTGAAGCTGTATTTTTCTTGATACATAATTTACCTTTAGTATATGGACAAGGACAGGGAAAAAAATGCTACAGTATGTTGAGATCGTAATTGCAGTATAATAAAGAAGCTCCACATCTGACATTCTGAAGTATTTTAAAAATATTTTTCTATGATGATTTCAATTATTATAATGTGTTAAAAGACTTCTCAAAGAAATATATGGTACCTCATTTCTGTTGCACAAGTTGCATTTCACATTCAGCATCAGGCCTCAGATCACTATGAGCCACTAATTTGTTTCCCCACCTCACATTACTCACAATCAAACAAGGTCAAGAACAATCACAACAGAAAGAGAGCTCACACAGAGCATGCAGAATAAGATATGCAAAAAAATGGAATGATAGAAATGATTAAAGAAATTCCTTTAAGTCTCATTCCTCGCTTGCAAACAAAGCAGCTAAAAATTGGCCTCTGTCCTAGTTGGGCATTAGCCTAAACACAACAAGTGTGTGACAGTGTTGTCTTTGTGCAGCTGCTGCTAAACCATATTTACATCAGCAAAAAGTAAACACTACTGATGCATTATTTACACTGGGGAAAAAGGGAGTCTGCGGATGTTTAATGAGAGTTGTGGTCTTATAAAAATCAATTTTCATAATAGTATGTTTCACTGAAATAGTATAAGCCATTCTTGGGGTGAATGAGAGTGAGCTTTACATAGTAAGGTGTCATGAGTGGATACACAATTGACATAAGCGTTACAGAACTCCTTTATCTCAGAGCGAACACTGGATGATCGGGGGCAGTTATTTTTATTGATGTCTTGAATGGCTGTGCATTACAAAACTGATTTATTTTTTAGTAGATTGTATTGAATACCCTTGAGATCACTGTTTCCTGCCTTAGCAATTGTTGGTTGGAAAAAAATGCCTTTAAGCAACTGATCTGGGGAAGCACAAAACATGTGTATATTAAAATGAGTGATTATAGAGTGAGCTCTCTATGTTCTTGATCAAATCAGTATTATTGTACCTTTGTACCAGTGATATTCACAGATATCCTGATACCCCTTTCCCCATCTAAAATTCCCTCTTCTTATTCAAAGTTTCTATGTGTATGTTTAATTTAAACAAAATGGTTAGTTTTAAAAAAGCCATGCCTTTGGGCTGAATGGAAAAGGTAAGCAATGGAAACAAACTGAGTATAAATTGCACACACATGCTGTTTATTTGGCATATTGCATAATGCTTACAATAGAAGCACGACGTGTCTGTCTGAGAAGAAGGCTGTTCAACAAATGAAAATAATTAGAGAGTGTATCACTTTCAATTAAGAAGTACACAGAGTAATTATCTTTTTGGTTATTGTTAAATTGCCATTTTCAGTGCAACTGCTGTATAATTAGACTGTGTCAGGGGAGATGCTGTATTCTTTAAAAGCCACATAATGTTAGAGCCTCCAGTGTGTTCTCACAAACTGGCAAGGGTGTAATGTGCTTACAAGAATAGACTATAGAAGACTGTAGCTCAAGGATCTGTCATTAAGTCATTTTAAACATAAACATATTAAATGTTATTACTATGTTATTGGTAATAGTTAAATTTTAAAGCATTATAATAGTTAAATTGAAAGCATTATAACTAATAAATAAAAATGAAACTAATCACTGCTAATAGATCTTTTAAATGCAGGACTCTAAAATAAAACAGAGAACAGGGATAAATAGATGACATCCCTCAGATACAGAAAGTCGCACTCGTTGGCAACATTTACTTGAGAAAGTGTAGACAGCTGAGACTAATTTGCTCAAACAGCAAACTGCATGCTTAGAAAACAGGAAAATGGGCCAGTGGTACTAGTGGTCAGCTCTCACTGTGATCCCCAAATATTGTAGAGCACAGCTGGTCCTTCACCACCGGGGGTGGGAGGAGCATGAATGGGTCAGGGCAGTCTCATCTTGCCACATAGCAGCAATGCCTGAGGCCTAACAGCCATGAATGAGTTTGAACTAACATCAGTAACACAGCAGAAACACATTGCAGAAACTCGTGTGTGCTAAATGTCTTAAAAGTCACTAGACAACTGTCACATTGCAGCTCAAAAATGTTAGGAGTGCATTTATAGTCCTTTTCCCCATGCTTGCACAGGAGATCATGGCAATGATACAGGCGATCTCAAAATAGAGAAAGCACAAAGCACGTAATTTGTCTTTACCTCAGTAAGAAAAATGCAATAACATAAATATACAGTATTTAGAAGTATACTTTTATCCTAGTCAATTCAAGATTCAAGATTAGAACTATTGTTTTGGTTTAATGGCAATTCGAATGCCTTCGAAACACCTTCTTTTGAGGAGTCCCAGCAACTACTGTATGTGTGGTTTCACTGGGATTTTAATGTGAAGGTCTTTTGTATCTTTGTTTATGAATTAGAGGGCCTAATAAGGAGTGTAAGTTGTCAGTCTTATTTTTTAAATTAAATTGAGGTTGCCGTGGACTAACTCTCAAAGCTTTTTTTGTCCCAATGCACTTAGGGCTAATATAATTGTAGTTAAATTACAGACATTAATCCTCTTTGCAATTTACAAAGTGGTTGTGTTTTTTTGACAGACGCAGTACAGAACACTATTATAAGTTCTCATCACTCTCCATTTGACATATCTCTATTATGTCTGTGCTGTGTGGGCGGGACTGTTTTGTTGTATGGTGGTACCTGCTGGACACAGGCATAGCAGAGGCATACTTTTCACATTTTCCTCCATATAACACTGTCTCCCCTTTCATGAATTGAAATATAGCAACCATAATGATAGCAGTGTTTATTATTTAAATGCTGTCGTTGGGTTGTAAAATATTACCACCATCATGGGCGGGACAAATGAACAGTTCTTGGTAGAGAACATTCTGTTACACAGTATATTAATGGCCGGTGTTGAAAGGGACAGATCATTCTAATTCTGATGAATGGTCATTTCGGCAGAAAGGCGAGGAGATAGCAAGAGACACAAAAGAGGCTTCGTTTGTGCCTTGGATTTCTGTAAACTCATTAATCATGTCAGCTCATACAACTTCCTATTCCCTCCCCGCCATTACAGCCAAACAACTGTTAGTGGAGCTTTTTTGTATTTTAAAGTTCTTAATGCCAGCATGTTAAGCTACTGTACGATAACAATAATGAGTACATCAGGCAAAGTAAGGTTTTATTTTCTGTATTCATCAGCATTAAATCTGTGTGTGCTTAAGCCGACATGTTGTCAACATACTGCCCAGTATTTGTGAAGAAAATAGAGCTTTTATATGGCAGAAACTGGAAAAAAATGATTTATACCATTAAATGCTGATGGAAGCAGATATCCAAATGGCAGTTACTCTCTTCTTCTTTCTATTCACTGTCAGGATCTTTTGAGGATGAAATACTCTAATTTCCCTTCTGTTTGCTAGAAAATGTTTAATTCTGGGTTCTATAGCTTGAAATGTATCTGTGTTTGCCAATAGATTTCAATATATCATGCAGAATTTAAAGCATACATTCACAAAATCAAGAACACGTTGCAGCAATTAGTCTTGTTTTAGGAAATACAGATAGGTGTGGAGTCTGTCTAAATATAAACTGTTTTCAGTGTTTGTACATAATATCATGAAAATATGTTTTTGTGTTGCTGGCTGACAAATGTTTTCTGGCTAATGAACAAAAAACAAACATTGTGTTGTAAGAAATTCCCTCACTACTGTAGATATTTCATTTATATTGTATCTTTTTTTCATATGTTTTATATAGATCTGGAGCATGACCTGAATTCTTTTTTCTCACATATTTAATAAAGGGCGGTGAAACCCTTTCTCCACAGCCTTGATATTATTGTTCCCATTACACTTAATTTATATCCTCACCGCACCTGCTGCCGTTGAGGTTCGTATTATTCCATAGTACTGTCTGCTGCCTTTAAATTTGGTTAAGAAAGAAAAATAGGCCACAGATTTTCTTCAATTCATACAGCTTCACCTTTTTAAAAGACACATACAAAAGTCAAGGGCTTATTTTCCCTCAAAACTAAAAACTTTGTAGCATGCTAAGGCTTCTGTATAAATTAATATTCAAAACTATTATTCTGGCTGATTATCTGTCATGAAACAAAAGAAAAAGCCAAGCTGCTTTTGTGGAGTTAAGACTCCTCATAACAAGAAACGCCTGCTATTGTGCCCTGTAGCATATATAAACATACATTAGTAATTCATTCCCTTTGCCTGTCTTTTTGGTGACTCGTGGGATGACGGAATGTGCTCTGCTGGCAGCTTTACATAATCAAAGGTATATATCATCTCCTTAGCGACAGTCCCTGCTCTCATGCACCCATTGATTGCTAGAAAAGCTGTGAAGGGCTATTATCTCTTGGCTTCTTGTCATTCCACCAGTCACTACTGCTGAGGTTCTGAAAAGTAGGCTGATCTAAACTCCAGCTAACTAGGATTCCAGTTTCTTTTCAGAATCCCATTGCCTAAAAAAGGCTCCCATCCTTATGTCCTAAATCCTAGTAATGAGGTCTGCTCTTCGTTTCATTTTTGAGCTCCTGTGCCAAAGCCTTTTTTTCTTTCCAGTTTTAAGCATATAATATGAAGTCCTGTGTTCACGTTAATGAGGCCTCTTGAGTTTTCACTTGTTAAGTGAGACTGTTGCAGTTGGATTTAAGGATTGTGTGTCTGCTAACCCTCAGGATTATGTATGTTTTATGTTGATGGTTGACTTATATATTTTTTGCACTCTGGACAGATTATGACAAGACCTATAGAAACCTTCAACATTAAAACTAAAACTGGACAAAAGAAATGGATGGAAAACAGAAGAACAGTTGACCTGGGTTCATTTCTCTACCTATCCTTGAGTCTGTTAAAACAAGACTTTATTGCTTTTCTGAGTGTATAGATTGATGAGGCATTAAGTTTAAAGTAATCTTAGATTATGAAATAATTATCCATAGTGGAGAAAGCATCTGAAGTGGATTAGGAGTTAATCAGAATGTGGTGTTAAAACAATAGTAGAGAGGAAGGAGGGGGTTTTATAATTTAGCACCTTTCAGGGAACATCTGCTGTTTGAACAGTAATAATAAAGAATTTCCGGATTTATTGTACAATGAAAAAAGTAGAGCATTTTAACCAAGTATAATTTGGAGCTCTTCTGTGCTTCGCCAGGCTGACCTTCAGCAGTAACAGTGTCACTGCTGATTAGGATGGAGATACATTATGGCCAACAGCAGGAAAACAAAAAAAAAATATGCTCAGTTTTGGATTTCCATAAACAAGATTTATTTGCCTGCCACTAGAATGTTTGTTTACCGCAATTGTTTACCAGCTTCATAGGTTGCTGCTGCAAGTGGTGTCAGTGGACCAGTAGATGGAGCTCTTTCCTCTGGACCAGAATTTCCAAATTTATGTCCCAGCATTTTGAATGGAACTAAACTCTAGATGTTATCCATTGAATGAGACATTAAAATGGGGTCCTGACTATTCATTAAAAGGTCCCATAGCTCTTTTTGAAAGAAGGGGGGTGTTAACCCTGCTGTCCTGGCTGAATTCCAATCTTGGCTTGTACAACCTGGCTTTCCTAAAGTTCCCCTCTCGATTCAGTCAGTGAAGCAATTTCTCACTTCTCCACATGATCAGCTGTAAAGTGGGGCTGCTAGTGTAAAATGGCTGCAGTGCATCACCCCACCCAGTTGTGTACTGCAGTTTTCTCCTATTTCTAAGCAGAGAAATATTGTATATCCATTCACAGGCCTTGCAACTGTTAATGTTCCTTTTTATGCTCTAGTAGTATTTCTGAGGAGCTATTTTTAACATATTGCACACAGTGCATAATTCCAGTGATTGCTTTAGCAGTGTAAAAGTGGTCTGTTAACAGTGGCTAGCCTGATACCAAAGTGAGCAGCTCGATTTAATGGTCTGGCAGGAATAGTATTGCTGTACTTATAACTCATACAAATCCTAATATGCCGGTTAAAGTACTGTGAATGTAACTACAGTATCTTAAAAAGACTCCATTAGTCTCCAATGCTATTTGTACTTTGCAGTCAATTTTGTCTAAGTGCAGTTCAATACTACATACAGTATTCTTGAATTTGGAATGCAAAACCTTCAGAATACATAAAGTCAATCATCTAATCACAGAGTCAATGCAAAATCATGTCTAGCCAAGAAAATTTTCAGCTGTACAACATCTAAGATAATTGCAGGATTGTATTCCAATAAACTGCAGCTAGGAACAGTTACATTTTAGAAAGTAGAACTTCTAAAGTTCTTGTCTTTTTTTCCTCCAGATTATGGTGCTTCCTAGGTTGAAATCAAGTGTTCTAAAATTAAGTGGGTTTCTAATGGTCACTGGGTCAATGTCTAGACAATATAGTCACTACAGAAGAAAACTATCAAAGAAGTGTATCAATGATAGGACATGTAATCACTTATTGATCAAAGGTAAGTACATTTATCACCTTCACCCTCACCAGGAAAAATTGACTGAAAACGGAATGGTGGATGATTAAGTACACTTTCGGTGTGTACACTTACTGATCCAGAAAGGAAACCAAATGTGGTTCTTGGTGAATTTTAAAATTGGAATCTGGGAGGTAACTTTAATCTTTCCTTTGCAAGTCCTTTGAGGAATCTGCTTCTCGAGTGAAGTAGAAACAGACGGAAAATGGCAGAAATGGAGGCCCCATTTATCAAAATTACGTCTGTGTCTTTAATTGGTGATATGAGCTAACGACTTGTCTTTGTGAACTTTGTCATATGGTTATAGAACCATCAGAAAGTTAAGAAACAAGAATGAAGAAAGAATGAAAAGGGAATTCTAGTATAATGAGAACATGATTTTTCTTAGTAAGAACTACACATCATACATTGACCTTCTGAACTGCAGCAACTGAGCATGTCACTTAATTCACCATTAACTCCACAGATGACACTTGCCTAATTGTTTTTTATGGAGCAGTAGGCACAGTCATTGTCTACATTCCTCCTTACAATAATTCTAACATGTTGTCCAACGGACAAGGACAGAGAGAAGTGGCAGCAGTAAGTGCTTGGGCTGATTCCTTTGTCTCATATCGCTTGTTTTCTCTCCCCCACAGTGGGAAGAAGTGAGCGGGTACGACGAGAACCTGAACACAATCCGCACTTACCAGGTCTGCAATGTATTCGAGTCCAGCCAGAACAACTGGCTGCTGACGACCTTCATCGATCGCAGGAGTGCCCAGCGCATCTACGTGGAGATGCGCTTCACAGTCCGTGACTGCAGCAGCATCCCCAACGTGCCCGGCTCCTGCAAGGAGACCTTCAACCTCTACTATTATGAGACAGATTCAGTCATTGCCACTAAAGGCACAGCTTTCTGGACGGAGGCTCCCTATCTCAAAGTGGACACCATTGCGGCCGACGAGAGCTTCTCGCAGGTAGATTTTGGAGGGCGGCTGATGAAGGTCAACACCGAGGTGCGCAGTTTTGGCCCCCTCACCAAGAATGGCTTCTACTTGGCCTTCCAGGATTACGGTGCCTGCATGTCCCTGCTGTCTGTCCGTGTCTTTTACAAGAAGTGCCCCAGTATTGTGCAGAACTTCGCTATCTTCCCTGAGACCATGACAGGCGCTGAGAGCACCTCACTGGTTATTGCACGAGGTACCTGCATCACCAACTCGGAGGAGGTGGACGTGCCCATTAAACTGTACTGCAATGGAGATGGCGAATGGATGGTGCCCATCGGGAGCTGCACCTGCAAAGCTGGCTACGAACCAGATAATGGGAATGAGTGCAGAGGTAAGACTCTTTTCATTACTGACACTCAAAGTAAAATAAAGTAAAATAAAAATAAAACAGTAACCTTTTAAGAACCCCTTGTCTCCTGTCTTCCTGTCTTCTGCTGAAGCTCTGAAATGTTGCTGAATCAGTGATATTGTAAGAATAACTGTAAATTAAGCAGAAGTTTCCTACTGCTGTATTTTCTACTTCAAATCAAAATGTGTGCTCCAACAGGTAAAGTGTGTTATTCTGTCATTTTATGTGTAAAATTCATTATAAATGCATATGCATTGACAGCCAAGGTCCATCTTTTCCCATTACATTCTAAAAATGATTCTTAGTTACACAGAGTTTATGTAAATTATTATTTTGTTTTGTATACAACAACTCATTGCCTTATGAAAAATGTGCAATTCAATACTACATACAGTATTCTTGAATTTGGAATGCAAAACCTTCAGAATACATAAAAGTCAATCATCTAATCACAGAGTCAATGCAAAATCATGTCTAGCCAAGAAAATGTTCAACTGTACAACATCTAAGATAATTGCAGGATTGTATTCCAATAAACTGCAGCTAGGAACAGTTACATTTTAGAAAGTAGAACTTCTAAAGTTCTTGTCTTTTTTTCCTCCAGATTATGGTACTTTCTAGGTTGAAATCAAATGTTCTAAAATGAAGTGGGTTTCTATTGGTCACTGGGTCAATGTCTAGACAATATAGTCACTACAGAAGAAAACTATCAAAGAAGAAGAATCTTTGATTCTGTCATTTTATGTGTAAAATTCATTATAAATGCATATGCATTGACAGCCAAGGTCCATCTTTTCCCATTAAATTCTAAAAATGATTCTTAGTTACACAGAGTTTATGTAAATTATTATTTTGTTTTGTATACAACAACTCATTGCCTTATGAAAAAGGATCTCTGGGGAAACTATTGATTTGTAATTCTTTGCTCCATCTGGAATGTGTTTGATTGCAAAATAGAATTTTGTCCTTTGTTACTCTGAACCTATATTGAGATAAATCTATGTTTTGTAATTTCAGTTTTTTTTTCAAGTTAGAAGATTGCTTCTCCACGATGAGAACGAGACCAGAATTTATAACACAACTTTGTCTTCAGAGGTTATTCCTGTTCTTGTTATAAACTGTCCGTACCACTGAATTAAAATATTTGCTGGTACCATTTCTTTGTTCTGGGCGTAAGCTGCCACACCATCTCAGATCATGCCTACCTGTCAAATCTCAGTATGAAGCAAATGTCCAGCAAATAAGAAATGTATTGTAATATTGTAAAAGAGAAAGGACTTAGCATCGCTGGAAGCAATGTTAAAGAAAACAAAGTCTTAAACGTAAGGGCAGTAAGTAAGTCACACATTATTTTAACTGTGTAGTCATTATTATTCTAATGGAGCTTGTCATTTAATGCAGCTCTACACAGTATGTAATGCACTAAAATAAACAGGCTGTGTAGAGTAAGCCAGCGAGATGTATTAGGGCTCAGAAAACAATCAATCTAAATGGCCATATGTTATCAGGCTCACCTAGGCACTGTTGTTTAGTAAACAAGCTGTTTTGGCTCTGGTACAGTAGTGTTGTGCTTGGACATCAGTTTAGAAAAACCTGTGGTATCCATTGGTTTTTGCTTGATAGATGCTATTACTCGTGATGTTGTTGACTACAGATTTAATCAGCTATTCCAGTAACCCCAGCTAAGAGAATTTATTTGAGACTCACCTTACTGCTGACAATAAATTGCAGCATATCTCTGTCAACTCCTTCACAAATTGTAGCAGGAATAAAAACACCTCACAGTTCTTTTGGCACTTTAACAAGATATGTGAGCGGTTGAAGTTGAAGCACTACCTAAATGCTTTTTTCTTGTTATTACTGAGAACAATTCTTATTAAAATGAACAATGAGGCATTTGATTTGTGGAAAAGTGATTAATTTTTTTTTCACTAAAGGAGAATGGCAGGGCTCTTCATCAGTACTTCCCTTCATCTTAGACAAGTATGCTGTATATACATTAAACCCATAAAAGTATCCATGTTTAAGGTCACAAATGACATTTCCTACTCCTTCAAGACCTTCATCACGTATGCTCCCTTCAGCACTAGCCAAGCCTCTGTTGAAAGCAGATAAGATAGATCGATGGCCATCTGATCAATATTAAAAAGCAACCCTTTGCAATGTGGAAAAAAATCCAGATATCCTGAGGAAATCTTTCTTTGACCTTAGAGAGAACTAGCTGTAGGTGACTTCTACTATTATTGACATACTGATTACAGTAATCTGTTGGCAGGTGGACAAAAATCTTGTTCTTGAACGAATCGATAATGGTCATAACGTACAGCAGGAAATCTCTGACTTTTTGCAGTTGGGAGATCTCTTTTCAGTATATTGTTTTCCTTAGGGACCCCAATCAAACAGAAATAAAAGTTAACTTGGAGTGGATTGATTGTAATTGTGATGTCAATGATAAAATATTAAAAGCAATACATTGGTTAAACATTTCAGATGATGAGAGCAAAGATTTTCCAGACACTTCTGGGATTTCAACTCCACTTGGATAAATATGATATTTAATGAATATGATACAATTTAAAATAAACTTTAGTTTTTCAACTGTACTGTGTTTTTACTATTTTCTGCTTTCATAATTAAGTCTGAATTTAGAACTGCAAAACACAGGTTTGAGCATGTAGCTCTTCAGTTTTATGCAACTCTTACTGTAAGTGTTCATCCATGCAAATGGGTTACATTATTTGTAGAGAATATCAGGATTAATCTTTTGACAGTTTCCACTTTTTGACACTTAATGTTTTTTCCCATACATTGTGCCTGTATTTTTATTTTATTAAGGACCATCCTTTACTAAAAAAATAGTACTAAATTAAAAACAATAAACAACAAATAAAAAGTAGACTTTGACTCTGATCCAGTGGTAAACAAATAATGAATACATATTGTATGTCTCTAGCAGGCAGAGGAATACAATATAGTTTAAACTTACATTTATATATATAATCAATACGTGTTTATTTATGTTTATATTGTATGTGCACAAATCATTGAAGTGAGTTTCTCTGCCAGCAACCTGGACAGACTTTTCTGTGAGACACCAATCTTTTTTATGTCCTCTTGCTTTCTTTTTGTTGTCACCAAGCTATATTTCTTCCACAGAAGAAATGGCTCCTCACATAGTCTAACAAACAAACAGTGCCAGTTTTCCCTTCTACCCTTTCCAAGTGGCTATCTAAGCTTTAGGTTTGATCTGATATAAAATCTAAGTGTCTCAAAAGCAACTGTAGGTTCCGTTTTTTTATTTCCTAATTTCACCTGATTGTATTGTATTTTTGTACTACTTGCAGAATTCTCCCATAGATTGCTAAGGTATCCCTTAAAACTCAGGTACAACCAATGAGGATGCAGATAAAATCACTTAGCTTGAGTTTAGGTATAAGCAATGCCAAAGGTTAGAAAAGATTACAGCATATCAAAATTGTAAATGGAGATCATTGTATTGTGCTTTAGTGAGTTTTGCAATACTGTACATTTGATTTTACTGTTTAATATAAATGATTAATACCTATTGTTCCATTGTTTCACAGACCTTTTCACATATTACTGTCTGAGATAGCCCACACCTGAAAAAAGAAAAGAAGCCATGATGTTTTAATACTTAATGACCATTCTGCCCTTAGTGTAGGAAACATATTCATTCTGAAATGTTTAATGTATTATTCAGACTTAAAGAAGCACGTGTGTTAAGGTACTTACCAAATCGAGAGCATAGTATTGATAACTTTTTTTCAACACAAATTGCCAGAGGCCATACAATCAAAAATGGTATTGTGGTTGTTTAAGGAAGGTCTCCACGTTTCAGTAAGTAGCTAATTTGTCCATTTTTAGACACTCATTTGATTGATGCCTTAGTCTTTTTTTAAACCTCCTTTTACAATGCATGCAGAACTAATACATCAGATCAAACCTACAGCTAGGTTTTGACAATCTACTTGAATAAATATTATAACAATATTTTTAGAAAGTTACTGCTTTTGAATTTTCTTTTCACCATAGGGTTACTTGTAAAAAAGATTATTAGAAGGTCCTAAAAAGAACTCAAGGGCAAAAAAAACCAAACCCCTAGGGCATTCTGAAGCTCATTGTTTTCAGTACTGAAGAAGTTATCTGACCCTTTTGTTGTCAGGTAATCATGATATAATCATGAAATAGTACAACATTCATGTATTTGTAAGATAAAAACAGTAATAATTTGAAACAATGCTGGATATTTTACTAATATACAGTAGATCTAAAGTGCCAATTTTACTTCCTGAATCTTTACTCTGTACAAACAGGTTCAGTATTACTGAGGCTCTCATAATACGTTTTTGAATTATAGAACATTTTAATTATAAGTATGCACTTTTCTTAAACTTTCACTTTCTCACTTACTGTATATAGTATAATCTTTGTAATATAAAATGGGTTTGTTCCCTTTTATAAATAATGGTATTGATTTATTCAGCCTAATTGTCAAGTTGTGAAGCTCTGTATTTCTCTTGTTCTTTCTGTAGAATCCTGACACATATTCAGGAGCCAGCTTTGACATACCCAATACGGAACATGCGGTTAAGCAGGCTGAGTGATTTGGGGGTTTCTATCTGTAATTTTTGGTGTCCAATGTCTGAATTCTTTGTGACCATTATAATATTAGAATTAACTAAAATAAGAAACAGAATTAACTACCTGATGATAGACACTGTTTTTGTGTCTCAGTGGTAATCTGACAGTTTATATATAAGGTTTTGTGCATTTTATTTGCAATTTGAATGAAAATATTATTTTCTTTACTTTAGAAGTAAGTAAGCATAAGGGCTCTCCATTCTGTTTTTTTCCCCAGTTTGAAATAATTGGTCCATATAAAAAATGTTGCTCTGAATGAGGGGGGGGGATTACCAGGTGTTCTACTGTTTTCTCCCCAGTGCATGAATTCAGTTTTTCCAGCTGAAGATCACAAAGGCCCTTTGAGAATGAAATAGTGTTGCACAGCTAATTCACTGAGATCCGCTAGACGTCCCAGTCTACTGGGTGCCTAAATTAGACTCCCTGCTGGGGCATGCGCTCTTGTGCTGTCTTTACTCACTACTTTAATGGCAACAGCAGTAGGGGGTATGAGAGCAGACTTAAGAGAAGAAAAAAATGAATCACAAGACTGAATAATGGCTTTTTAGTTTCTGCTTCTTTGTTGCAGTATAATTTCACTTCCATAGCAATTCCCTTCAGCATTGCTTTGCATTTCTTGAAATTTCCTTTTCCTTTCTAAAGCTTATAGGTTGTCCTCTTGATTTTTTTATTGGAGGTTTCCAAAGTGCGTCACATTCCTATGTGACTTTTCTCAGGAAGAGCCTTTGTGTGCATGAATCCAGACCAAATACCATCAGTCAAGAGGGACTGACATCCCTATTTTTGTAGTTTCTGTATGTGAATCTTGCTCAGGCAGCACAATGGTGCAGTGGTTAGCATTACTGCACTTGGGCCCTGAGTTCAGTTCTGGACCGGGAGTGATATCTGTTTGAAGTTTATGCGTTTGCATGGGTTTTCTCTGGGTGCTCCACTTTCTTATCACAGTCCAAAGACATACTGCTAAATAAATTGGCTTCTGGGAAAATTGGGCCTGGTATAAGTGTAAAGTGTACTCCAGGCCTCTATATTTGAGTGTATGTATGTGTGTCTGTATTTGTGCCTCTGCTCTGTGATGGTCCCATCCAGGGTGTATCCCGCAATGTGCCTGTTGCTTTCTGGGATGGACTTTGGCTCCCTTGCAACCCTGACTTGAAAGAAGCGGTTAAAAACTGGATGGATAGATGAACCTTCTTTTTGTTCGTGATGTACTCTACCTTAAAAAGAAAGGAGCCCCTGTTTTATAGTCCTAGCCTACCTTTAATCAAATCTGGGGATGGAATAATAAAAGGCAAACTAGGCAAAACTTGAAGTTGGTATAGGGCAGCGTGGCAGCGACTTAGAGTAGCAGCACTGATAGTGTCCCATTAGAAGAGATACAGTGAGTCAAAGTAAGGTTTAGCTGTCTGGTCCCCAGAATTTCATTCCCTCAGTCTCACTGATGTTGACACAGGAGGCAGTACTGTATATCTGGGAAGCTTGCACACATAGCGGAACATGTCTTTAAATCAGTCCCTGAGTGGCATACCACTCAGCTGCAAAGGATGAGATTGTCTGCTTGCAGGCGCCCAAGCACAAACCTGACACACTTGGAAGCCCATTGCTCTCCAATAATTGAGCCTCCGTTGCTCTGTACTGCTGTTGGTTTCATAAATTGCGGACATGGTTTTGTGAGAATCTATTTCCTCTACGAGAGTTTTTTTTTTTTGAGGTACAAGAGACTCTTGTTTTGTCAACTGGAAATCCCTGATAGGGTGACATGTGGGAGAACTGAGCACAACCACAGGGAAATTGTAAGTTTTCTTTCCTACTCTATTTAGTAGACAGGACAGAGCCTGCCAGCAGCAAAAAGACAGTTTGATAGACCCCATCTCCTTCTTGTTAGAGTGAATACGTGTTAATATTTTCCATATTTTTTATGGGAAGATTCCTGCAGTACAAAAATACTGAATTATAAATACTGGTTTTAGTATTCAAATTTTTGGTTTACACAAGTACTTCAATGTACAGTATGACTAGACTAGAGAGAATTATAAGACCATTAATGCAAATAACACTGAACTTATGGATTTTCCTAAAATGGATATTCCCTACATTTTATATAGTGAGGGTTATATACTTAATGTAAAATAAAAGTGAACAGTATTTTTATTAACAGATGTAGGGGGCATATTTTGAAATTCATATAATGAAGAAGATGCATTTTGAAATGTCTTGTACTGCTGTTGATACATTTGATACATTCATACTGTATATTGATACATTTGTGACATACATTTCAGAAAAGTGAATTATGCAGTTTTCTGGTGAGCATGAGGCATATTTAGATATTGTTCTCTTGAAGTATTTTGGGTGCTGGAACACCGCTTGAGTGTGTTATACTGTATATATTTAAAAAAATAAAATGTGCTGTATAAAAAATGCAAGTGCCAGAGTTCCAAAATGGAATAAAGAACATTTTAGTTGAATTTTTATATTAAAATCTAATACGACCAATAACTTAAAACTGGAGAAATATTCCTTCCAAAGGATTGGATTAGATGTATCAAACAGATATGAATGCTTTGAAAAGTCTAGTCAACAGTAATAATATGTTGTTGTCTTATAGGTTAACATAGTTTAAAATACATTCAGTAATAATAATGATAATGTTTCTTTATTAGCCCTATACAATTTCTTGCATTAGAAATTCATCTTTTCACATACCCCAGCTTTTCTCCATGAGACACAGACACACAGACAGGGAGAGAAGCTTGGGGTCAGAGCACAGGGTCAGCCATTGTATGGCACCCCTGGAGCAGTTGGGGTTAAGGGCCTTGCTCAGGGGCCCAATGGAGTAGGATTCCTCTGCCGGCTGCAGGATTTGAACCAGCAACCTTCCAGCCACAGGCACAGAGCCACCGGTCCGCCCTATATACTGGCCACTGCTCCGCCCAGTATATAGTCATAGTTATTATTTTGTAAAAGAAAATGACAAGAGCACTGACCATATTTACTTTTAATTTTGGTGAAGTGAAAAGAAAGATGATTAGATTTGATTAGATTACTATAAGAATATAGCATTTCTGTACTCCATGGAGAGTTACTAGACTCATGTGTAAGCCCTAATATAACTTGAGGTGGTTTTGAATGTGTGTTGTATCTTTGACTTTGCCCCTTGTTTTTTATTATGAATGATGAATTGTTTCTAACAGCACGTGTGATTGAAGTGCTCATATCTTGTAGGCCTCTATTCACATCTGGCTCTGATTCACAGTTCATAGACTTTTTCTACTGGTGGTACTTTCAAGTTGTGACAGGCAGGAAGTACTTGTCAAAGAGACTTATCAGAGCCTCTCCAAGTCAAGCATTTTAAATTAATAATGATATAAGAAATCATAATTGAATACCTATACTAGGGCAATGCTTTTTGAGAAAATCTCTGAAAGTTGGACAGGGGACTTGGTGTTCACATCCAAATTAAATCTATCTGCTAGAAAGAAATGTAGCAGTTATGGAATTGTCTGGTATTTGATTGCTCAGAAAGCTTGTGGGTTTCAGTGGGGAACATTTTTTTTCCTGCCGAGGGTGTCTCAGCGAGGCTGTTCATGGGCAGAGATGACCTCAGTTTGAGTGTTTCCTGGCAGCATGATGACATTCATCCAAAGGAGCAACACTGAGCTCCCACAGTTTACTGCCTCAGTTGCTTTTAATGCAGAACCCGAGCAGCCGTCTCATCAGTATTAAAATGTATCGACCTACCGCTCATCTCTGAATATGAGCTAGCAGCCACTACTGCCAATATCCAGACCTGTCAGTCACATGTCAGAAGTGACAAACGTGGCAGTGGGGGAAATTAAAAAAAAATACTTGCTCAACACAAGAAAGAGCAAGAGAGAGAATTGCTAGAGCTTTAAATCTGACATGCAGCTTGTGCCAAGCTTGCATCTGTCAGGTATTTAATAAGAATTTCACAGATCAGCCTGGCTTTCATAAAGCATAATTAATCATGAAAATAGGCAATGGATGTCACATTAAAAGGCCTCGGCTTCTTTCGTCAGCATGGCTTGTAATCGTTCCCCTCACTTGCCCCCACCTTTTTTCACCCTCTCATGTGCTAAATTCTCTCTTTGTCCATAAAAACGCAGATGGATTTATTTAGAAAGTTTTACTGCGCCTTGTTGTCCAAAGCACTGTGTAATATTTAATTGCTTGTTAATGTCCTTTCAGAACAGGCTGTCCAAAACATACAACAGAAGGCTTGGCTGACAGAGGTAAACTCTTTGTTTGGATTGTACAGTGTGTGCTGATCCACACAATAAGGATCTAGCAGACTCGGAAAGCCTCTAAAAGTGCTGTTTTTTTTTTAAAAAAAGGTCCCTTGTACCTTGTACTAAATAATAGTAAATCATATTGAGAGCTACTGTACATCTGATTATAAAAATTCCATTAATGTGCAAATAATCCTTTTTATACTTTTTACTTAACATCTTAAAAATAAAGTTAGAATAGAAATTATGAAACAGAAAACCTTTACAAACATTATACTTAATCTATTGGTTACTTTGAAATGGACATGAACAAAATATCGAGAAGTCGAGGAAACAGGACTGTGACTAATTCTACTGCTTCACAGCTTATGTGTTCTGGGTTCAATCGAGTCTTTGAACACCTCAACAAATTCTCCCCAAGTTTGTGTGACTTTCTGATGAACTCGACTGGCTACTCTAAATTGTAATTTCGAGGGGTTTCAGGGGAACTTTCTCAGTACAATCAGTACTGGCTACGAGACTGATGCAGAACCCATGGGGGATATAAATATGTAGCCGTCTTATCTGCTGCATTACAATTGGACTTCAATGGACAGCAAAGATTTGTTGGATGGCAAATAGCCTTTTACTGGACACTTTTATAAGCAATCTTTGTCCAATTTACTACCCACTTGCTTTGTCAATAAGAGTTGTTTTATGGCTGTAACTAACATAATGGTTATTGAGGTAAATGTAGCATTCTCCATTTTATTTGAATGCTTAGAAATGAGTAACACCCATTGATCTGGAATTAGAATCAAGAAAAGTAAGAGGCATCATTTGATTTAAACTCAAGGGAATTAATATCTGAGACAGTCTTGATATTGGTCAGGGACTGAATCAGGGGGCTTTATTCTCACACTTAGTATTATGCAATTGCTCTCCATTTGTAATTTTGTGGCTTTCTCTGGGGCCAAGGGATCATGCAGTAGTGTGGTTTTCCATAAATCCAGAGTGTGCCCTATTTTGATGTATAGCACAAAAGCAAAAAGAAAATGCTATTACTTTTCAGGTGTAGTTTTCAGATGATACACATAATTTAAGAATTCACATGTTATGCTATGTACAGTATTACAGTATATAAAACAGGTCTTCATTAGCAAAAGCCAAAATATATTACTTTACTGGTTATACAGTCATTTTTTAATGAATGCTGTCATACATTCAAAGACCACATGGGAATTAAAAGAACTTTAAACACTGCAGTTATTTAGTATGTTAAATGCACAACAAAAAGTGAGGCAGAATTCCAGATTTTTGGTTTTGCTGCCTCTAAAACTGTTGGGATGGACTGATCCTCCTGTTGTATTTGTTGACTGACTCCTTTGCTCTATGTCATTCTTCTGCAGGGATTTCACCCAGGTAGACAGGTCTCTTTTCTCCTCTCCTTCTCCCAAAGCTGTTCGTCTCTCTGCTATGTTTATTCCATTATGCAGATCAGGGACATTAGATGATATTTTCGGAGCGTTCAGCTTCACCAGGCTTTTGACACATTGGCATTAATATTACAAATATTCAAATAACTTTATTTAACATTCAGCAGTCTGTCAGGGAAAAGGAGACTCACGGCCCATTGATTGAGTGTGGTTCCATGGGCCTAAGTGCCGATTCATCATTGCCATGTTATTTATGCATAATGCTCATGATCTGCATGTGGCAGTGTGTGCAGACAGTGGAGCGGTACACTCATGTTCCCTACGAATCGCTGCACTCTCGCAAGAATCGGGGGAGGAGGTACTCTGGGGTGAGTATACAGCCTCTAGGCAATAGATAAAGCAATGGAGCTTCACAACAACAGACCTCTTTTCTTCTCTCAATGCACGAGTAGTTAGAGGAATTGTGAAGATTCTATTGCACAGAAAGATTAGTCATAGTATCGTGCTTTCCATTTCTGTTTCTGTCAGAAGGAAACAATACGCAAACGGAAAAAAGCTGTTACGTTTCAATCAATTTCGGTATCTTTCTGTTAGCATGTACCTTTTTAAAGAGGAGTGCAGGTCCGCAAGTGCTCAGTCCAGAACCTCAGAAACTGGACAGTCCAGCAGCGTGTTAAAAGAAAGTGTGTTATTTTCCAAACCACATGTGAGTCTGTACTGTATGAATATAAACGTAATATACACGCGCTCTTTTGCGGTGTTATTTGCTTCTCTTTCTTGTGTGCATTGTGCAATATCAATCACGAATCATCCACTTCAATAGTATGCTGAAATGGCATATTTAGCATCCTGATGACAAACCAGCCTTAAATAGTGTCTCAGTCTTGTTAATCCCTACCTCCCCCTTTCTGTTACCTGTTTAATTAGGGTCCCAGTAAATAAAGGTGGGTAGAGAGAAGGGCAAAAAAACTAGATCAATGACCTTTCAGCCGGCAGGAACAGGACTAGTTAATCTTTAGGAAAATCAATAAGAGACTTCTCCGTGGAAGAAATGGGAGCAGTGAATTTATTTCAAACTTCTTCCCTTGGAGAAGCTTTAAGCAGTAGGCAGTTATATTGGAGGGGAATGGTGGCTGCACACAATGAAAATCCCATAACAACGACAAAAAAACTTGAGGAAGGAGCAGCATTTCGATTTTATACAAGATATAAAATAAGCTGGAAAAGAGAATGATAACCAATACTGAAATTCTAAAGATTCTTACGGAAATTTTATACAGCCGCAAGAAGCAACAGTAGTGATTTGGTTACTCCATTGTCAAGATGAACGTTTTTATTGAAATACATATAAACAAAATTTAAAACATATTTTACATATTTTATTGGAGTTATTAGATCAACAAAATTTGTAATAGTAATTACATTTAAGTTGTCTGGACACTATCAGAAATATTTTCAAGATTACCAACATTATAGTATATACTGAATGACTTAACTTCAATTTTAGAATTAAGGATAACTATCAGTTTTGTGGGACTGCTATAATGTAAAGCAAGGATGATTTGATCTGTTTCTAATTCATCAAATTCATATCCATTTATTTAGGTACCCCCGAGTTGCAGTGAGTTTTAATGTATTTTTTTTTCTATTCTCAATAGCTTGGTTCTAGTGACTTGTCAAGAAAAGTTATTTCTTAGTTCAGAACTAATTAGCACACTCTAAAATAAATAATTGCTAAACTAACAGTGTTGTAGCAATGAGCAGAAGTCCTGTGCTTGGTGGTCTGTGTTTAGCACTCCTGGGGCTGTGTGGTGGAAGAGTTGGGAAATTGTGCTCTGTGTGTCCTTTGTTCTGCTCCGTCCTGTTCAGGGAGCTCTATTCATTTTTAAACAGTTTATTTTATGTGTACAAACACACACACGTATGCTTTTAATGAAAGCCAACTCTCAGCCTTGTCACCTTGAAACTCAATTAAAACCCTGTATCTCTTCCGTTGGAGTCCTCGTTAGTGGCACAGAATAAAAGGCCAGGGTGGCGAAAAGGAGGGAGAGGAGAAAACAAAAGACTTCTCCTTTCTTGGGCCTTGAATGGGCTGAGTGGGTGAAATGCGGGGGACAAACACAGAGGCTGCTCTCTCCTTCTGACCCAAACACGGAGGTGCCTATCTCTTAATGAAGTGCCAGGAGTCTTTAATGAGGCATGCACAGCCTCCCTCTTCTCTTCACAGTGCCACAAAGAAGAAAAAGCTTTTAAAGGAGAACACTGGGCTCTCTTCGGCACGTCTTGTGACACATTCCAGCCTCTTTGGGCGGGCCAAGGTGACAGAAAGAATCCCCTTTCAGCACCCCAAATCTCCCTGCAACCCTGCCCCCCTCCTCGCCGCATTTGCAGTTTCTTCTCCTAATTAGCCCTCAGTGCTTTTGTGTCGAGCTACAGATAATAAGTAAAGCAGACCGGGAGAAAGGCAGAAAGGGACACAATGGCGTGAATGGCCTCAGCAGATGGCCCTAGCTCTCTTCAATTTGCCTCTGCCACCACTGTTGGCAAAACACAAAAGCGGGGACAACAGGAGCCATTGGCAAGCACTGGGGGTGACACACCGCCTTGCAAGCCAATTCAAACCCAAGGAGACAGAGTTGCTGTCAATGATGATGAAAGGAAGGAAGCCTTCGTTGATTCACTGTGCACTGAAAGAAAAAAATGCATTTTGTTCATTTGGTCATTATTTGAAGAATTTTAAGGGTGTTTTATCTTGTCACCTGAAAACCTAAAATAAAGACTCTGCAACAAGGACATACTGTACTATCACAAAAGCTGACAAAGACTCCTGACCGTTCTCTTAATTCTTAAACTCCTCATCTATCACACAGCAGAGCTCTCTCTGCCCAGGCATTGTAAAACATTCTGATTCTACTACTAATGAAATCACAGACTGAACTTCTTTGGTAGTCGAGAAAAAGCCATAATGTCAATTCAGTTATTTTTATAAACATTTTATGTTTTTTTTGCTATAAGATACTGACTCTGCTTTCCACACACTTGCAAGACATCTCACACAATTCCTCATATACAGTACAAATCTTACACTCAAATAAATCTAACAATCATTAACAGAATTGCTTGGAGTGCCTCTTTCAAAATGTAATAATGGGAAAATGTCCTTTGTGTGACATGTTGGAAGCAGAAACTCAACTTCAAAGCAAAGTCTGATTCAAATATTTTTCTATATCACTGCGGAGTATAGCTTCAAAGATTCCTAAATAAATCCAAACAGTTGTTCTCTGGATTGGGTTACATTCTATCAGATACATTAAACTGAACATACTTGATACTTTTCATTGCAGTTGCTATGCATCATGCTTTTCCATGCCGACATTCAGCATTTCTTCTGTGGAGTTGCTTTATTAACTTTATGACTTTATTAACTTGAAATGATTCCAATATTAAAGTGGAAAAGTAGCTGAAGATTTTGGAGGCAGTTACAGCACCAGTATTTTCTGATGAAAGGTGCTTTATTTGTACTGTATTTTACCGTTTTTATGTAGTGTTTATGAGGTGAGAATAAAATTGATTGCAAGGGTGACTCAACTGGGCTGGAGAGCATGGTTCCAGGAATGAAACACAAACAGCAAGCTAACCAACTGAGTTTCTTTGCAGACTGGCTCTCTTCACAGACCTCCTCCATCGGTGGAAAGGAAAACGGCAAATGTATTTATCCATTGGATCTCACAGCCCTCTGTAGAGCCATCAGAGAGGGCTGTGAGCTTGGCAGCCTGTAGTTTTCTGACTGCGAGCGATGTTCCTGTGACAAATTATTGATCAGAGCTCAGGCCCGCGCTGTCTTCTAAGGACCCCCCACTGAGGCTGCCTGCAAACAACGCCTGCTTGAAAAGATGCTGCTGGAATATTCGAATGTGCCAACAATGAGAAAAAAAAGCCGTCTCCCATTCTGCAGCTTGTAGAGCTGGACCTGAGAAGGATTTGCTTCCCTCTCTGTCTTTCACTTTGTTGTGGTGTTTGTTTACCGGGCACACAAAGGAAATAGAATAGAGAGGCAGCTTCTTTTATTACTGTTGCATTTGGCTTTGGAGGGAAAAAGAAGAACAAAAAAGATTGAAAAGACCTGCAGCATGAAAGGCTGGGTAAAAATGACTATTATGAGCTCATTGCCAAGAGAGCAGCACAACATTATGAAGACATCAGAGGTTTCAATGGAAAGATCCCAAGGTCTGAATGCAAGCCACCTAAAGTTAGACAGTTTCAGGAACTTTCTTCAGTGATTATTGACTACATTTTATCACAAGAGTGGTGCCTACCTGGATTTTCTAGGAGCAAGGCTTTAAAAATATTCTGTAGCTGCACAGCTTATACTTGATTGGCATTTTAAATATAAAATTCATATGTCTTTTTGTTTATGAGCTCTTCTTACACCATTATGGTGTGGTGCATTGTATTTATACTAAATCTTTTTCCTAACACTTGAACATGATATTTTGTGAGAACACATAAGGAATGGGGTATGCTTTTTACATTTTAATAGCCCTCTGTACTCTGAGTTGCATATACAGTAAGACAAGTTAAAGCTATAAAGAAAGGCTTGTGATGAAAAGGCGTGCTGGGAAATTATTTGAATTTCAGTCCTACTTAATTGACTTGTTTTGTACGATGTTCACTTATACAGTATATATATATATGTTTTGAATCTGAGCATGGAGGAAAAATCTTTTTTGTTGTCTTAAAATGTTGCGCACAGAACCTATTACTCATGGATTACAGAGTTTACAAATTGAGTAAGGGTAAATTTGCATTTGTTTTAGTTGATACAGGTAATACCTCTGCCCCCATGTCTTTAAATGTGGGTCTATACTTTCTACTATTGTTTTGGGAAGCCAACCCCAGCCATGACCCCCTGCTCTAAAGGTTAATGTTCTAACTACAGAGCGAATTGGAATCCTGCTGTCACATCCAATAGTGGTGGCGACTGAGTTAGAGGCCTCCCAGTTGTGCTCTATTGTCACAAGCACAAGAGAGTTAAACCATCTTCCCATCCACATTCAAGTTATTAAACAGTTTTGTTTTGTATCTCTGTGTTAGAGATTTCAAAGTGTAAAATTCAGATGAAAGCAGGCTTATGATACTACAGTTTTAGAATCTTTCTGTCCATACATAAGGTCCATGAGACTTGCTTTTAAATTCAAGAAATAAAAAGGCAGACTTGACTTTTCCAAGGTAGGCAAAGTGCATGGTTTATGTTTCTTAACTATGCCTAATGCTTAAAATATCATTGATGACATTCTGAAATCATAACACAAGACTGGATCCTTTTAAGCTACAGCACTGATTTTTGGCTAGTTAAGCACATCAAAAATCTTTGAATGACTTGCAGGAGCATTGTATGGAGTATTGTGTGAGAATAAGAATATGAAAATTACAGCTATCAAGTTTATACAGAATGATAGATTAACTGTACATCTTTTGGACCTAAAAGGAAAAATTTTGGGGTAAAGGACTGAGATAGATGCTGTATTAGAACTTTAAAGGCCATCGAATGCAGTACTTCAATATAAAGGTAAGCCATGTGAAGGCTGACTGCTGTTTAGATAGGTACAGAATGGAGATGTTAATGACTGTGAAGTAAACTGGAGTGTTGTAATCTTTAAATATTGTATCATTCTGATTTGTAAGTTTATTTGGACATACGTTATTTGTGAAAAAAAAACCAATATCATCTGATTGTCATCGACATGTTTAGGCTTCTAGTAATAGGAGATATTTTTCAGTCCAAACCTTGCTGGGTTAAGATCAGGAATGCTGGCAGTAGATGGGGCCTGTCAGATCCATGCCAGCCAGACCTTTCCACAAAAGCGTCAGGATGTGGCATAAATCCAAAGCACCAGCCTTTCGTGTAAAATTCAATTTGAAATTTCTGGCTCTGTGGTTGGATCCAGATGACCCAACTTCCTGGGTTTAAGTCTATTCCAGCATTCTAGTTTTTCCTCCTTCATTTCTTTTTCTTCCCTTTTCTGAATGTCACTGCTCTCCTTCTCTAATATCCTCTCTCTTCTCTATCTGGGCTGAGAGAAAAATCAGTATAAATGATGTGCCGAGGGCTCTCAAACCTGTCTTTTGAAAGCAGCCATTAAGTGTATAATGCCCCTGGTATGATATGGGTCTCTTAGAAAAGTTTTTTTTATAAAGGAAATAGTCCCTTTTCTGCACACACTTGCGCACACACCCCTTAACTCTTTAATCTCCTATTGAAACGTTTTCTACACGTCTGCAATTTGTCAGAAAATTCCCCATAATGTAAGAGCTTTCTGGGTTTATGTTGTCTCCCACCTTTCCCTCCAAACCCTTCAGATGGTTAAGGGGCACTTTGTGTCAATGGCTAATTGCACAATTGAGAGGGATAAATATTCCTGCAGATGTGATTAGAGGCCCATGTGACATGGGCCAGTCCTGCTTAGACTCCTTTAGAAGTCATCTTGTCCACTCCATTAATGCAGCTCTTTATTCCCTGTCTCATATATCTGAGTAACAGTTCACACCAAGAATTTCTTCTGATCTTATAAAAT
Source organism: Atractosteus spatula (assembly GCF_055471065.1). Classification (NCBI taxonomy): domain Eukaryota; kingdom Metazoa; phylum Chordata; class Actinopteri; order Semionotiformes; family Lepisosteidae; genus Atractosteus; species Atractosteus spatula. The sequence goes on along the minus strand of NC_142709.1, from coordinate 63,100,819 downwards.
TATTTTTTCATTACTTAATAAGAGAGGGCCTGAATGTGGTAGTAGTAATTCTACCATCTAGTATGAAGTTCAATTCCTAACGTATTATTATGCCTAGATGGGCAATGCACATGGCTTATACAAATAAGAAAGGGTGTCATAATCTACCTTGACGAAGTGCCCACTTTTCCTTAGATTTGAAAATATCAGACTGGTCTTCAGTGTATTGTTTTTGCAGGAACAATGCACCAGATTGAATTAATTGGATTTTTCTCCTTCATTAACAATAAAGTAAGTCGTCTTGGATTTTTCTTTTCAAAATGAAATCTGCCCTTTAAATTTGTGTCCTTTTTACTCTGCATGTCTAGATCCTCTTATTCAAATTTAATCTCGCTGAAACAACCCTTTCAGGGAATGCGGGAGACTATTTTCTTGACTGGATCTGGCCACCAGATAATGTCAAGCCATTCAGCACTGGATGAATGGCTGAACTAGGGTAATCTCCATCAAGAATCTCCTAGTTCTGTTCCATGATAAGGTGCTTTAACATGACGGATTTTTCTCAACCTTGACAGTATGTATTTTACTTGAGTTCCCTGACAAGACCGAGAGCTCAGCATCCACATGTCCTGAGTCACTGGCATTCTGGAAGCACAGCTCACCTGATGCATTTAATGGAAGACTATTTTAAAATTTTATTTTAATGTATTTATCGGTTTTTCAACCAAAGAAAAAATAGAAAAAAATTTACCGCCTGAATGAAATTCTTTCTACTTTCATGATGACACAAGAAACCTAAGATACTTTCTGGATTATAACTGTATATAATATGCTACAGTACACCATCTGTGGTATTTGAATCCTTCTCAAAAGCTGATCATGATATTTACAGTAAGTAACAAACTGTAAGGGTTACACATTGTTCTACTACACTGTAATCTAGTGAGAATACAATTTCTTTATGGATCAATACTTACTATAGAATGCGACCATAACAAATACTTCAGCTAGAGGAGATGCAGGACTTTTAATATGTTTGAAATTGGTTCTGTATCCGAGATCTGAAAAGCATAAAGATAAAAAAGAATAAAAGCATACAGTGCATAGGTCCACAACAAACAGAGCAAGCTTTACCAGGAAACCATCTCATAGGATGTCATTGCCAGTATATGTGTTTGCTATTCCATTGGTGTGTAAGTTGTGGGTTTCAGAATAGGAAACAATATACACACCTGCCTACTACCTGCAAAAAATAAATCGGTAAATATCTACTTCAGCAGCACAATAAAGCGTCTAGAGATATTGGCACAGAAAACAAATCAAATAGGAGTTCTATCCATTTCTGATGAAAAAAGACATACAGTACTCTGTATTTCATTCCCTCTTTATTTAATCTCTTGTTAAACTCCAAACCCAGTCCTGGACAGTCACAGTCCAGCATGTTTTATAGGTTGACCTCAATTCATTAGTTAGAACAATTAAATTTTAGCCAATTTAGCAGGCGATTCTGCTCTCTTGACTACGATATTTTCACTACTTTGGTTTATTTTCAGTAAAGTAAATTATAATTTATTTTATTTATATTTATTTTTTATTGCAGAGAAAAGCCTGTTCTAGTTTGTTTCAAATTCATTAGGCTGCATAATCCCTGCTGGGTCTTCAGCAGTTTTTCTGCAGAGGCCTGAGGGAAAAAACACAAGCGCATTTACAATTCATCTCTTGCAAACATGTAATTACCTACTTTAAGTTAAAGATAATGTGCAAGATGGCTGGTGCGTGGAGGCAGGGGGCCACTCTCTAGAATGCCTGTATGACAGATTCCACCACCACTGTGTGGCGTGATGGAATAAACATGCATGCCTCCCCATTCTTCCTCCTTTCAAAGTCAGAGTAATTTTCGAATTGGGAAAACTGTTTTTGTGTTGCTTATTGAAAGGTTTTCCAGGATATCAGCCATAAAAACCACCTTCAAAAAGTCATAGTATGGCTAAGGCGATTTTTCCAGAAATAACAATCGATTTTGTTAAAAATCCATCTGATTGTTCTTGTGAAGCTGTTCCTCCGGTAGAAGCCAAGTCTTCTTCAGGTCTCTGTGTGGGACAGAAAGGATTACTGCTCCTGTGAGTCTGAAAGCCTAATGACAGCAGATGGTTTTGCTGGTGATCCATGCCAATGAAGAACCATAAAAACATAACTTGTGATGTGCACAAGCATATGTTGCAAAACCATATAGGCATCTGTTGCTGGGGCTTGATGACGGACTGCCAAAAGGACAGGAAAGGAGAGAGAGATGTTTTCTGTCTTTGTTAGAGAAAGAACTTACTGGGGTTTAGTGAATTCTGGGATGTTCTTCTGTCCTCACATACAGTATTTAATTTATTTCAATCCAATGAATCAGAATCCTCAGGCAGATTTTTGCAATGCCTGATTAGTTCTAATTTTGGAGGACTAATGCTAACTTTGATAAGGCACTTCTCATTAGTATAAGTCAGAATGTGTGACATCAGCACTTACTGTCACAAAATAGCTTTAGGTGATAAACCTATTCAAAAATGACAAACATCTTACAGAGGAGTTTTGGTGCACTCAATAGGCTTCCCAGCTGTTGTCTGTCATTAAAGGTTTAACTTTTGTCTTGACTCTGTCATGCTCATACAGTATATTCAGTAGTAGAGTGTAAATTCTATCCATAAGACCATGCGTGAGTTGCAGTGCTTTACAAAAACTGAATAAAATCATCAAAATATTGACCACCGTCTTCCTTCATTTTCCTGCTATTAATACATAAATATCTTGCTAAAACAATTACCCCACTATTTTTAACACCAGTTACCCCATTTATCTGTACACATATACAGTATGTGTAAGTATTCAAGTCACTTTGTCTTCTGCTTTGATGGCAAGCTTAAGTTTTTAAGGCTTTAAAAACGGGCACATCTGACAAAACACATGATTGGCCACAAATAAAGAGTTAAAAAAACTTCAGAAAATCTTTCTTTTTACTTCCTTTCAGAACAAAAATGGATAGTCCAGCTGAGCATACAAGGTAACCACAACAACCAAAGAAAGCAACAAAACAGTGTCTGATTAATTAGGTGTGAGAAACAAAGCCTTTTTTGGGGAAAAAGGACTTCTTTGTCTCCCTGTTGGTTTCTCTTGTTATCGATGCCATTCAGTGGGATAGTGTTTTACAGTTCTAGGAGTGCAGATTGGGAAGGCTGAGAGAGGATACTAGAATATAATAGAGTGTTATCTCACAGTGCGCAACCAACAATTCTTAAAAGCAAGTCTACCATTATTGGGTGATAATTCTTCCTTAAGATCTTGAAAACAAGAGCAAACCTACTGTAGGCATATTGGGCAGATATGCTTTCTCTTCTAGTTTTCTAGTTTTTATCCTTCTTTGGTTAATACAGTAGGTGTGAATGTTTCAGGTTTAATTTTTCAAGAGCAGATTCAAATCCTGTTAATGAGTAGCTTTAAAAATGTAATGAGAACCTTCAATTAATTGGATCCGATAATCATGTGCTGGAGATTTTTGAAGGTGCCGTCCTTCGGATGAGATGTTAAACCGAGGTCCAGAATCTCTGGTCATTAAAAATCCCAGGGTGCTTCTTGAAAAGAATACGGGTGTTATCCCGGCGTCCTGGACATATTTCCCATTGACCTTTACCAATCATGGCCTCCTAATAATCCCCAGCAAAGTGATGAACTGGCTTCATCACTTAGCTCTCCTCCCCACTGATAGCTGACGTGTGGTGAGTGTACTGGTGCACCATGGCTGCCGTTGCGTCATCCAGGTGGATGCTGCACACTGGTGGTGGTGGAGGGGAGTCCCCATTACCTGTAAAGCGCTTTGAGTGGAGTGTCCAGAAAAGCGCTATACAGTATAAGTGTAAGGAATTATTATTATTTTTATTATTATTAAACAGTTTAGTCATTGATTTTTATTTGCTTAAATGTTGTTTCGATGATCTCCCAGTGTTCACAGTTTTTTGGTGGTTGATTCAGTTTCCTACGACCTTCCAAAAACATGTTGACTTGGTTAGTCTGTGCCTCCTAATTATGCCTGAGTGTGTGTGATGTAACACATCCATCTGAGCTACACTAATGGGATAGTCTCTAGTTTGCTAGAGCCTTCACATGAATAAGTATCTTACTGGTAATGGTTCAAATTTTAAATGTAATATATAGTCAAGTGTTACAAAACAAAGCAAGCAGAAGTGGCATAAGGTTTTCTGTTCTCTGACAAAAAGCCTGAATTTAGAAATCAGTTTTAGAGAAGCTGTGCCTAATGATTTATTTCAAACACTTGTGTGACTAAACAGTGTCAGGTCAGCAAGTGCACACTTAACCATGTTTGTGACTAGACTGCCAATGTACGTCTGGGTACTTCTATACTCCTGGACACTTTATCATTTTTGAATGTGGCCATTTTTCCTCACAGTTTATACTCACCATCAGAGGCCTAGATGCTGTTGTAGGCTGTCTCCATTATATAAATACATATTATTGCTAATATAACCTATATTGCTAATAAGACATATAACACTGATATAGATAATACAGTTTTCGAGATGTCTTAAAACATTCATCAGTAAATCATAGCTCTCTAAACAGCTGTTTATTTGTCTTACAGATATTTTTGGAAGCTTAAATAGAATCAAGGTATTCTGTCAGACTGCTGTTCAAGCTATTGCTAGAAATTGCACTGAACGTTTTTACAGGGTAACTCAAAATATTGACAGTTGAATAAGCTTGTTCTTGTACATGTAAGGGTTAGAAAGGAGTAATCCAAACAAAAATAAATAGAAAGCCCATTCCCGAAAAAGGAAATACAGACAAACATGTACAGTTATCCTTTACTATGTGATAAAGATTAATTGATCTCAGGCTAAAGTCAGTGTGTTAGAGATGTTTTTGGAAAACATAATATAAAATTCTGAGTAAAAAATACAGAAAGTGCACTTTATCGCATAGGAAAGTTTAATTTTGGAAATGCCAAATTATGTGATTTGCTATTTAAGGTGTTTTTTGCAGCATCTTTTCATTTTTTTTTTGTCAGATATTCTGGTACAAACAGTAAACACTCCTTACAGGTGGAACAACAGTGGGTTTCACCATTTGACTGCTGTATTCTTAAGAATTAGTATTATTGTGCATGTAAGACTAATTTTAACTATATGTCTGCAACAGTAAACACACTCCATTGCTGTCCTTCCCTGGCTATCCAGCCCCATTTTCTTGTATTTTAAGGATAGTTCAGAGTTTGCCAGTATTGTCACAGCCAGATATCAATTACTTGCAAACTGGTCCAGTTGTAACTAATTACTGTATATGTGTTTTTTTGTTTCTTGCTGTCTGAACCTCTGGCAGCAATATAGCAATGCAGCAGTGATTGGATCCTCAATAGTCTATATCACAAGCTGTTGTTCTTTTAAGGAAAAAAGGCGATTTTACAGTAAATTAATGGAGATCTTATGTTTCTCAAACGCTTGGGCCTTTGTGAAGAAGCCAATGGTGAAGTGGTTTTACACTTCAACTACCAATGTTCCCTATTGGTGATCTTCATCTATTCGGTTCAGCCTTGGCAAAAAAACAGCTTTTTTGAAGCCTCTGTTCTGTAGCCAACTGTGCAAACCAGTGCCAACTTCAAGATCTGAAACAAATCCCTAAAGTTAAGAACTGGCAATAGGGTATCATAAAGCCTTCCAGATTTCACAGCGGACACCGTCTGCTGTTGGGTCCTGTTCAATAAGGACAGTAATTTCTCTGCCAGTGAGGTAGCGGTTGTATTGTTTCCATGGTGACGGATCGGTATCCAGGATGGCACTATAGGCAGTGTTCTCCACTGTCTATAGGCGTCTTGGCATCATCTGGCCTTATGTGTTACTGTATACATGTGGCAATGGCCCAACAGTTTTTTCTGTAATATTTACTAGTAGCAGAGATGATCAGATAATGGTATAACCTTTCATTGTCTATGTTATTCATGTGCCTGTGCTTTACTGAAATATACTGTACATTTGCAGTCTAAGCACAAGACTGTTCTGAGGGTTGCCTTGCATACTATTATAGTATTGCTCTACTTACCCTATACAAACTGAGCTTATTAAAACATATCACTATATTTGTGAGCTGTGTCCTGATAATGAGTTAGAAACCCAAGTCAAAGGACACAAGTCAAAGTTTAATTTGGTTGCGCTTGTACCTGTTTACCCTAGGTTGTGTTTTTGTAGTTGGGGTGCCCTCTGTTGAGTAAGGACAGATATAACATCAGCAAAAATAATGCCATTTGCTTATGTACAAAATAGAACTCTTTATTTCTATGCATTTATCATAAGCCTCTGAAACAATTGTTTGTATTTTTTAATGTGCATCCTAACAACTATTTCCAGATGTAATCTGTATTATAATTAATCTTGAAAATTGGATTTAGACATTTTTTCAGATACAAGAAAGACAGTTTAAAATAGACACACTGCAAGCCTTTATGTAGAGCTGTTGACAGATAGATACAGGCTGTGAGCATTGTTGTAATGTCTGTTTTTCTGTGGACAAAACCAAAAGCAGAGCAATGGGAGTCACTTCAAGGAGCTTTCAGAGAGAAGGCTATGAACCTTTGAGAACATTTCAAATACCATCGATGATGCATTATTTGAACGTGTGTTGTAAGATTGATGACGGCTTACATTTAGCAATCTAAAGGCACCATATATAAAAACAAAGAGGTTAAGGAAGTGCAGCAGTTTCAAATTTGCAATTAGAACAAAAACAAAAGGAAACAGTGCCAGAGTCACCTATTTGTGTCAAGAGGAGTGAAACGTCACCTCTGATAACCTGGTGATGCTCTTTGCCTTAATGGAAACATGGTTGTTAAAATTTTCTGTAAATACTCGTAAGATGGAAGTGCGGAGTTCATCACACTGACATGATAACTGCCCACTTGCATTAATTGTTTCTAATATTTCTTCCTTCTGCCAGACTCCTACTCTTTAATCTGTCAGTTAGAGCAGGCAAGCTGCTTTATTTGCACAGTAAAGTTCACATTGGCCAGTATAACATCATAGGGTCTGTATATAGTGTTGTGTGTAGGACTTCTTCATTGTGAAGAATATCAGCAGGTGCTTACAAATTATATACCAGACACAGCTTTGTAAGACAAATGTTGGATTACTTGAATTGAATACCTTTCTGTTCCACCATATACAAGCATATTTAAAATGAAAACATATTCAATTTACCCTGAATACTTATGTTTTGTGATAGTCTACACATTAAAGTCATTGCTTTAAAAGCATTTTGCACATTCCTTGCAAGTTAGTGTTAGCAGGCGGGAAGGGCATATACCATTGGAAACTGGGCAAAAGCCGTTAGACTGCCTTTGATAAAATACCTGAGACCTCCTTTATTCTAGGAGCCTTGGTTATATAATTAGTGGTGAAGTAATTCATTTTAGTAGTAGGCTGCAGTACATATCACTATTACATTTTGAAAGACCAGAAATTACTGCAGAAATTACTGCAATTTCCCTCACGGGATCAATAAAGTATCTATCTATCATTAAAAGCATACTACATACAGTAAGTGTTTTGATCATCGAATAAAATAAGCAACTGAACAGCACATTCAGACCAGCTTCACTTTATGAATACACGGCATCATATGGCAGGGTTTAGGTCTCAGGACTCTTTGCCAGATGGGTGTGGGTTCATTTACCACTGCAGACACCATGAGTGTCTTAAACAAGGTCGTTTACTTTTGAGTGCTGTAATCCGCAAGTTCAAAGTCCCGTTCCTGCAGACCCACACACCTGATGAGTTTCATTACAGCTGATTCCCTTTCTTTAATACATTCTTAATCAAAACAACAAATTGCTTGGTTGGAACCTTTGCAACTTTTTTCTACTCAAAAGTTGGAGATCTCATGAAATAAAAAAGTTAAAGGGTAGATTTCCTACATGATCCTCCAGTAAACCATTAAAAGGTTCAAATTTAACCTATTTAGGGTCCAATTATTTAATTGTGTTCATATGCAGGACTAGGATTGGAAACCCCTGCTCTAATCTACTCAGATGCACACTTGAGAACCAGCATTTGTGTTGGGTTAACTTGTAATGAGCTGGTGTCCCATTCAGGGGTATTCTCAGAAGTTGTAATCTTGTAGAAACTAGGAGAAACTCTAACCCTAGGTGTATCGTAGATTTGTGACAGATAAGTGCATAGTTAAATTAATTCTTATTATTGTTGTATAACTTTCCTGGTTTAAAATGTTAATTTTGGTGAAAGAATAAATTAAATGTAATTTTTTATTAAGTATTGCCCATGGTAAGAAGATAACCTTTTAAAAGAAGTCTCGGAGAATGACTTGGTTTGCGTCTTGGTTTTTTTTAGTAGTTGTCTTCTGAATACACAATGTGCTAGATTTCCTGTTAAGAGCAAAGTTGGTTCTGACAGTCCTAAAATAGACCAGTGATTAATGTTCCCAGAATGTTCTTAGGGGATTCCTGGGAAATATTCAACAATGGGAGGCCTTCTGTGGGATTTTCATTCTCTTGGCTGACCGAAAAGCCTGAATATCCAAAACAGTGGCCGACAATTACATGCCAAAAGATCAGGAGACACACCCACAGAATCCAGCTCAGAATCTGCACAGCTGTATCCGTGTCTCACTGGTCTTTCAAAATGTATGGTGATGTGAAGAGGAAATCCAAGTGTTGTGATGATTGTTGCTGAATGGAATGTCGAGTGAAGGTTTGCAGTGAACATAAAACCTTAAAGGCATTTCATTTTTCCTGCTGAGGTTACTAGAGACCGTTTCATAAAGCAAGAGGTACTTCAATAATATTGGGTTTATCGTTTTATTTTAAAAATCCTTGTTAAATAGTACTGAGTATGTCTGTGGATAAAGACTGCTGCATATTCTGTTTGGTGGTCATTCATTTATAAGAGATATTTATAGTTGTTCCTCTTAAACAAATTAATATAGTCTTTGTAGAGAGCAACATATTGTTCAACAGCCTAGTCATTACAACATACAATATTGTAATGAAAGTGTGTCAGACTATTCAGTAGCTCACTACCATTGTATCATAGTTGTAAACATGAATTGTATATAATTGTTAACATTTTATTAAAATAATGTTATTTTGTCAGAACAATAAAGCAATGAAACAAACGGATTTTTAAAGAGAGGTTGTATAGTCATCTGACATCAAACATGAATGGAGAATCTTTTTAATGTATATTGCAAGTTTTACCCTGGTAGACAAACAAGAAAAAACATGCTTCACTGAGGTACAGTTGAACAAAGTAAGATCTTTTTTAGTGACTAAATATAGTGCTAGTCTATAGTGTCTAAATTATGCTAAAACATTAAGAATGGTTTTGCCATTCTAATACTTTACACTTTAGTATTTGATCGAATACCAATTCAATCAATCAATTCTTCCAGAATGTCTTCACAACCTTCAGTTCTACTTGTTTGATAGACAGTTAGAAAAACAAAGGACTGTGGTTTGCACTGTTGATACCTGTTGAACTTTGGAGAGCAACAGGCCTGTGACATGTGGAGGGGAAAAAATAAAGGAAGAGAAAAAGTATACAACCATCCATCAAGTTGGGTCAAATCAATCCATCACCGCCATCCTCCACTTGGAAAGGCCAAGAGGAGATGCACACTGAAGAGCAGTATGTGTAAATTAGCTCTGGTGTCACGGCATGTCAGCATAACAAATCATGCTGGGTTGGATCAAGGTCATGCCCTGGCCCTTTGGTGTGGACAGAAGTTAAGTGCGCTGACAGAGGCTGTTCCCATTTGAGTAGCTATGTGACCATATGGATCGCGAAGCTTAGTTTGAAATCACTGTCCTCTTGCAGAGAGCACGAAAGAAAGTTTCACCTTTCAGGTACCTTTACCAAATTCGTTGGCTACAGAGAAGAGTATTTCAGGATTGTGTCTTTAAGGCCGCTGTGGAACAGAAAATTCTGAAAAATGTGCAGAAATATGAGAATTTAGTGTTGGAACACTAATCACAGTTCCCTGTGAATCTGTTAGGAATTTACTGGCTTACAGATTCACAGCAAGGTAATCTATATTTTATTGTGGATTATTTTGATTTACTTGCTTTTGTGTATGATGCACTGTTGAACACTTTGGTCTGTTGAAGTTTAATGGATTTCATATCCCTCATTGATTGCTCATTGAATTGAATCACTGAATTGAAGGTGCTTGTTCTCATATTTCTACAACTTTCGTTTTGCTGGAGGTATTGAATTAACAGTCACGAAATCGCCTGTACAGTGTTCATTTTCCCACACAAAAATTCATTCATTTTTTTTTTCTACTATCCAATCCTTAATATGGCCTTTATGGTTTTTTATTTGCTTATGTTGACTTTTTTTGTAGCTCTCAGACCCCCCTTCACTCAATCTTTTGAATTCAAGTTGAATTTGTTAGCTGTCCCATGCCAGCTCTGCTACCTTCTTTGATCTATTTGCTGCTACTGATAGTCTTGATGTCTTACTGGGTTTGGTGCAATAAATTTGCCAGTTAATGAATTAGGCTCCTAAGATCATTAAGTAAAAGCTTTCACCAGTGCACAAGGTGCTTGTAAAGGAGAGAGTGGCGCTCTATCCAGCTAGGATGTTAGAAGTGTGGGAACAATATTTGTGGTCTGATTGCTATCAGAGAATTGCAGTCAGGCTGGAATTTATGGGTTGTTGGTATTGAGCAAAGGCTTTGGAGGACTGTGATAGAGCTTAATATTGCCTCAGAGATAAAGATTACACTTTCCAGTGCATACAAAGATTAAATGGTATTATCTTCTTTGAGGAAATTACAAACACAGAGAGTGAGATTAGCTCACTCCACTCACCACACACCCATAGCTTCTCTGTTGTTTTTGGCTGGAAAGAAGATGCCTGCAGTGAGAATACCTCGCAAGAAATGCGCATTTATGTAAGATGGCAAAAACTACAGTTAAATGTGTTGGTTTTGAGGGAGGTCCAGACACGTTTCTTTCCAGCAGTCAGTTTTTAAGGACTAAAATGTGGACACTTTTATTAGTAATCAGTCATTTCATCCAAAATTGCATCCAACGTTTTTGTTGGGAAATAGAGATTTCAATTAGTATATTATAGTATTAACAACAATAACATTATTATTGTGGATCTTGTTATCTGCCCTGCAGTAGACTGGCATCATGTCTAATGTACTCTGCCTTGTGTCTGTTGCTTGCTGTGATAGACTCCAGCTCTTCCACAACATTGAATTAGAGGAAGCAGTTAGAAAATGGATGGATGGATTTGCTGTTGTTGTTGTTAAACATGCCTGTCATTAAATCATTATTCTATGCTTTGTATACTGTGTTAATGTGGTGCCCCCTCCTCTTAAGTACTACTGTGTTCTGTGCCCTTTAACAGCTCCATTGAAAGAAGATTGACTTTCAAATAAATTTGAAAATCTGATTCCCACTGATTAGGCACATTCCCAGCAACAGAGTATTAGTTGAGCATTCATGAAGCTCAGCATCCTTTGTGTATATTGGAACAAATTATTACAGCTTGCTGATAGAGCACACTTGTCTGCATTATAAACACTTACTCTCCTCCCATCTGTTTGATAAACAGCTGAATGAGGGTGCGTATGAATGGCACCACTTATTCACGTGCTTTTGTGTTTCTGTGCGTGTCTCAAGTGGCATAATAAAATTCAGGAGTCTGCAAACTTTTCTGTAACACAGCCCACGAAATTGCTTTTTGGCCAATTTACATTTTGTTTTGGTTTAGTTCCTTGGTATTATGAATGCGTCATGCAACAATTTTCTTTGGTTTTAAATCACAAGTCCAACAAAGAGACAGTCTTTCTTCTTACAAATTTTCTTACAAATCTTACAAGATCTACTGTATTTACATATTTACTATTTACATTTACATCTATTTTTATTGTTTTAAACACCTAGGGCCCTTTTAAGCTTGCTCCAGACATGATGTAAGTAAACCTCTTTGTTGATTGACAAATTATTAGACTTTTACTTATAATAAATGCCATTGTGCTCACTGTTTACATTGTCATAATACGAGTGTGTTTAGGAGTTAATTTTAGATGTACTGTACATGTATGTCAATTTAGTCTACACAGAAGGTGTAGAAAAAAATATTTGCCAGCCCAGTGTAAACTTTGTAGAGAGCCATTATTCTGCATTGTGTTGTACCTGTAACTCCCATGCATCTTTCCAAACAACCTGTGCAGATTGACAGACATTTCTTTCAGTTCATGCCCTGGTGGTGGTTTTGTAATCTGATTCATACAACAGTTCCTAGGACAAAGGCTGACCTCCGTAGCCCAGTTAAATATATCCTTCCATGCTTATAGTTGATATCCATGTATTGTTCAGGTCTAGAGCCTCTGGAGGTTTGGCGGGGTGTTCTGTGGAATGCACCTGCTCTGCTGCTCAGTGCTGGTACAGAGATCCATCACCACCTGGACTGGCTGTCTTTCGGTGTGGAATCTTCCCCCTGTCTTGTCCTACAGTAACAGTAATTTTGTCACATAATCAGCATGTAAGGGAAACTGGGTGGACTGCAAGATTTGGAACAATAGCACGTATTTAACCTGCTTGACTAAAGGTTGAAGTGGTGCATGAAATGAATGAAGAGCACTTCTGTGCCCTTTAAAATAACTTCATGAAAATGCATCAGTTGTTTCAAAGGACATAAAAAGCGAATTTCCTGTGTGTTCTTTGATTTCTGTAGGTCCAGGTAAAATAAAAGGTCAGCAATCTGTTCAGCATGAGGCTGAACCTACAGTGGGTATTCTTAGAGTCACGTCTCTAGAAACAAATGTGTTTTTTGCTATTAGATTTTTTGCTGAAGTTTTATAAATAAATAAGTAAATTAATGAAAAAAAAAATGAGTAGTTTTTTCTTGCTGTAGCTTCTTGATAGGACTGAGACCCTATAGATTAATTCAGCTGTAAAGACTTCTGCTGTGGAGGCAAAGCAACTTTGTGTGGTCATGTCTTTTCTCCTGTCGGCCTCATACCTGCAGTACCACACACTTGCATGGTTTATGATTAAATGATGAACAATTGGGCAGCATCCCCTACTGTGTAAAATAAGCACATTCTTCTTTTTATTAAGTTTAACATTATAATACCACAGTACATACAGTACCATGCTGTAAGATCTTTTAAATGATCAAAATCAAATGCACCTGTACAGTATGTGTACTTATGAACTTTCTTTTTCTTTTTTGCTGTGTTTGTCCTAACAAGTTTAAGAGGACTTTTGTTCCCCTCTCTTGATGTTCCAGGAAGATTATCAAACCAGACCACATGTGGGTCACCTCTGACTGCTTTCTGTTCCCTTTTACAATTGATTTTCAAGATCCTTTTTTTAAAAAAAAACCTATAGGATCAAGAAAAGGCTGGCTCCACATTGCTTCTCTGATTTACTGTCTCAGTCTCTTTTATTTGGCTGCTGTGTGAATTCTGGTCAATACACAGTCCCTGTGGCCTGTTTTAAGGCTCAGGTTTTGGCCCCATGTTTGATGGAAATCAGTTTTGAACACATAACTCAAAACCTCCTACTGGAAGTTTTTTTTTGGATTTTAAAAGTTTTAAATTGATCTGTGCTGCAGTGCAAGGAAGAATGTAGTGTTATTTCTTTTTTTACTTTGAATGAAAAAAAAACTACAGTTTTTAACACTGTTTAATGTCCATGGCTTGGTTCCCATTTTCCTACTGGGGGGATATTAGTTTAGACATTAGCTGCTGTTACTTTGGTTAATTCAAAACCCCATGTGCTTTCCACTTAACACTATTTACGATGCCCCCCACTACCAGCCTGAAGCTACACAGAACTGGGTGACTGAAGTAGCTAATGAGCTTTGTTAGATAGAGTTGAGTGGCCCCTTCTTTAAGCTGAAGCTTCGACTTGGCTGGGATTTCCAGGACAGGGTTGCCATGGTACTGATGGCCTGAAATGAGCTGTCATGCTGTTTAGCAACCACTTTGCTCGTGTGTCCTCGTTAAAGTGGCATCTTCTTGTTCCAGCTCTCTCCAGGATGGGGCAGGACTCAATCATGAAAACAATAGAGCATGAGGCAGAATTAATGCAGGAGCTGTTGTGTCTTTCTGGGGTCAAAGCAAGGAAGGGGCTCAAAGATGTAATTGTGTGCTGTGTGTCATTTCTTGCAAGTCAGACATAAAGGGCCTTCATAAAACCCCAGATTTTAGAGTGTTATAAACCACACTAGATTATAAGCTTCCTCTATATGTTTTACTTTAGTTTAAAATAAAAAAGTTAAAGCTTAAATATGGTTTCTATAAATATGGAAAGTCCTAATCCTATTTGATAATTTATCCTGATACATAAAAGACAACATACTCTACTGTTCATTGTCAAAGATGCAATGTGCTCTGTCATGCTGAGGTATAGTGTCTGAATCAGACTATAAGAAAAGTTTTTTTTTTCACTTATACTATTCCACATAGTGGGCAGCCTTTCTCTAATGGAGAGACATTGAACAACATGATGATTTTTTTCTGGTAAATCAGCAGTACCACAAGGGTCTAACATTACTTGATTCTAAATATGCACACTGAGAAAGGTGAGTTCATTAGAAAAAAATAATAATTTGAGAAGAGATTGCTGAAGCACTTCACTAAAAATACAAAACTTAATTGGCATAATTAAGTTAAAAATTGTTTCTTCAAGGGAACTAAAGGTACTTCAGTGAACAATTATGCCAATGTATTAAGAAAAAAATATTTTTACTATTATGCAATAAGTGCTTATTGTCCATACCATTCCAGAGCAGTATTGCATTTATCTATAACTTCATAAAATTAGGATTCAAGATCAAAATCAGCCTTCATCAAATGTGTAAATGTCATCCATTTTCTCATAATCAGTTATTTGTACTAAAAATAAAACAATCAAAAATACTATCTCATCTTACAGTTCTTACACATCTTACATGTATTTTAGAACTTATAAATACAATCTGAATATTAGTATCACCCTACTGGGTAAATACTTGTGTTTTCAATAACCACACATAAAAAAAAAATATTTTTATGGACTTTCTCTAGGAAAAGTATCCCATGCTGTGGGTGTGAGATATCTAAAATGTACTCAGTCTGAAGTTAGCAGCCTGTGTTTATCAAATCAATATGTTTTGGTGAGTGATCTTGCTGCCCAGAAATGTGTTTATAGAGTTTGTTGCACTCAATTCTTTAATCCGAGAAATAGTGGCGATTGTGTTGGGAGTTTCTGCCAAGCAGTACATTACTGATGACGGGGGCTTATGAAATAACATTTTAAGCACTTCACTTTCAGAATGCTAGTCAGCTACAGGTTTGTTTCATGTCTCCAGATACTTTCTCCAGAAAACTAAATTTTAAGAATCAGAATAAAAAAAACCAACTGTAGTGGGTTGAATAAAAAACATTCAACTTGAAGTACTTGAAGAACTGTCCCTTGGAATGTACTGTACATTCTAACTTGATTCATTGATTAGCAGCAGGGTTTTCCATCAGTTTTGCTCTAGAGAAAAGGTTTTCAATTGCCAATGGAAGAAAGAATAATTGTGTCATTTTTACAGAACATACAAACCTCTCTTGCTAATTTGTGGACCTCGTGTTATGAAGCATTTATTTGATCAGTAATTGCATACCTGCACCATAGTTACATGTAGCTTTCATTCTGTTTTAAAAGCAGTATTGGCCATAAATGGTGTCTTTTGAAAGAGAGCAGCCCCCAGCTTTTTTGGGGTTTCAGTAGTTCAAGAACACACATTGACTTCCTGTTTTTATGTGCATTTTCATTCTTTCCTCATTATAAGGTTATAACCTCATTATAAGTTTTTTTTTAACTACAACTGCTGCAGTTTAAACTATAGCATGTTAGAAGCTGCTGGAATACTGCTGTCTCATGACACTTGCAATTCATCCTGCTCTTACCATACAAGCATTTAGAACTTCCTGCCTAGATCAACGATCATTTAGTAAAATGATGTTATGATGTTGCTGTCTACTTTTATAAGTATGTTATGTTCAGATGTTTTTTTTTTATAGCAAGGACTTTGACATAAAATGAGCAGATATGTGGCATAACGAGTTTAACAATTTATTCTGCTAAAGTTATGTTCTTTTATGATAGAGAAGTGTGAATAGTCTGTTGGACTATTGTGGCATGCTTTCTGCTTATGTGAAAGCATTACGGTGTGGTGTCGCCTTTGGCTGTGCTTTTAATATTTACTTGCCTGAGGCACTGTCAGAATCCCTTTTTGGTATAAAAGTGGTTGTTTTGCTCCTGTTTTACAGCATGTCCTCCAGGGACTTTCAAATCCAGCCAGGGGTCGAGGCTGTGCTCCGCGTGTCCGCCAAACAGCAGATCCACCATGGAGGCCGCCACCATTTGTGTGTGTCGCAATGGCTACTACCGTGGAGACATGGACCTCCCTGATGCCGCCTGTACCAGTAAGTAACCCATGCGTTCCGCAGCATTTAGATCATTCCAAAGATTCTGTGTGCTCTTTCAGATCAAGAAACGCCCACAAGTCACAAAAAATAGGTTCATATTAAAACAACAGGGACCACAACAGGACAAAGGTAGATACCACTCTTAATTTATAAAATGTTAAAAATATATACAGTATGCTATTACTTTATTTTATTTATTTTAAGATTTTGGTCCACTGTTTCTTTTGTGAAGGATCCAGTAAACCATAGTGTGAACCTAAAAAAAAAAAAATTAATTCAGTTAACATAAGGTGAATCACAAAGCCCAAACCTTACCAGGACATTTTGACCAAACACCTGGTTCCCTCTGCCAAGATGCTCAAGCTCTGGTTTTCATGATTTAAACTAATTATTTATGATACCTACAGTATGGCTTTGCTCTGTGCAATATTATTAAAAATACAGTAGGACATTTTTTAACTTCTTCAACAGTCTGCAGTTCTCAATCTGTATCTCTTGCCATAATGTGATGCTTTTAGTTCTTATTTCATTAGAAAGAGTAAGAGTAAATCTGGATGTGAGTGTTAAATATCTCATCATAACAGCCTAGAGCCAGCACAGCCCATGTCCTGGTGCTAGAGTCCAATGCCTTGACTGTCTGTGATGGTACCAGTAAGAGAGATTTCATTATTCTACAGAGCCCCAGGCTGTCACAACCAGCGGTGACCAAAGAACTTTAGAGAACAGATTTAGACTTTTGGCTCTACAGGCTCTGCATTATTCTTCATGACTTTGAAACTCCTTGCCTAATGTGATTAAAAGGGCTGAAGTGCCTCTTGGCTTTGGGGTATCGATTGAAGTGCCATGTGTTCAGCATTCTGGTTCACAGTAATCTAATCAGATTGTTTTGCCTCACTGTATGAGTTATGTTTTATGTTTTGAGAGAACTGTTCATTGTATAGTAATATGTAATCCCTTGTATGAAAAAATAATAGAATAGAATCTTTATTGCCACACGACCGAGGCCGATGGAAATTGTTGATGGTACAGCTTTGCTACAGACATATACAGTAACTGTTAAAATAACAGAATATAAATACTGGACCTGAATACACAATATACAAAAAAAAATGCTGAGTTGATGCCCCGCAATATAAACATTGACAAATCAGTGCAATTTAAATGTGATGCAGGTCATAAGCACAGTACTAAATTTTTGATGGTAGGGGCACATTTACTTGTTCAGCAATCTAACAGCAGTCGGGAAAGAAGCTGTTTTTGAAAGGTGAAGTTTTGGATGTCAGTGATCTGAAACATCTACCAGAGGGGAGCAGCTGAAATAAGTCGTGCGTGGGGTGAGATGGATCTGCAATAATCTTGTTAGCACGTATGGTGGTACGTTGAGTGTGCAAGGATTCAGCTGAAGAGAGCGGGGTCAGTCATCTTTGAGGCCTTCGTAACAATACGTTGAAGTGTTTTCCTTGTTAAGATGTTTGTGCTTCCGTACCACACTAATGCTCTCTAAAATGGCTGTGTACAATCGAACAAGGAGGTGTTGACTGACTACAAACTTCCTTGATTGTTTGAGGAAGTACAATCTCTGATGTGCCTTCATAATGAGATGGTCTGTGTAAATGTGCCATTTTAGAGAGCTACAGATATAGGTGCCCAGGAATTTAAATGACTTGGTTATGGCTATTTGTTGACCATTGATAGGGATGGGGGATCTGGGATCCTGTGAGTGCCTGAAATCCATAATGACCTCGAAGGACGTTACGAAGGTCACAACCAAGTGGCTGTTCTAACTACTTCCAGCCAATATTGTGTGTCATTGTTTCCAGTAATGAGCCCGATGATGGTGGTGTCATTTGCGTTTTTGTGGATTTTGACTGTGCTGTGATGTGAAACTGCTGTGTGAACAAGGAGAAGAGAAGCAGGAAGAGAACACAGCCTTGCAGCATGCCTGTGTTGATGGTTGATGGTGCCTGTGTTGATGGTTGATGGCGCCTTTGTTGATGGTTGATGGTGCCTGTGTTGATGCCTGTGTTAAGCTCCCATCCTCTAAAGCAGTAATATCACATAATAAGGAAGAAAATATGAACAGTGCTGGTGTAATTAACAGCTGCAGCAAAGGCATTAAACACCAACCGCCATATTTTCCTTTTAAAAGGCTTTTTAAAGGCATACTGTATGTATTTTATTTTTTGGAAACAATGCTATATCTTCTTTTGAACTTGTTTCTTTCTTACTAGATGGCTGTCTAGACAATGTTTTGTGCAGCTCAGCAGAGATTGTACTGTAGTGTTTTTGTGATGCTTGTGGGCTCAAAAAATCTAATCGAAAAGGTCCTGTTATTTCAAAATTATCTACAAGGGCTTGATAAGATACTACTGCATTAAAGGCCTTACTACTTTGAATGTATTTGATATTCTGAAAACGTGTATTTTTTTACTTACTGTTTTTGTGTACATAAAATAAGCTGTCCAAGGTAAAAAGCTTGAGAGGATGGTGTTTTTGTGTCATGTACTATCTTCTTGTGCAAAAATGTTGTGTTACTTAAAAATGACATCATATATATATATTTAAATTATTTAGTTAGAAAAAGGGACATAATGTTACATTGGAATCTGCAAAGGTATAATTATACTATTAATTATGCTGATGCTTCAATCCAAAGTGACTGTAAACCTGTAATGTATACAGCTGTGCATTATACAGAAGCACTTTCAGTTATGTAGATTAATCAAGGGTACAATAGCACTGCCCCACCTAGGATTTACACCCACAGCCATTCAGTTATGGGTCTTGAGCTCTAACCACTTTGAAATCGTTGATGGGGTTTTTCAACCTACAGTAGTTTGGTGGTTCACTCCCACTTTTATTTAGGATAACATGCATGTTGAGTCCAAACCTGCAGGCACCTTGCCAGTGACACTGTAAACTCTTGCGAAAAGCTGGTGAGTGGCACGCCCTGGATTCTTTACTGTAATTTTTATACCAGCTATCTACACTCCAGAAAGAATCCATTTTTTTTTTCCATTTGCGTCATTAATCTGTCACGTAAAATATAACACTTTGTTTTTTAGGGTAAGATTTCTACAGCCCTATGGGAGAAAATATTATAAAACAATAAGAATATTCTCTGCAGATTTCTTTTTTATCTTTCAAGAAATCTTTAGCCTTTGTGGCAAAAAGAAGCTATGCAAGGTTTTTTTTTTTTGGAGCATCAGCTTAATTGGTTCAAAAGCTGTCCTAGCAGTCACTACATTTCTGGAGGAAAATGGTATAAGTCTGTGCACATCCCCCTCATTGCCCATCTTTTCTGTTATAACGCAATCTGTGATGTCAAGCAGCTGTACATTTTCCCCATGTTGTAAATCTCTGCTTTGAGATGAGAAAAATCTCCCTGATTAAGTCGGTGATGGATTGGCACTCTCTGGGTTCTGTCAGCGGGGTGGCAGTGTGATCGATTGAGCTCTGCTGAACACTACCCTTCTTCAAACACCATCTTCCCCTCTTCATCCTTAGCAAGCTCAGCACCCTCTGTCTCTCTCAGTTTAGGCAGTTTCTCTTTTTTCTGCATCACCTTCTATTTATCTCCTATCCAAAGTTTTCCCTTCTAAGAACTTCAAAATGCACCTTCAATGTCCTCTGCCAAACACACTTTGTTGTTTTAATTGTGCCAATTGAATCAGCACTCCCACAGCAAGTTAGCAGTGACTCCACATGGAAGCTTGACAACAATTGAGCTAATTGCTTTGAGTCAACTGGCAAAATTGCCCTGATTAATCCCAAGGGAAAGAAATGTCTCATCTTACAACTTTGAAGTATGTTATCTGTGTCTTCTT
Organism: Atractosteus spatula; assembly: GCF_055471065.1. NCBI lineage: Eukaryota > Metazoa > Chordata > Actinopteri > Semionotiformes > Lepisosteidae > Atractosteus > Atractosteus spatula. The sequence goes on along the minus strand of NC_142709.1, from coordinate 63,080,525 downwards.
TTGATTAATCAATTCTTTAATGTAATCTTTAATAAATGAAGCACTCACAGGACTTTGACACATTCAAAAAATCACCTGCAGAGCTTTAGTACCTCTTCTGTGGTTCCTCCATGTCTGTCTGTCACAGCACACTTCTGAGAGGCTGCTACAGACTGCTTTGCCGCAAGATCTACAACACGTTTCATATACAGTATATATATATCATAGACCACTCGGCATGGATGAAAGAAAAGTAAAAATTCCCAAAAGAATAAATTAAACCTTTGGGGTACGTGGCCCAGTGGTTGCCTCCCTTCCGGGCAGTGATTCTTATGATGTATAATGGGCAGGTTCTAGACTGTGGTAACTTCTTTGGTATTTAATCTGGGATGTGAAGGGTAAGATGTTTAGCCATGCGGTCTAAAACCTACTCAAGGGTCTTGCAAAGTCTTTTCTTTCGAAGCTGGCAACCTGAATCTAATGTCACAGGTTGCCTGTACACAGATTATCGTGTCAGTTGTATACTACAAGGCCTAGAATCTGGGCAATGGAAAGATAAAAAGAGTGTTAGAGTTGAAAGGTTGAAATCACATAATATTTTCAGAATCTTCTGCTGTACTAACAGATTAAAACCTAAAAGTAGTAAAGAACAAAACAAAATATTTCAAGGGCGAGACTGTTGTAGCATTTCTTATATAACTGGATAGATCATTCCATAGTTTAGAATCACTATAACTGAACACTCTGCCTCCTACAGTTATTTTGGAAATTCTCTGATCTACAAGATAACCGTTGCCCTGGAACCAGAGTGCTCTAACCTGAAATATTGTTAGCAGTCCACTTAAGTACAGTATGGGGGAGTGAGTCTTTCGAAATCTCTGTAAGCTATCAGAGCCTTCTCTGTCCTAGATTGCATTGGTGGCCAGAGCAGAGACCTTTTCATCAGTGCTCTGAACAAGCTAAACAGAAGGCAGCTGAATGTACATGATAGCAAACCAACAAAATAATCTAGTCTTGATGTGATGAAAGAGTGTCGCAGTTTGTCTGCATCCTTTTATTGTGGGAGTCAGTTGAAAGGTCAAGCACCACACAAAGGCTATGTGTTGTATCTTTCGAGCTGCCGCTATAGCCATCTATACAGTATTTAGCTATGAGGCTATTTTCCTTGAGGACAAGAACCTCTGTTTTATCAAAACTCATCTGGAGAAAATCCAATGCAAGGCAGGATGGAAGACTGTTTATGGATGAGGTGACATGTAGATTTATTGATAAACACAACTGCCTGTCATCAGTGTAGTGTAACAGTGAAAGTTTACATTATGACCCCACATAATATCCCCTAGCAGCAGCAGGTATAGTGAGAAAGCATGTGGATCAAAACTTGAAGCCATGAGCAATTCCACACATTACTTGCAATAAATGACAGTAATTACTATTTATTTTAATGTACCGAAATCTGTTTATTAGGTAAGATCTGAAACAGGAGAGGACTTGACTTGAGAGGCCAAAATGGTTTATTGTGATCAGTGTTTGATGATTAATGGTGTCAGTAGCTGCACTTTAGTTTTGTAGGACAAAAATGGTGGTATTACCCATTTTAGAAGACAAAAGTTACAGTATCTATTACTAATTCGATGGACGTTGTTTTGGTAGTATAGCTTGGAGAAAAAACTGTTTGAAATGATTCAGAAATATTAATTGAAATGAGGAAAACACAAGTTGCAATAATTTTGATAAGATTTCTGATACGTATAGGAAATGTGAATTATGACTCTAATTTATAAGCTTGATTTGTTACATAGTGGCTTGATTACTGCAACCTTAAATGCAGATAGAACAGATATTACTTTCTCCGATCTTTAATTCCTTCTTAGAAAGTAAGTTTCTACACAACCATCTTGTCTTGAGATTGACTATCACCTGAAATGCTGGGAAATGCTGTTAAATGGGATCAATTTAACCGATTATGAGCTGATTCAGGTTGTACTGAAAACATGCCTACAGACACTCCGACTATTAAGGACTACATTTTGGGATCCAAAACGTGTTTCCCATGTTTAAACTATTATTTTGAGTAATCAATAATCAATAATTATCTAATAAAGCTATCAGTAGTAAACACAAAGGATGCATTTTGTACTTCATATTTTAATATGTCTGTATGTTTTTGAAAGAAAAGCAAATAAAGAAGAAACAAGAGGAAACAGATGATGAAGATGATGAGAAATTAAGGATGTTGGTACAAATACCAACAAGATAAATCCTCTTTTAATTTAAAAATATAATAATAAAGTTAATGAAACATTAATGTTTTCTTTCAAATCTTAACAAACGAAAAAGAGATTTTAGTTCTTAGTAGCCCTATATAACAAGACTTAATGGAACTGAAATATAGCTTGATAATCAGCATTGTGTGTTTTTGACATTTGGAATCACAGTCCAGATTTGATGACTAAGAGGACAATTCTTCTGTAATGCACTTGTAAACAAACATAAGCCACTGTAATTGCTTTTCTCCCTTAATCCTCAGACTGCACTGCCAGCCAGTGAATTGTTTGCATCATGTGCTTAAACTGTCCCCTCCACTCCAGTTAGCTGGAATCTCCACAGCCATCTCAGAGGTTTGGAGAGGCAGTCAGGTACAAGACCAAGGCACAGTCAAAAAGACACAAGCTGTCCTACAACCTAGTACTAAACCCCGCAGTCACTCCCTCACTTGGCATGATCAAAATCATAATTGAGAGAACACTCCATGCACACAATTATTTTTTTTTCTAATAGGTCCTGCACTAAAATCTAAAACAAAAAAAAAAAAAAGTTGACATAATATTAAAGTTACAGAATAAAATAAATAACTGCTCTATTAAATCTCCAAGTTATACATTTTCTTTCTTTTACCTGTACAACACCACTTTAAGATAGAAATTATCATAGAAGAATGTTGGATTAGTGCTTTGGAACAAAGGTACTAACATCATTAAGGATTATGATAATAATGCATGAAAGAGAAGAAACTCAGCATTTTCTACCTTAAATATGTGTCGAAGACACAATGAGGGGTATTAAACTGCATATCCTAGTAAAGATGAATATCATTAAGAAATGTACTAGGCACTAAGTATCTTACACAAAAACCCAACAAACTGCTGAAAATCCCAGTGGAGACTACATGCTTGGTAAACCAAGAATGAGGCAGTGCAGAATGCATTCCAATGATTTTTGTGTTTTTGTTTCTCCGATATAAATCAGTGCAGTGGTCTCAATTTAAACCCCAGTGGAGTATTCCACATCACAAAACAAACACCACTAAAACATGATGCATTTCAATTTGCTTGCTTGAGGGCCCAGTAAAGAATGGTAGACAAGATTGATTATTTCAAGTCCTCTTGATATCAGAGGTTCTGGAAAAATCTTTGGTGTTGCCTTTTTGGCACTATGTCTGATGGTATTTAGGACTGTTGTTGCCTTGTGTGCTTTCAAAATTCACAAATATTCTTCACAGAGCAACCATTTGAAGTCATTATCAGGAGAAAGCAATTGCTTATCCCAAAACAGATTTGCTGTGAAGAGCCAATTAAATTTTGTAATTAGTATGGGTTTAGAAAATGATTATCTGTTATACATATACATCAATAACTTAGCAATATTGTCAGTTCCACCTATGCGGGTGTAAAATCTTGAGCATCTTGTTTTAAATGTCTCTGTTTCCCAGTCTACAATCATTGCTATGATTTACAGACCCCCAAGCATAATGATCCTTTTTTAAGAGAGTTTGCTGATTTACTACCTCTGCTTTGTTTAGGATTTAAAAATATCCTTATTCTGGGTGATGCAATGAGTCTGCTAGATCCAGCTATTTTTCCCATATCATTGCCAAACATTTCTAAATATCTGTTCTCCATCATCAATCAATTGCTAAAGACTTACTGTCCCTCTACATTACCTACCTAATCCCAATTTTGCAACAGTTTTTCAGAATTTTTTACAGCCAGGATTGACAATATCCTGCATTACACTATATCTACCACACTTGCCACTACTAAACCTCCTCCCTGCAGGCCTGTTTTTGCAGGTCCTTCTCTTTTCTGTTTCTCTCAACTAGACACTGCATGCCTTGGTAAACTGGTATTGCTTATGAAACCCACCACAAGTCTACTAGATCCCATTCCTTCTGCTTGATTTTAATCCCGTTTTCCAGCTCTCTGCCCTAATGTCCTCGACATTATAAATGAGTTCATGAGCACTGGAGTGGTACCAATGGCCTATAAAATGGCTTCAGTTGTGCCTGTGCCTAAAAAAAAAATATGGCTCTGGACAACAAAAACATTTTCATCTTATACTGTACCTAGTTTGCCTTTTTTTGTGAAAATTTTAAAACGTGCTTTTCCCATACATTTAGCAATCCTCTCATTGCAAATAACCCTTCTAATCTGGTTTCAGACAAATACGTAGTATGCTGTAGAAACTGCTGTTGTTAAAAGTTACTAACGATCTTCTTATGGCAGCCGATTCTGGTTTTCTATCTATCCGAATTCTCCTAAACCTACAGTAAGTGCTACTTTTGGCACTGTTAATCATGAATTGTTCTCTCCCATCCTGAGACTGTGTTTGGTGTTTCTGACATCGCTCTTTAATGGTTCAGCTCTTTTCTTATTGATTGCCGACGCTTTGTTTCTCTTGGGTTTTATTTCTGAATTTGGCTTTGTTAAATCAGCATTTACATGTTCCTACTTGATCAGATAGTAAAATCACAATTGCAGTGAAATATCATTTATATGTTGATGATACTCAGATCTATGTCCCTACTAAACCTGACACTGAAGTAGCTATTTCTGCTCTCTCTAATTGCATCTCTGAGATAAAAATCTGGATGATGCAAAATTTCCTTGGCTTAAACTGTGGTTAGACAGGTCATGGTACTCAGCACTTCCCATCACCTATGTAAAGTCAATGCAGTAACCCTATCTGTGGATGGCACTGTGATTGAATTGCAATCAAAAGTGAAAAATTTTAGTGGAGGTCTTTGATCCTGGCTCATATGCAGAATATTGTAAAAACATCATTCTCCCATTTCAGAAATATTGCCAGTCTACATCCCATATCGTCCTTGACTATGGCTGAAAAGCTGGTCAACTAATTTGTCTTGTCTAGAATTGATTACTGCAATGACCTACTTATAGGGGTATCTAAATCCACACTGAGCAAACTACAATATTTTCAGAAATCGGCAGCAAGAATCCTGACCATGTGATCATGCAAACAATGTCTGTCTTGGAGTCCATGCACTGGCTTCCTATCAGGCTTTGAGTTGGCTTAGAAATTCTCATGCTCTCCTGTATGGGTCTGCATGGCTTGTCACCTCAGTACCTATCTGACTTATTGTCTGTTTACTCCCAGACTCACAAGCTTCATTTGTCTGACTCCGCTCTTCCATACGTCCCCCAAGTTAGTTTACATTCTATGGTTGACAGGGCCGTGTCTTGCTACGCCCCACAGCTCTGGAATTTTATCCTCGAGGATATCAGAGAGTCACTTTCCCTGAGTGGATTTAAATCTAGACTCAAAACCTTTCTTTTCAGAAAGGCTTTAATTTAATCAGTGTCTGTGTCTGCTCAGTTTTCTAACGACCATGTATCGTCTGCTGCACCTTGTGTTTCTTATATACTTATTTTGTAATTTATGATTCTGATACATTTTTACATCTATTGTAGTACATTGAGATATTACTTTTATAGATGCTATATAGAATAAAGTTTATTATTGTATTATTGTTAAAATCAGCCTGAAATGCTCCTGCTAAATAAATACCCATTGAGCATGGTAAGTGTAGCTCCCAACACATTAAATCCGTTCACAAATTAAGACAGCCAAGAGCAGTCATAATTGCCTCTAAATCACCCATTTAAGTGGTGATCACAACTGATTTCTCTACCATTGCTGCATTAATAATTTCCACTTGGCTGAGAACCGGGTCACAGACACTTCAGAAAGCCTTATGGGAGCTGAAACTTTGCTTCGAAGTAATTCTGGCAGTGCCTGGACTTATTCCCACCTAAAAGCTTGGCCTAGATAACATTCTCGTTTTCTAATCTAACACATAAATCTTCAGCCTTTTTTCTTACCTGTCAGAGCGGGATGAGATTAAAAAGAAATGTATATATAGGTGAGTTTGTATATATGTAGGTTATGAAATTGTGCTGAGAGTGTTGCCAATGGGCAGATTGGGTGTCTTTCTCCTCACTATATGCATGATTCCTGAGAGACTGGGCAAGTGTGTCAAAACTCACCATCTCAATGCTCATTTTTAATCTCTCTTCTCCTGACCTATTTTTTGCTTTGCCCTGGTTGAAGACCAGCCTCCCTGCTGCAGGTGCCAATTAATCAAGAAGCTACATGCAGTAGCTTTCTTCAAATACTGTGCTCCCTTCCCCCATGTCACCAGGGAGGGTACAGAGGGTACTTTGCAGCATCCTGAATGGAATTGCAGAGTCTTGGCAATGCTGAGAGAAAATGTTAAGATATGATGGCAGAGAGCTAAATTCAGTTTATCCATAGACAGGGAAACAACAATGATGGCTTTTTAAAGAAATTAAATATATGGAACATAGATATGGAAGCAAAAGGACAACTTCAAAATCATGTTTTGTTTCTTACTTTAACGCTTCAAGTGAGAATAGGAGTGGAAAAGGTAAAAAATGGTCAGATATAATCTGGAATAAGGTTTTCATGGTGCCTTTAGATGACCTGTTTTCCTAAAGAATGGTTGGTAGATCTAGTCATGAGAAGCTCTTGTAGATAAGTCTTTATTACTACACCGTAGATAAACATGCTTTACCTTTTTGATATTCTTTAAGTAGATGAAAATAAGAACAACAAGACCATTTAAATTATAATTATGAATACATAATTAGAAGTACACACAATCAGCCATTTAAAAAATATATACTATCAGATGTAATCACCATACCTACTTATTAATACATCTGGAGTGAAACTATGTCTTCTTTGAATTTTATAATATACAGGTATTTGTAAGTGCGCTTCAACAATTTGTGCTTTTTTTCCCTTAACAAGGAATTCACTATCTTTATACACACCTTATTTTGGTTTGTTTTTGAAGTAGCACAGAAAGTGGCCTCTTCTACAAAACCAGTCCAATTGCTTTTATTATATACAATTACTTTGGAGTCACCAGTTATGTGTGTCTAATTTCTTAACTGACAACTAAAAATCCGGCAGGTAATTATTGAGGAGGAGGAAGAACCATAGACAGATTCTTGCACCCTACCCAACATCAAATCATTCATCTTTTGAAATTTCACAAACCTGGCGATCCTGTACACATTAATTCACTGTCGACTGAGAGAGAGGTGCGTTCCTCACAGACAGCACTGCACACCTCTAAGTTCCCAGGAAGTGTCAAGAGGTCAAAGCTAGAGGGTGGAGCCGAGACAGACCTGGCTGATTTATTACAGCCCAACCCTCTGCGGCACTTAGCTACAGTAGTTGTGCGCTGCGTATGGGGAGTCCCGGTCCCAGTCAACTAGTGACATATCGATTTAGAAGTTACAACAGTACATGAAAAAATTAAGACACATTCTATGCATGAACAATCTATGTCTCTGTCACCCATTCTCTTAAAATAATGAAAATATTATGTGCTATAATAGGAGCAGGGAAGGCGAAGACAAACTTTTTGTAAAAAAGATGAAAAAGTAAGACAAAAGGAAATTTACTGGAAAATTAGCGATGGTAACTATTAGTTGAGTCTGATCTAACGTTGTCCCATAGCCATCATTTGTTTTGTTCAATTTTATTTTTATCTTCTTAACAGCTATTTTTTTTTTTGCTCGTAAGCAAAATATTCCTCTTACGAGAATGTTTCGGCAAATCTAGTGATTGATATTCACTGCTACTGAGACTGCTTCAGCTGACACACTGACTTCAGTTTATTTCCGGACCACAGTGGTCAAAGAAGCTGCTGGCTAACATAGTGTCATAATCAGTGGTGAATGAGGCTGAGTAGCAATGCCAAGTTGCGCTATAAAAAGGAGTAAAGAGTTTGTATGCAGTACACTGTAGGCCTGTGAGAGCTGAGTTGACAGGATAGGTGAGAGTCTTTTTTATTAGCATCAAGAAATAACCAAGAAACTCTGTATTTTTACAGCATTCATAACAACGTTGTAAAAAACAGTGTATCAGATTGCTGTATCAGAAGGTCATATTAAGCAAAAAGGCATGACGAGATTCTACATTTTTCCTGCTATTTACATACTGCAATATTAAAAAAATCCAAATGCGTTTTTTCTGAAATTATGAATTCCAGTTTACAAGTAGTAAACTGAGCAAAAGGCAAATCAGCACGGACCACATGCAGCTGACAAAACTGCCAAGAAGACACATAGGCTGTTAAATACTCAAAGATAACAAAGCAATCAGTAAAAAAGTGATGAAGCCTAGCATCTTAAAATGTACTTTAAGATTTTGGATTAAATAATGAACATGCAAGATTGGTTTCACTGACTTGCTGATTAATGCAAAATCATTGAGGAAGGTCACTTACTAACATGTTTCTGTATCCCTTTTAGTTTCTATACTTCTGTATTTAATAATGCCATTATATTCACTATTTCAGTGCATTGTCTGTGCACCCAGGCAGCAGTTCATTTGGTTTAGCAGAACAATGATTAATTGTGCTGCCAGCATGTAGGTTTTTTTTTTCATCTAGAAACACTTTGTCATCACTGTTTCAACAATAACTTCAAGTTCTTGCACTACAGGATATGAAGTCAGAAGGATGTTTTTTTTAGAAGTTGAAACGATTTTTGTTTAAAATCTAGTAAAAAAACCCGACTCTGTTGTGCTTATTTAGTAAATCATTCAGACTTACGTTCCCTCCATTTTCTTTCCTGAAGAAAATTCACTACAGTGAATTTCTACAAATATGTTTTAACTGTTATTTAATTTAAGCTGAAATTGAAAAACCAACAAGAGAACAAACGAGGCCCCAGCTTATTGTCTTATCTAGTACACTTAGTGCACTGTAGTAGATTATTGGTTAACCTGTACTGAACATTTTTATTTTTACAAAATCACTTGCATAGGTTGATATTTAAAATTTCGAGAGCTAATGTTAGAGAAGAAAACAAAGCAAAAAAAAATATTGGATGTGTTTTATTTGAGAAATCAATGACAGGGTCTTTATGGCACAGTGCTGAGAAGTATGCAAGCTGAGACCTATTCAGTCTCATATTAATTCAGTTGAGCAATTAGAAATCTCTCTTTAATAGAATGGTTACTTTCTTTTGCAAAGAACACTATTCAATAATAATTAATTTCACTAAATCTGTTTATAATATTATAGAGTGTCCCTTCCCACCTCATAATTTTTCATTTATGTTTGTTTGCAGAGAAACACATTTTTCAAGAACCGTGTAGCCTAGATTCAGACAAATGTTTTAGGTCTGATCATTACAACTCTATAGCTACAGTATGTATACCTAACAGTTTTCTTTAACTATGCTTTCTTTTTTGTATATAGGTATAGATTATAATTGAAAGTATCTAGACACTTTTCAAATCTAATATAAAACAGACCCAGTATATATAAAGGCAAAATCTCTAATCTGATGATAAAAACCTTTGTGCAATTCAGGGATCGTAGATTCCAATCTTCCTTAGTGAGTCCCAAACACCACACCTGCCTGTGCCAGGCAAGCATGAGAGTTCCAACAACCTGAAGAAGGCTTCACAGCCAAAACGTTGTGTTTTCTCTCTTCTCTTTTCAGCATGGAATAAACCTATTGCTTGTTCCTTTGCAGCCTACGCATGCTGACGCAGTTACCCACCTGAGCTATCTTTATTAGACAATACTGTAAAAGAGTAATTCGCGGAAAATATCTGCAGTACAGACATTTATTGTCAAAAATAGCTTTGTTTTATTGCTTTATTTTATTGTTTTGATTTTGTTAATATGCTTATTTGGGTTCTCAGACCCTACATTGGATTACCAAACTTCCTTTTACCAAGTTCTTATCCTAATAATGATTTAGTATTAATACAGTTAAGCTACAGCTTTATGATTTATATAATTTATTGCATAATTATAACTTCACACCTTAATTAAAATTTATGTAAGTAAACCCTCTGTCTCAGTCATATATGATGAATATTTTTCAACTGCATTATGAGGAGTAACAGAATTTTTTTATGAGAAATCACAGCAAGGTTTGTAAACAATGAATGTCTAAGATAACTGGCGGTGGGGGTCACATTAAAACTGCAGAGCAAAAAGACCAATGAGTTCAAAGTCTTTCCCTGTGTTTTCTCTAGGCGTTCCTTCAGGCCCTCGAAATGTGATCTCCATTGTCAACGAGACCTCAGTCATCTTGGAGTGGCACCAACCTCGGGAGACAGGCGGACGCGATGACGTGATATACAACATCATCTGCAAGAAGTGCCGTACAGACCGTAAGGTCTGCTCCCACTGTGATGAAAATGTGGAGTTTGTGCCCCGTCAGCTGGGCCTCACCGAGACTCGGGTGTTCATCAGCAACTTGTGGGCCCACACGCGCTACACCTTCGAAATCCACGCGGTAAATGGAGTGACCAACAAGAGTCCATACCCTCCCCAGCATGTCTCCATCAACATCACCACCAACCAAGCTGGTGAGTATATTGTATACAGTACATATTATACAACATATTATTCTGTATATCCTGAGGCTTTCTTTATCTCCCTAAAGCTTTTCAGGAATGTACAAGTACTTACTGCAAGCATGTTCTCACTTTGTAAGAAAAACTGGCACCCATTATCTATATTATCATTATCTATAGCTTTCAAGATACAAGATGCTTCACCCTTAGTAGGAAAGCTACAAAACGAGCAAGGAATCTGACAAATTGAAAAATTGGGCTGAAAAAAAATCTGAAACCCAGATTTCTTATTGGCTGACAAAAATTGCTTGACGTTAGGTTGCCTAAATTTAAACACTTTTCTTTCATAATTCTTTGGAAATGTTGAGAAAAGAATCAAATTAAAATATCTAAAAAATGTTTTTTTCAGACTTTTTACAAGCATATTTTAGCAGAATTACTTACTAGAATTACTAGAATTACCAAAGTGATTTACATAAATAAGAGGAACTTATGCGAAGCACCCATAATATCCCAACACACAGCAGATCAGGGAGAGAAGTGAGAAACTGCCATATCAATTGAAAATTGTCTATTTAGGCTAAGTGATGCAATTCCAAAATGGAATTTAGGAAGTTAACACCTTCACCTGTTAACATCCTATATATTATAAACAGTGAAATCTTTATTGACCAAGTCAGAACATCAGTTTAATACAGGATGAGTCACCATACTGAGACAGTAGTTTGGAAATTCTGGTCTAGAGAGAAGAGTGTCACCAAGCTGTGCCCCAACACCGGTAGTAACAAAAACTTGGTTTTCTTTTAAGGTTTCTCATTCCAGTACTGCCTCAGCCTTGCTCATCTTATGAGGTCTGATGAAATCAGGCTAGAAAGTGCTACTTTCTAACACCACTACTGTTACAGATACTGCTGATACAGTAGCTTAGAGATGACAAACGTATCTTTTCAAAACATAACACACTTGCAAAGACTTCCTCTGCCCTATAGGTTTTTTTAGTAAAGCCTATGTGTAAAACAAGTATAAGTTAATTTGATGTCAGAACATAAAAAGAAGGAACAAAGCATTTGAGCTAAAAACTAAGTGAACAATCGTGCATGTGAATCTAATTGAACACTCTCAGACATTCAGTCTATGTCATTATCTTTAGGTTAGTGGTTTGGCTTGTAGATACGTATCTCTTATAGGTAGGCCTTGAATGTCAAACTTATTCTGCTCGTGGCTTCTGATAGCTTTGAACCTCAGCCACCAGAAATGACAAGCATGAAAGGCAAAGTTCCTTTTACTCTCATATATATTTAAAGAGCAATGCACTCACTCCATTATTTACTGAAATGAGGACCACAACTAGATTTTAAACAGCCTTGTCAAGAGAACATTTTCATTTGTAAATCTTTTTTAAGAGGAATCAAGTGTAAAACTGACACCAAGCTTTATTTCTCAGACGGAGGCTGTTAGATATGAGTTGTTTGATACTAATACACAAAATGAGGTTACTTGCTGTAATAACTGTAAACATCCCATGGGAGGAAGCCCGTATTCTTCCAAGTACACATATGCTGTCAGCGACCAGCCATTTGTCTGCTTCCTGTTTTACAGTGAACTTTGATCTCTCTGGATTGATGTGGGTGTTAATTTATATGAAGACAACTGGGCTGCCAGTTATGAGTTGTCCCATGACAGCTAGCTAATTATTTTCTGCCATAAGATGGAACCCATTGCGTAAAAAATAAATACATGAATAATCATTTCAGGAGACAAAAATGTTACAGTTGTACCAATGGAATGAACAAGGCCAATCATTTTTATTTGAACTTTTTTCATATTGAGTCACAATACACCAGAAAGTAGGAGAATGAATAGCCACCCACTACTAATAAATCCGGATTGTCTCAGTTAAGTTCAAGAGGGCTTCTATCCATTGATTTAGGAGAATGCTTTCTAGTGCAGATAGATGAAAAATCGCTCTGATAGTCATTCAGTTCTTCTTTTCCAGACAAGATTGCAGACTTACTGGACTCAAGGGCCAATTAGTGCTGGTTCAAGCATATAAACATATTTAACTTGTTAAACAACACCTTGTATTCAAACTGTGTTTTAAGTAAGTACAATTTGCCATGGAATTAAACCAGGAAAGCAGATGGTTTAAATGCAGGATCCAAACAGGATCAAATCTCTGTTTTCTGAAAGTAATAGTACACGTTAAAGATGGAAAAGGTACAAAGAAAGTTGGAGGCATGTGGTGTTTTCATTCAAATGTGCTTTGAGATTTTTTAATATTGAAAATAAATGGGGACATTTTACACATTTTGTTGGTAATTACCTCACTATAGTTTTTTAATGCTGGCTAAATGTTTTCATATTTTGTAAGTAAAATGTGGCATGATTTAAGGATAGTGCAAGTTGAAATAGAATGCAACTGTAAATATTACAGACAAAAGAAGATTTTAATACGGGTTTAATCATATAATAAAAAAAATCTGAGAACTTTCTCTTTGAGTTGTTTTACATTTATCAGCTACATTAAGGGTGAAACATATAGCAGCTAATTATGCTACCACACATCTCATGCACATTTAGCAATTTCTAGGCTTTATAATAGGTAGGTTGAGTCTAGATATATAACAGTGAATTTCACTACTGCAGTAAATATTAACTTCAGTGTCCTTTTAAAATTTTGAAGGAAAAATGTATCCTCTATGGTCATTTTAAATTCGATTTTTTTTATGTGTAATGACTTCCCTATTTTTTTTTCTTTTAACAGAAGACAAAGGTCAATTATTCAGTTCTTAGTCTTTATAAAAATAATTTTACTGCAGTCTGAGATTACTGCAAGCCTGTCTCACCTCTGACTTGTTCATCTCTCCCTGATTTGGTTTGACTGAATCTTGGTTGTTGAGGAGACAAATAACTTTGTGCTAATGTTACAGTTCAGACAGGCGACAAAGCTGTTTTAGAAAGTTTGGACTTCCCTGGTTTTAGCTGGGGAAGCATTGCATAGTCTGCGTTTTTTGGAGTGGTTTCTGCTTAAAGGCAGACTCTGTTTTTGACACGATTCTTTGACATGCTCTGACAAAATTAAGTGATATTTTACTGTATATATAAATAATATATAATATTATTAATGAATAATATGTGCTAAGACCAGTTATAACATGTTTAATGGCTTTTTGTGTGCATTTTGGTTTTTGCAGGGTTTTGCAAAACTTTTCTTCCTGGTAAACGTGAATTAAATGTGAAAATCAGTCCTATAGTCAGATTTTCAGCCTTTTATTAGACATAATGGACAGGTTAGAAATCAGGGATCTCCACGTCTTTCTGCAAATTGATGATAATAATACATGAGTAAAACTGTACTCATTATATGGCCACAGAACTATCTAACATTTTCCAGAGGATGAAGGCTGGCATGAACCACACTTGGTTACTTCTAGTATAACTGTGGTTTATTTATGACCTTCACTCTATAGCTGTTATTTAAAATGATGCTGAGTTTGACATATGTTTGGTTATTCATAAATGCTGCATCCAACCAAAACTGTATGGTGACATCAAAACTCTGTGATGTACTGTTTAACCACAGCATAGTAATAGAAATGTGAAGGTCTGTGCCTCCCCAGCACTCACAACACATACATCTTAGTGTCAAACAACACATCTTAGTGTCAAAGATGGCAGACCCTGTTCTGTTTAGGCTGAGAGGACTGTAATATCAAAGATCTGCACAAGACAATAACTGTTTGAGAGATCTCACTCCCATTTATGTGGTTTGCATTCTTCTGACTATAAGTGTCATTGTTAAGAGTAACTACTGTATATGATGGATTTATTGAACAGATCTCCAGAGCTTTAGTTTTCCTGTTTTTTTTTTCCTTTCCATATCTTCTTCCAATTTTTACGTTTCGTTTTTGTGACGCTTTAACACCATCACATGATATATAAAAGACTTGGTGCTTTGGAAACACAGCAAACGGTTTTTATAGTTAACAGAATGAGGGCATGAGCAGCTAAAAAAATCTGACTGTGATAATGGATATACTTGGAGAAAACATAGACACAGGAGCATTATCATATTTTTAAAGTATTTCATATTAGATTATTAAGATTGCTATTATTCTTGACTTTTACAAAGAAAGGAGAAAAAAATCACAAATTGCTCAACTAAATAGCCTTGATTATCAGGGGAGCTAATGGTCTAACTGTCCCTTTTGACAGGGTAAGTACTCTGCTTGACAGACAGATGTAAAATTGATGGTGTATCCATTGTTAACAGTTCAGTAAGTAATTAGGTGGCTGCTTTTAATTTGTTCCACGAATGCTCCTGCCATTGTTGCCAAGTAATTGCCCCATTCAGCAGATTTCTGACAGGGCTTCCATTGTGAAGACCTAAGGGACTTCAGGCTATCTTCTTAAGGTGGAAAGGAGGAATTGAATTATTCACAGATATTTCCTAAAGAGTTATCTTTGCACTTGTTCCTTAAGAAAGGAACAAGTGAAAGCGAAAGACAGCAAAAGAAAGCAAACACCTACGAACAAAACTCCAGAGTGATGCCATTAGTCACTAACCTCTCCTTCCAGCTCAATTTATTTTAAATTTCAGTCCATAACTGAATGATATTAATACTTGTTTTATATAATTTAATCTGATAATATAAGAATGAATACATTATTTTTTCATTAAAAGTCTGTTGGAATTTGGTATGGAAGGAAATATTTGGCTGATAATTGTTAACAGGTTGTCAGGCTGCGTATGACTCCACATTACCGTAACAAGACTGCTAATTTCAATTTCACAGACTAAATTCCAATTTACAACCTACAGGACAGCTCCATTCAGACAGGAAATCACGATAAATCTGAAAACTTCAGATTTCGGTGTTTCTGTTTGACAAGCTGGATGCAAACATTTTGAGAGAACTTTCTTTGAAAATGTTTGCTCACTTTTGATCTGAAGTCATTCGCAAACTTCAAAGTTTTCAGCCTTGATTTATTTTCCTCCCTCTGGAATTGTTTGCTGCTGCGTTTGATTCACACTTGGGATAGACTTAAAGGGAACTTCACAAATTGATCTGGCTGTAAGCTTTACCTGAATCCCCCTAAACCTGACACAGCACAAAGTTCAGCCTCCTAATCTCAGCGGAAATGAAGGGCAATGAAAATGTACAAGATAAGCTGTAGATGCTGGCTCTACGTGCTATGGGTGGAATCTCTTTTGAAGGTGGGCAGTGAAGAGGGATTTCATGAATCAGCTTGGTTTTCTGAACACAGATGAACTACACTGGGTAGTACTGCCAAACCAAAATGCCTGGCACGACACCAAGGCTCCACTGACTAACCCCAGTCTTTTCCACTTTACCATTACAGAGCCAGCATCCTACTGAAACATTGCACTTCTCTCTTCATTCTTTCCTTTGTCCATAGGAAAGCATTAGAAAAACTAACAAGGATGAACTCTGCCAGAATTGGAAACATATGACCATGGTACAATAATTAAAGCCAAACACATTATTATAACATTCTGGGATAAACACATTATTAAAACATTTTGGTCTGAGGATTTAAGGAAAGGTCTGAGGAAAACAAAAGACTGAATACATTTCTGTTTATAAAACCCCTGTGGGCATCTCCTTCTGAAAATTGTTTTAAAGAAAAGTTTGCCGTCCTCTAATTCATTTGTGGCAGCTTCACTACCTTTTTAATTATCTTGTATTAAATTATATATGACTGGGGTGTTTTCAGTTTTAGAACTTGGGTTTACAGTATATATAATGTTACATACAGTATATATCCAATGACACTTTGGGGTGCCAGATCTCAGCTGGGCTGGCTCATTTTGCTTTGCACTGTAGTGTAAGAAGTCATTTTCCACACCCCGGAGGAGTTTTAAATGAAGGTTCTGTAGTGCTTCATCGAATGAGTGCTTTGAGAAATATTATTTCTCTCACCTTATATTGCAAATATTATATTCTTGAAAAGCCATGGTTTCACTTGCCTCATTGTACCTTATATTGGTTTTGATAAGCTTTTGAAATAACATCTACATTGCAGTTAATTAATAAATTCAGACCAAGCTGTTAGATAATCTGAATTTATTTATCTTAATGGGCTCTATAAATACCTAGTTATATACAGTACATCATTTAATGATTAGGTATCTGTCTTCATTAGCATGGTTTAAGATGCCCATGCATTCATCAGTATTAACTTTCCAGTGTGTTGGCATATGACCTTTATGTAATTAAGGCTTGAAACATAGATATTGAACGTCTGAAGTTCATGTGCCTTCATGTGCATCTCTATGGTGGTTCAGAAGTAAATAGTGATGAGAGAACATCAGATTGTTTCCATATGAGATATATGCTGAATCTAGATGTTGTATGGCTTTTATTTTCTTTAAGGGAAATTCATTAGAGTGCATGCATCTTTTGGGAGCGTTTCAGAGGTATTTTAATGAAAAAGCTGGTTAACCAGGCATCTTAAGAAAAGAATGAAAATGTTGCAGGGGACACTTAAACTTTAAAACACTCTGCTAGAAATGGTAAATTAAATACGTTAAATACATTTTCCTAAAGATAAATTCTACGAAAGCTGCAATTAGGTGAATGCTGAAGTTCCAGCCCAAGAAAGACACAAATGAACATCTGGGAATGGTTTCAGCCTTGTGGGCTGCTCACAGTTTATTGAAATGTTTGGAGGTATTAAAGCATTAACTTGTTTGGCAAACTAAACACAGGGGGAATCTTGCTGACTGGATATTGAAGCCTTTTGTTGTTTTTTTTCTGCTGCACTTAAATTTATGAAACAATATCCATAAGTGCTGCAGAATACTAGGGTTCCAGGACTGCTAGTATCCTCACAGCATCACAGA
This sequence comes from Atractosteus spatula, assembly GCF_055471065.1. Classification (NCBI taxonomy): domain Eukaryota; kingdom Metazoa; phylum Chordata; class Actinopteri; order Semionotiformes; family Lepisosteidae; genus Atractosteus; species Atractosteus spatula. The sequence continues at coordinate 63,063,022 of NC_142709.1, read as the reverse complement.
ATCTGTACAATTGTATGCAAAAATGAATACAGGAAAATTGGCTCTGGCACTGCTGTATGTGGCACTGACAGGAAATGTTTAATCAGATATGTTGAACCTGCCATAGCAATTAATCTAATGATTTTAGTAGAGATATTTGTGGACTCAATTTTATTATTGCTGCAAATCCATTTAGAATCTTTGTCAGGTTTTGAGGGGTCTTACACAGAACTGCAATCAACCGTGTTTCCAGTAAATTGTCATTTTTTTCCCAATAGACAGTTAACCATATACATATCAAATGTGGAGGAACATGGCTACAAAAAGCTTTCTGAAAGCCAGTGGAAATGTACAAATACAAATGTACAAGAAACTGGTAGACAGTTATGGAAAAGAGCAACGTACAGTAGCACCAGATTAGGCTGACATAGAAAAGCCAAAGGTCAATTAAATTGTTCAGGAAAATCTAAAATATTTTTGAATATCTTAAAGTGCTATATGCAATATTTTGTTTTTTACAGGTATGTGATGCTACACCACATGATACATGAATTCTTCCAAACACAGTATATTAAGGCATAAAAACACTTTTATGCTATCCGTCTACTTTCTTGTGAGGCCTGAATCCAAAACGAGGTGTCAGTCTTGAGTCCTGACAGCCGTTACCTCCGAGCTGTGTATGTGTTGTCACATTGATTGCAGTAGGCTATCCATCTCAGCGTGCGTTTTTCATTGCTGTGAGTGGGAGCTGAGAAGCACCGCGGGCCTGTTGGAGAACTGGATTTAATTTACCCTTCTCTTGGCAGGCGTGAAGAGGGGGTGTATGAAACAAGGGGCCCTGTGTTACTCTCAGTAGCGCTGATATACCTGTTTATTACCTGAGACCTGCCTTAACTGTGCTAAAGCAGACTGTACTCTACTGTAATTGCTCCCAGTATTCCTGAGAAGCATATCAATTAGGCTGATTAAAAGCTTTGTGCGGTTAGGAAAGTCATCAGAAAGCTTTTGTTGCTAATGTAAAGGGGTTGGCTTCAAACTTTCAGTAGCAAGAGCACTCTGCATATTGATAGATTTTAAATATATTTTTCATTGCAAGGTTTAAGCATCAATTAATTCGGCTAGCTAATAGCCATCTTCTACTATGCAAAGAATGAACCTAGAAGGACAAGAAGGACCTAACTTGTGAGGCAATGTCAGAATGATGTGTTTTGTCCAAGTAAGGCGCCCTCTACAGTATATACTGTACATGTGACGTCAAAATATTTTCTTGTAAAGTAAAAAATAATCCAGACGTCTTTATTGATCACCAACATTCAGATTGACCTACTGTATATACAGATTTCCACCCTGTTGGAAATCCTGACTTGCTTACAAACACCACTTTCATACTGCAGTGTGATTCTCAAAGATCAAAAAGTCACTTTCCTTAGTTGCTGTTCTACGAACTAACCACTGTCCAAATTTTATACAGACTGAAATAACAGATGATTTTTCATTAAACTTTTTGTCTGTACAAAATCTAGGACAGTAGAGAAATACTACACAAATAGTATTTCTGTATTGTCTTATATTTTGTAAAAAACTACAATCGTGAATACTGCATATATAAAGTAAATGTATCAAAATACTTTGACAGATCAACTAAAATTAGGAGCAACAAAATATAGTATTTTAAAAATCTCTTTCCTCTTATGGATAGACTACCTTGGCATGGCATTGCTATATGGTCATGTAACAGAACTGATGAACAACAAAAATACAGTCATTTTTGCGAGTTCAGGTCAGAACTGATTTATGTGTTTGTCATCTACAAGCTCCATGATCCCTCAACTTTCAATGGATGAATTTTATAAAAGACAAGAAGGAACAAAACACAATGTAAATTGTTTGTTACTGTAGGAAGGCACTGCAGAGATTCTGTTAGCACTGTTTTTTGTATTTCTTGCACAGAAAGTTTTGCAGTCATCTTTATTGTACACTGGAGGCTCCAAATGGAAGGTTTCATATTAGACTGTGGTTGAGTGCACTTCCAATCAAATGGGCTGTGCTCACCACAAAACAAGAGCTCTAGACTTGGCATACACTGCAAGCGAAGTGTCTCCCTCTTTCTTTTGTTTCAGATGGTTGTGCAGCTTTGCGTAGCAGCCAAGTCTGGCTTTGTAGCCTGCAAATAGCAGGGAACCACTGTGTTGCCTTCCAGTTCGCCACTTCAAGACCTTGGCCGAGCATGTTGTGAATGGGCTGTGAGCTTAATCTGTGTTTTTTTAAAGAAATGGTTGCATTTTGAAGGAGACAAAAAACAAAGGTTTAATGTGTGGGGCTTCTAGAGCGTGTTAGAAATTCTGCTTTTTCTTTCAAAATTGCAATCCAGACCACCGCCATTTTAAGAAAATGAATACAAAAGTGAATTTTGTAAGATCATTTATTTTCTTATTGTATTTCATTTTCTGCATTTCTGTTCAATTACTAAAGGGTATTAGAAAGCCTGTTTCTTGTGGTGAAAAAGTAATAAAAGATTATTGCCAAGGTAGATAGATAGATCCCATGAGGGAAATTGCAGTGCAACAGTAGCTTAGCACAGTGTAACGAAATGATACAATAATAGAACAATACAATACATACAATGCTATCAGTACAGTCAGTGAGAAGTGCACTAAGAAGAGTTGCTCACAGTCCAGAATATACAAAGAACAAACCAGAACAGTACACAAAAAGTTGTATTGCACATTATAAATATAAATATATTGCACAAGTCCCTGGCATATATTGCACAAAAAACAGTTGAAAACAGGAAAAGCCACTGTAATAAATGTAAAAGCCATTTATTGGAATTCTTCTATCATGACAAATGCCGATTGTTCTACTCTCAAAAACTAAAAGGAATGCCGTGATCATTTTTTTTTAGAAATGTTGAATCACTCATTTATTGCAAAGAAAAATAATCTTGGGTGTTTCATACATAACAACATAGGAACACAAAAGTGAAAAGTTGTATCATCAGCATTAACACTCTGTATTCATCTACACATCATTAAACATTAGCCTGCAGTCTCTAAATTAAATAGTTGTAAAAGACTCATTTTATAAATTGGAATCTTACATTTAGACATTACAGAATGGACAACAAATATAAATTATAATACACATATCTAAGGATGTTACTCTCATTCTTGCTGATGACCTCTAATATCTACAGTATATTACTTGTTGATCTGAGTAAGAAAGTAATGTCATATATGGGGAAAGGAAGCTGATGGCAGTGGCACATTTAAGCACCAGAGTGTCACTAATGTGAACACTTTTTCATCAGACCACTGTCACTTCAAAAAGGAACATGCATTTTGTTAAAAGCTTGTTATGCTGTTAGACTGCACAATAAATAAAATAGTAATAGACTGAAAGTAAATAGGAAAGGAAGAAAACAGCATGCAGATAGATGTTTTCAAATCTGAATAATCTGAATAATGCAGTGAGCCTGACTTTATCTGATCAGTCATTTTGAAAAAAACACTTAAGATGACAACTGTTAAACAGTCCCAGATTGCAGTGCTGTAAATTCATGAAGGGTTATGAGCAAATGTTACTGGACGTCCCAGATCAGTCCTTGGAGACTTATACTATTGACGTATACTTGAAGACTTATACTATTGATTAGCAAGAGAAATCTAAGATAATAGCTCTCGTACTCAACAGTTATGTTGCATGAGGCCTGAGAGCCAGCTTGCATCTTGAAAGAAACACCAAAAACATTTTTGGCTTCTGCCTTACTTAAATTCCTGTTAGCCCGTAGCCACCCCAATCTGATGTATATACTGTATAACTGACTCAATTAGGTTTTTATAATGAGTTCCCACTGAAACCATTTGTGCAACTAGGGGTCCCCTGCCAAAACACAGAGTACCTGTGTTGTAGAGCACTTGTAATCTCCTGAAAACTGCAGCACCATTTCAAGCTGCTGAGATCCAAGTTTACCATGGTGGTTTGCACCTGCAGTCAGTGCTGTAATTAAATCTAATATGCACCTTAATTATGTTGGTACACACACGTCCAAAGAGCTGCTGCAACTGCAATTATCAAGCCGGCAATCAAGGTAAATGCACTGCCTGAAAAAGAGATGTTGCAAAGAAATGCAGGGTAAATAAAATATGTGATTGTATGTGTAGCAATCTCCATTTGAATGACAATGTGTCTGCATTTGCAAATGAATCAGGGGAGTACAGGACACCAGACAGCTGAAAACTTGATTGAGGGGTTACATTAAATTCAAATATTAACCGACAAGGGGTAATGTTTGTGTTGTTGATATAACGTTTGGAAGATGTTGCATAATTAGAGCTTTGAAGTAAAAAACATCTGCCACAGTCAATTTAAAGGATATTTGTTTTCTCAAAGCAGTGTCATTTTTGTTATGGATGTATTTTTTAAATGTATGATTATTTTATCGATGACCACTTACACATTGAGTGAAGGTAAATTTCAGTTTTTCATAATATTCACAGCATCCTAAAATTAAGGTTCTATCATTTGCAAAAGGTAAATTGAAATCCTTTGTCACACTATTTACAGTAGTAAGGATGCAGATATTTTATTTTTTACTGTGATAATTAGCTCCCTCAGGCAAATATATAGCTCAGGGCTGAGCTTCTTGTCTGTTACACTTGTTTAACAGATATCAAAGCACATTATTTCTAAACTAAATGACAATTAGTCACAGGGTTTTAGACATTGTTTCTTTAGCATCTATCTGTTTAATTTGCCATATTTTCAGTAGTGTTAACCCAGATTTGTGTAGTTACACACAGCTTGTGACTGCATAAACACACATGAGCTTTGAGTGAAAGAGAGCAAATAACCATTTTTCTTAAAAAGAAAAATTAGCAAACACAGCCTAGATTTGAAGAATACAACTATTATCAGATTTGCCTTCCTTTTGGCCGCACTCTCCATGCATGTACTGTATCATCTGCCTAAAACTGCAGATGTATAAGGCCTTTAAATCCTTTGGATTTCATAGTCAATTCTGTACTTGCCTAGCAAAAGACACAATCCCTTAGCTTAAATTTAAGTTCAGCTTTTGTTTTGTTGCATACTTTTTAATCATTTTTTTTCCCTGTCAAATCGTGCATGTCTCTGAGTAAACCTCAGGTGTGTTTTTGGATTGTGAAGAACATACACACTGGAGAGCACCATCATATTTCCAAGTACTGTACAGTAATTTGTTCCTTCACTGCTGCCTCAAGCATATTGTTCATAAGCCATTCATCATCTCAGATAGCATTCTAGTGTACAAGAAAAATAAAAATCCCATAAATGGTAGTTTGTCTCTCCTTCCAATGCACCCTTTCTGATGAAAATAGCAGCAGAACAAATATAAAAACAATAGTGCCAATGTACTTGAAAGTATGATCTGTTGATGATGTCCTAAAATGCTTGTTTTAGACAGTTTTCTTCTTCCAGGCCTAAGTATATGCAGCAATGCCTAGTTTAGGGTTTGTAAGCACACCAGATCAACTGGTTAACATCACTGAAATTTTTTATTTGATAGTGATGTCAATGAGCAAACATTTGAAAGAGGTTGAGAGCCAGAGTATGGTCGTTAGGCAAACTCAGCCTTGTCCTTTTCACCTTCATCATTGTGACCGCATAATATAACAGATGGAACAAAATTTCTTATGGAAAGAAAAAACATTGCAGAAAAAAAACCTTAAAATGCATAAGAAATCAGACAGCAGTTCCATATCCTTATGACATATTTTGTAATTGTGAACAAATGCAGGGGTGGGGGAGGATTGCAAAATGAACACTGCTGGTATTTCTGTCCCTGAGTGTGAGGATAAAAAAGCAAAAAGCAATTTGAAGTTTTCTCATTGGCTGTAAAACTGTGCTAGGAACCACCAAACAATTGGGAAATGCATTGTGCGACAGAGCATGAGAAAGTAAAAAAGGCAATGAGCACAAGGTGAGTCCTCCCTAGATCATTGCCATTTGATCTGGAGCTGGGGAATTAATCTGGCTCACCACTTCAGGTGTTCCACATCGTCTGCTAAAAGAAATCTGCTGTAGCAAACTCAAAAACTATTTTTCTGCTACCATAAAAAGTAGTTTAAAATTCAATTTGTTGTTTTAATATATAACTGAATGACTGCAGTGCTTGTTGTTGTCTTGGTCTTACTGGAGGTGAAGGAAGCCGATGGGACAGTTGTATTCAGTTGGATATAGTGGTTGTGGTTGGAGATTGAACGAATTTAAAAGTAAAAAAAAAACTGATTTGGTAATTTGACCAAAGTAAGATAGACAAAGAACTGGCATGTGAATTCATGCAAATAAAAGGGTTAAGATCATAACGGAAGTCTAACTAAACGGAGGGTGTTTCAGATGTTGAGAAGGCTCAGTGCTGACAGCTTATGCAACAAATGAGGAAATCCTATGTGTTGCGATGAATGTCTAGGAGAGTTGGCAGCTGTTGCACAGCATGACCACTTAAAAGTGTAAACAAAAATGCATTGAACAGCATCCATAAAACAACAAATAGAACTGCTACAACTCTTTCAGGGGTTTTAGTTTGCTATTAGGTTGTTGTTTATTATTGGAATGTTTTGTACTGCTTGTATTTTGTATTTACAGAGAATCGACATCAAGTCCTTTGATTTGCATTAATGATTTTCCTCCCAGGTTTTGCATGATTGAGAGTGAGTGATTTCTTTAAAAAATATGTGTCAGCCACATCTGTTGCGATAAGCAACATTTGACTAAGACTGGTCTTTTTCATACTCCTCAGCCCCATCTATGGTTCCCATCATGCACCAGGTCAGCTCCACCATGAAGAGCATCACATTGTCCTGGCCACAACCTGAACAACCTAATGGCATCATCCTTGACTATGAGCTTCGTTATTATGAAAAGGTAAGAGGCTCTGTCTAAAATTAAGTCTTTTTGCCGACTCTCCATTTATTGATGTACAGTATGCTTGTGAGTATGTCAATATACTCTTCAATAAATTGCTTTAATAACTTAAAATTCTATTAAATAAGTTCTACAGACATTGATCCACAATCTACTAATATTAAAAATACTTTCTGAACAGCCTAATTTTTGAGACTACAGAAACATTACTTAAGAATAACAAATATCCACAAGTGATCAATAAAGTAATAAAAATGTGTCACAACAGCGTTTTTCTAGTTTATGTCATGTATTTGATCATTTCTCCATGTAGATTACATTAGTAAAGATCAGGGGTGAATGCTCAAATTTGAGTGATGTAATTAATGGGTACCACAGGGAACTTTACCAGGACCACTGCTTTTCCTGATTATATCAACGATTTAGATTCACATAGTTAATAAACTCATCAAGTTCTTGTGATGATTAAGATGATACAATAATGTAAGGAGCAGCCAAAACTGTAAAAGGCCAATTAGAAAAAAACATGTTCTGACTCCTGTGAAATGCATAGTTAGAACCCTATGCGAGACGGTATAATCTGGAAGTGACTGGAGTGGGACATCAGGGAAGACACAGGAGGATGAGGTCGGGTAGAAACACAGGGGGTGATGACGGCGGAGCGCAGGCGAACGAGTCCAAAAGGAAGTCCAATGGGGAAACCGGGGTGCAGTCCAAGGTCCAGGTGCCAGGAGATCCATCCAAGACGAACACAGGGAACAGGGAACCAGGAATACAGATAGTTAAAACCTTGACGGGACAAGGCGCTCCGAGCCCCGGACTCAGTAGGTCAGGACACCGGGATGAAGCATGCGGCCTAGGGCCACTCCTGTGCCCGGTGGTAGGCAGGCTTCCGGGCGTCCGTCTTCCAAAGCTGGGCCCAGAACAACAGAGACACCGGGCTTAATAGGGAAAAGGGGATAAGACACAGCTGGGACAAATAAAACTGGGAACACAATGAAAAAAGGTAGGAGCGCCTTCTAGAGGGCTCATCTAGAGGGACGATGAGCTCTGACCCCAGGCTCTGGCTCTGACCCCAAGCTTCTCTCCCTGTCTGTGTGTCTGTGTCTCATGGAGAAAAGCTGGGGTATGTGAAAAGACGAATTCCTAATGCAAGAAATTGTATAGGGCTAATAAAGAAACATTATTATTATTACATTATTGATGACTGTGACAGCATGTGAGTCTCTAGGACGGGAATTGAAAACTCTGGATGTGTGGAAACAATTAAAAAGGCAAACAGAATGTTAGTTTAAATATAGATGAATTATTAGAATTTATCTAATCTTCTGTCTATAAAGCAAGCGATGTTATGCTAAAATTGTACAGTGTAGTAATAAGACCTCTTTAGCATGTGTTCAGTTTTGTCACAGTGATATAAAAAGGATATTACTGCTCTGTCATCAGTCCAGAGAAGAATAACCAGGTTCTCTCCCAGGATCAACAGAGTTATCTTATCTTTGAACAGAGAAGGCTATGAGGGGGAACTGCTTTAAGTGCAAAATACTCAAAGGCATTAACGAAGTCAAACCTGTGGACATTTTTAGGTCAAACATCAATCTGAGGACACACAGGGAAGCAAAGCTGAAGAGCATTTAAAATGGAGAATAGGAGTCACTTATTTACACAAAGCACTGTGGGAGTTGGGAACAGGCTGCACAGAATGTTGTTGAAGCCAGTGCCACTGATTTTTTTCAAGAAACAGCTAGATGAGATCCTCAGCTCTATTAACTACTAAAAACCAAACAAGGCTGGGCGGCCTCCCTTGTTTGCAAACAATGTTAACTTCGTATACTTCAGATTTAAATTTCGAAGTGCTTTAAAAAAAATGAAATTATAAAGTGTGTGTTTTTAATTGTATAAGTTTTTCTGAGAAATAATATGGAATGAACACAGTACTCTGAAGATCTTTTACGTTTGTTGTGAGATTGAAGGTGCCTATACCCGTTTCCATATTCTATATATGAACATGTGAAACCTGTGCATTAATTCTGATCCTTCACTAGAGGGAGCTAGTCATGAGTCTACTTAACATTGTTGATATTTAATGTTGTTGATACTTAACAAGTTGATAATGTAATGCTAGTAAAATGTTTAAATTTCTTTTTAATGAAAAGCAGTCATTGAGTAAAACAAGTAAATCAATGGAACACACAAGCTGCGTGTCCCCACTTTGTTTTGTCAGGATAAATATCTTAATCTGGCCATCTGGAAAGCATCTAACCTATTACTGTGTTCACTCAAATTAGAAATGGAAATGTGACTAATGAGTTACTCTCCAAGTCCCAGCACAGCACAGGAAAAAAGGAGGTGATCTTTCTGCTAAACCAGACCAGTTCTCTCAGATTATAGCAATCTTTGAAAAGCAGTTCACTGTGTCCAGACCATCTTGGTGAAAAAGAGTACAAAGAAACTAAATATTTAGGGTAGTCAGAGATAGAGTGGTATGAGCATTGTAGGTACTGGCGGTACATAAGTAGGACCAACAAGTCTTGAGCTTCTTAAAGATATTGAAACAAGTCTCGGGACTATGTTTTCTTCTGATTCTCCTTCTCCTCTCAAGAAAGAATTTGGATCTCTGAACATATTTGATGCTAGATTGAAGCCTTATTGTACAGTTAAGGATTGGATAAGCTACCCCCTACACATTACATAAATTCATTAATTGCCTTTCACATTTGTTCAAATCATTTTCTCATTAATGATGACTTCTTAATTATGTTTAACTAGCACTTATGATGTAAACATTAGTTAGGAGTATGTTAGGAGTATGTTGCTAGGTTACTGTTACGCTTGGGTAAAATGCAATGAAAGACCTCCTTCACTAAACGTCTGTGATCCAGCTTTCTTTCCTGTGGGGACCTGGGCACAACTACTGGCCTGATCTTTCCAATTATACCTAATCATTCTGTCTGGAGTTCTGACGTGGTACACAGGGAGACCGCAGTGCCTAGTAACCTGCTGGGATTTTTTTTCTGTGGAAACTCTCAAGTGGACTTTGTGTTTATTGCAAAAGCTGAGGTGGCATAACAATGTAATCTTTGTTTTACGTAGCCCAACCATGACTTCAGGCATTGACTTGTCACAGAGAAACTGACCTGTTCAGTTACAAACATTTATGCCATAGGCAGACAGGGTATGGGAAATAACTTCATCTTTTTACACTGGTAGATTTGAATGAAGAATTCAAAGTATCAAAGGGCCATTGGCTGTTTAACTAAGTCCAACATTTCCAAGTCAAGCCAAAGACCAAGACCAGACACATGGAAATGAAGGGTAAAAAGATTGAGGAATGGGAATTTCCTTTTATGTTATCAGAGGTCATGAATTAAATACCAAATCACTTGTGTGGAGCTGCACGATTGTGTACAATCAGCTTTATACTTAAAATTCGAAACAGTGAAATAGCTGTGAATGTCTCCTGAGTTACGGAATTAGAAAACCCATTGGTCTTCCAGTAATTGAGATTCCTCTCCATTAAATAAAGAACACCAATTTTATTCATCCAAAACATTTTTTCTCCTCGCATCCCTTTTTTAGATCTTCCCAGTAATGAGGTGTAGAACTAGATCCTGGTGTTGATAGTGCATTCTGCAGATATAACACCTGTGTTAAGAAGGTGCTAGTTTCTCACTGTGGTGTTGCTAGCAGGGGACGTTTCTAAGAAATAAAACTGTACCTCTGGCTGCAGACACAAACAGAATAAGCATTGATAGCCCCTTGAACAAAACCTGCTACATCTTGATTAATTCAATCGTAATACAGTATGGCAGAAAAAAATCACTCTTTTTGTGGTTAGTGATATGCCATTTTCTCAAATGTTGAATATTTATTGTTAAATTATATTTTTCACGTCAGTGTTGTGCAGATTTAAAAGGAAACAGATGTCCTTAATGTGGGTTTCTAATAGTGTCTGTGTGTGTGTAAATGTCACCTCATTTGTTTCTGTTTTTTCCTAGGAATTGTCATATATTGTCTAGGGTGGCAGATAAATTGCTGTCCCATGGAATTAAAGAGACTTACAGTTACTGTATATGACAATTGTCATACATCTCATAAGTCAGGGGTAATGGATTCTCAAAATTAAGTTTACAAAGCAGATAGAATATTCTTAGATAGATCATCCTGAAAGTCACGCTGAAAATAGAATAAAATCTGAAATGGGTCCAAGATAAGAGTAAGAGTTTAAAGAACAAGCATGTGCTCAAATTGTAATTGATTTATTTCTTTACATTTTTTTCTATTTAGAATGATGGCTTAAATGGGCGTAAGATTAATATGATAAATTTACATCCCCCTTTATACAAACCCTTCAATACAGTCAGATAATTTTCTCTACCTGACTCAGATGATGATGAACAGTACAATACCCTTCGACAAAAGAAGATATGCTTAAACAATTGGCTCTACTTAACTATTACTTTATTACTTAGTTTTTTCTAACGGACTTTAATTACACTTACAACTCCTTAGATATTCTGGCTATATACAGTACAAGAACTGAGCAGGTCCTGTTTTAATAAAGAAAATCTGCAAAGCTCATGAATAAATCAACCAGATTTACATTATAGAGTCCCATCACCTCAAAGAACTTTCCAAAGTCAAGTGCCAAATAAAAGTGTCATATTTAAAAATACCTGTGAGGTGAAACCACACACATTCCAGCTAACCTCTAGCTGTGAGATGCATTCAGTTATTCCCAGGAGCACTTGACTGACCAGATCTGAAGAAAGAGAAGGAGAGATATTGCATTGTTTTTAGAACCCACATATCATTACCTGAAACATATACCTTGTGGTTTCTGGATAAATTCTAAAAGCGAAAATAATAGAATGGTGACTCAGCCGGGAACATTGAAGACCATGCCTTTTAGCAGTCTGAATTTGCAACTTGGTTCTTGTGCAAGGAAGACAGATGCTTCTTACCGTGAAATGCAATGCTTTTAATGTGGTCATTTTCTTCGGACTTAAAAACCAAAAAATAATTGGAATGATTTTTGGCTATGTAAAAGGAGGGAAAATATAAGGATTGCTTGTATATCATCATAGTATAGGGATAATATCGGGACGGAAATTCTCCCCTTTACACTGGAAGTTACTGCATGGTCCTGTAACACATTGCATATGTTGAGACAGGGCTTTATTTGTGGAAGCGAGGCAGACATTCAGTCTTAAAATTAGAATGGCATTCTCCTTCTACATTAAAATTGATTGTCTTTCATTCTATAGCTGAAGGCAAAATATGTGGGAGAACATTTGCCAGAGTCTTGACACCTGGGAATCTATCCGAATCTTGTCCTGTTATTCAATGTTTAAATATGACAAAAATGATCATTAACTGTAATAAAAACCACAAACATGTACAGTATGGACAGTTCTTCTTCATCTCCCACATTTCCAAGGCTAAGGTCTAGTGGTGGGTTTTGCTTGTCACCGGTTAAGCTCATTTTTATTTCTATCCTAATGGTTATAGTTTTGCTTCAGAAATATTATATTGAAGGGAGATCAGTGATACCTGCTCTTTTTGCTGCCTTTATGTCTCTGGAACACAAACTTAGAAACAGTTTGCCTCAACTTCATATTCAGTAAACGTTCGTTTCATCACAGAAAAAATATCTCACCAAGCAGCACTCTTAAGATGAGTAGCAAAAGGTGAGACTTGAGGTAGAATTAAATATAGAAGTTTCTAAATGTCTAAGAGGGAGAAACTCTCAGCAGTGGGTGAGGCAGATTTGTAGGGCATTTCAGGGGCAATAATATTTGGCTCTGCTGTGAAAGAAAACAGAGCTGCATGTTCAAACCTCAACCTATTCCCACTTTTATGTGAATAATAAAATAAAACCATACTTATCTGTACTTGCAGGCAACCTGTGCATACCCAAACCTGGGAAGAGGCAAGTCTTACTCTCCTGGCATACAAATTAAGTCATATACATTTGAGATTTATTTTGGCACAAATAATAAAAGAACATTGAATACTATTGTGGGCGAAAAAAGATAAATGTTCTCTCAAAATAAAAGATCATGTACAGTAGGAGTGCCCACAATATAATATCTGTGCACATGTAGCTTAATCTTACAAGAAAGAAGCAAAACCATCTTTGGTGAATGGGATTCATAATTGCTGTCAACCCACTACCAGTACCCTTATTTCAGGGATGTATCCTGAAATGTAATCCAAGTAGAGCTCTGTGGAAGGTAAATAATTATTGTGGGAATGTTTGGTACTGTACATCATCATCCCAACATGAGTCTAATATTATAAATGAATAATCTGTTAAGGGCATTTAGTCAGAAATAAGAGTAAACGGATTAAGGAGAGGCTGCTTCTTTCTGCTGAAGTTGTTGAAAAGAATATACAGTACTTGAAGTTGGATATTTTGAATCTAAGACCTGAGTGCAGAAACATGTAAGACAAAAATCTAAATAAGCAAAGAGATTAATTAAAGGCATCAGTTAGCATTAGCATTCCCAAGGTTAGTATCCACTGATCTACGTAAAAAAGAATTGTTGATTAAAAAGCAGTTTTGATTACATTATATTCTTGGGGATATATGATAGTATTGCTAAGAAATGTGTCAGTTCTGTTTTTAAAAACTGTTATAATTATTTACTGTACCTTGTAATAGCTTGAGAATGGGCCTTGGTATGTAATGCAGACCAAAAAGCTGAACAAAAATAATTTCTAATAGGAAATTTCATAAGAGATTAATTTTAATGATAGGAAGCTTCACCCCTGACCTTCATGTGGAAGTCAGGTGATAAATGTGGTAGTGATTAGAGGGATAGAGTTTCACGGGGGATCTCACCTTATAGCCTTGTGGCCTTGTCATGAGGAGATTAAGGTGGACAACACAGTGGAAAATTAACATCAAATGTCATGCAGGTCATCTTGGGATGCCTTTTTTCTTATTCAAGAAAGTAAAATTGAAGACAGGTTATTCAGAAATTATGTTTGGTCAGTCATTTTATGGATAAGGTCAGGACCTCCTTTAAGTATTAAATATAGTTTCATGACACAATGACTGTGGATGACTGTTCAAAATTAACTTACTGTTGTTTCTTATGGAAGCATGTTAGAATAGGGAAATATGCAGATCCCTCCCACTGAGATAATTTCAGCTCATGTAAGCATTAGAAGACACTCTGGTTAAAATACAGTGTGTGAGGTCTTTTACAAGCCTTGCCATGTAGATAGAGACTTGTCATATTTCATCTGTGAAGCTCTTGAGCAATACTAGTTTGAAGTTGGATAATTTAGTTTGAGAAATAATAGTTTAAACATGCTGTCAGAGTTCAGATTTTAGTCTTTTGTGTTAATTCTCCCTTGGTCAGAGCTTTTTCCTTTACAGCTGTTCTTGGTCCTTTTTTTTCTTATCATTTGTAATCCAAAACAAGCATCCTTTTTGATTTTTTTCCTGCCTCTCCCTGTACAAAGGAAAACTGAAGAATCACAAAAAGCCAGGAACACATTTTAGCTGGCAACAACAAAAAGATACATACAAAATGAAATAAGGGATACTTTGAAAGAAAAATGTTGAAAATGAGAATATTTTAAAGACAAGCAAGTATTATGAATTCACACAATGACAGAGATAAAAAATGCTTTGAGTGTTTTTCAATCTGGACACAATGAGCCTAATTTAGGGGTTGTGCATTGTTCAGAAAAGCTCGTCTAAGCTTTTATGTGGTCCAACTATCTCTTTAAATTCTTGAAAGACTCTTTTTTCACCACTCCTTTAATCTAGGGCTCATCATAAGGGTTTACAAATTGCTTCCATACAATCCTAGCTCAGATTTGACTTATCTCAGCCATCATGGTTTGATATCTTAAAGAGACTATTTAATAAAACAGGGTGTTCTGTTTCTGTCCTGTAATTTATAGTTGAGATTTAGTTTTTTTAAAAAAGAAATACAAAATATATTAAATGAACAAAAACGGTGTTTCAATATTTCATTTATGAAGAACATTTTGATAATTGTCATAGATAATTGTGCAGTGATGTGCTTATTTTTGTCGTAGTCAACCAAGAAAGTTGTTTTGATTTGAGACAAATTTGCACAAATGATTAATTTACATTAATATTAATTAGATATTAATTTACATTCATTCGAATGAAATAAACTAAGACAAAACAAATAATTTAGTCTTCAGATATTATTAATTTAGATTTATTTTTCATCTAGTTTTTTTCAATTTGCATGTCAACCGTACCAAAACGCCCTTTTCATCCTGTTGAAAATAGGATGTGATCATGTTGATCTGTAAAGTCAAAACTCCGATTGTTTCCTTTGTCCTGGAATGTTTGCAAATGTGATGTGTTTTAAGAAAAGCAGAGAAAAGGTATCCAGTTCTGTTGCTTTTGCTGAGATTGCCGGCATTCACAAGGCACACAAGGATAGACAGTTTCATCTGTTCTGTTCTAAAGAGAGCCTCCATTGGCATATCTGACCTGCCATGCTGTGACAGTTGGAGCCAGTGAGCTGTGTGAGATGGGGCCATCGTTATGAAAAGTCCCTCATGTGGTGTTCACACATGCTTACGTGCCAAGCTCCCTCTGCCTGCCGAGGGCATTGTAAAAAATGTTCTTTGAGCTTGACTGCTGGGAGCATGCTGGAGGACAGCTTTTCCTGTGGTTTCCCACTGTGCAACAGCTTCAGTGGGAGAAAGGGAATGGGAGCCACCTGCCAAAGTGTAATGACTGAAAACTGGCCTCATATGAGGGGCCGGTCTGTTCCTCCTGGCATAGCCTTTCACTGGCCAATTTCCTCCTCTCACCCTTGCTCCAGTCATGCATCCTGTCCTGGGAAAGCCGAGGAAGGCCGGCTGCTTTTAACCCCGTTTGACCGACAGCGGGAAAGGTTGCAACTGTTCTGTTGGAAAAAAAGAAGGGATCGCATTTTGTGCAAACTGTGCATCACGCTATGTGGAATGGAATACTGCTTGACTTGCATTTTATTATTAAGAATGCCTTTTACCAATCTGTCTTTTCTGTGGCGATTAATGAAAAGCGACTGGAAATATCGTTGTGTTCATTAAGGTCCTACGACTGTGTGCTTTATGGTTGTGTGTTACTGAAATTCAGAATTTCCAAGGTACCTAGAAACAATCTGCTCAGAAAGGAAAACAGTTTCCAAAGTGTTTAGATAGGCTCACTTGATGAATGCAAGGTGTGGATATTTTTTTTACATTAGAGAAAGACATTTGGAAAGTTCTGACATATTTTTATATATTTCTGAGTCTTTTTTAGGGATTTGTGTAGGTTTTCTAATAATGTGTGGTTTTATTTTCAGTTCTTTTTATCATTTCAGTTCATTTGAATTAATTTTATCTGACTGTTGGAGTTAGACAGTTGTACAAACAACATCACAGGGCATTTTTATGTAATTTGTTGCTAATTTGTTTAAAGAGAGAACAAAAGATGATTTATCTGATTCAGCATGTTTTTGAGCAATCCAAATCCCACGTTATCTGCTGTTTGCTTAAATATATTTGGCTATGTGTATAATTATATGTGTCAGACAGATATTATATACAGTACTTTGTGCTTCTTATTCAAGGAGTGCAATCAATGTTTTGTTTTCCACCATTCCCATTATCTTTCCATTAGTACTGTGGAATTACATATTAAAAAAAACAGATTGAAGAAGCTAGTGGAGATATCCTTCTGACTTGGCTATGTCACCTGCAAAGACTTAGTGGTTTCTCTCTCAGAAATACTATACATATTTTCAGCAGATAATAATACCTTTTGAAGAAGATGTCTTGGAATTGACTATTTTGAACCATGTATAGCATCTCAACTTGGTTGGATTCTTGCCCTCAAAGTAGAGATGATCAACAGCCGAGGGGAAAACAGTATCACTTCTTACAGTATATATGCGTCGGTCCATCAAAGGGGAATGCAGTCCAAATTTCTCAGACTGGTTATTAAATCTTATATTAATAACAAAATAAATTAAATGACAGTATCGCAAAATTTTACAAATTACGAAATAAGAACAAAATCATTACCTTTGTGAAAGCACTGTATGGTCACCATGTTGTTGTAAACCTCTGGTCTTGCCGCGGGCGATAGAGTTTGTGAGAATTGTGACATACAGTGGCCATTCCTGCTCACCAGTCATTGTAATGACCAATATAATATGATGTATGAGCGAATAAGTACAGGTTGTGCAGCAAACATTTCACCTCAGAAATGTTCCAGCGTGATCTGCATGCAGCATTAACAAGTAGTATTTGTTGGTAAAACTGTCTCGAAATTGAGAGCAATATTTCTATTGGATTAAAAGACATGTACTGTATTCACAAGCCTGCTTGTTCACAAGGTAATAGGGCTGCTTTGCATCACTGCAAGTTTTGTTGCCACGTTTTGAATCACAGACAATGGGGACAATAAGGTGCTGAACACTTTTTGTGGTGTAAAATTGGAGGTTTTATAAGTTACTGTGGACATTTTACTTTCATTGTGGTTTGAAATGAACTCATCAATGGCGATTCTTCATAACCCCACAATATAAAAATAGTATTGCAGTTTGCCTTTTATATTTTTTTTTCATAAACATTTGCTTTTAGGCAATACATTTCGACATACCGTACACAGATACAAATTTTCTAGTCTCGGTCATTTTCTGCTTTGCTTGTGTTTTTTTTTCTACATATGATTTTAGCAGACATGGTCTTGTCTGTACCATAATCGTTAAATTGAGGAAAGTACTGTGGTCTTGGTTCTCTAGGTTTCAGATCTACTAGCTCAAATGAAAAGGATTAGAACATTCTCAGACAATCAGAGTGAAAGGTCATTCAATCAATCTAAGGCCATCTTTACCTACCCTTGTTGAGGTTTGGGGCCTTTATCAGTCATGGGTACACATAAATGTATTTTTATTTAATAACAATACTTGACTACATGTAGGTCCATAGACTCTGTACACATACAGTATAGATTCTATTACTGAGTACATAACTAAAAGTGGAATCTTCATGACTGCTATTGAAAACACGAACTAATGAACAATATGCTATCAAAACCAACGTAGTAAAAAATAGAAAAAAACTTCACAGTGCTACAGATATGCTGCTTTTGTGCAGTTGGGTGTTCCCCATGGAGTATATTGGTTGGGACAAATGTGTTCCTTTGGCTATCTACATTCTTGAATCTTTTCTGAAGGACACTTTGCAATTTTTTACACATCTTGCTTGATTACAGGATGTGCACATTATCTATAAATATCTGTCACTTGAAAGTCAGAATGTATTACCTCAGAAGATGTAGCCAGGCATTGAAATACTGTTACAACACCAGGGCAATTCTTTCTAAGCTATCGTGTGCTTCCAGGCCAGGATATTTGCGATGCCTGATTTTCTCCTTGTCATAGTCAGTCTGCATGTTAGGTGGTGACAAGACTAAATGATTTCATGATCACAGAAACTCCTGCTGCAAGAAGTAGCTTCCCCTAACAAACAACAGCTGGGCTAAGTTCATTACAGCAAAAGCAACAACATAACGAGGACCAGTATGTCTCCCGTTATGTTATGGAAAAAAGTGGAAAAAATATAAAAACACTGGCATGCTTTATGTTGGTGAGACTTGGGTGTTTACTAAAAGGGGAAAAATGAAGACCTGTAACCATTTTAGTGAAAAGGGTAGAGACAGATTGTGAATAAATATAAGAAATAAAGAAATATAAAGATTATAATAAATAAATAGATGCCTGAACCAAATGACAAAATATTTAGTAAAGAATATTTCTCAAGAAAGGCTTCATAGTAGGAGAATAAGGATATGCTAATTGCTTTGTTGATCAAAACGTATTGATTGAATAACAAAATCTTTGTCATGAAAGTAGATAAAAACTTTACAATTAATTTTTTCAAGGAACAGATATAATTATTCAAGTTCCAAAAACTTAAAATACCACAGAGTCAAAATAGTTTACCCTGAGACATTTTCATGTCTTGAGTCAATTAAGCTTAAAGTAGTGTTGAAAGACATAAGAAAATATGTGAATCTTGGGATGAAGTGGAATGATTTGGTTCTTATGTTAAAGAGAAAGTGAATAACTGAATATCTTTTGAAATACCAAAAATATTACAGTGGTGTTGGTTTTGTTTTTTTATTAATTCAAACCTTTCTTGTATGAAGCCAATGAGATGTTCCTGCAGGTGGAAAATAAAACTGTAGGAGGTGATAAAGACAAATGAGAAAATAAAGATATTTTTTACCTGGCCATTTATTACCAATACATTTCTGTTCACTCTCTACAAAATCTGTATATTTGAACTTTTGAAGGTGAGCCTCAGATGTCTGAAACCAGTCCTTGAACTGTTTTATGTCTAGAATGTGTCCTTATGAAAGTTACTGACATTTATTTGGGGTTAAAATGGAAATCACATTGACCAGGACCCATTTTTTCTTTGCACAGGATCACTCTGAATTCAACTCATCCATGGTGAAGAGCCAGACCAACACAGCTCGCATTGATGGCCTCAGGCCTGGGACTGTGTATGTGATTCAGGTTCGCGCCAGGACTGTTGCTGGCTTTGGAAAATACAGTGGCAAAATGTGCTTTCAGACTCTGACAGATGGTAAGAAACACAGTGCCAAGAAACATTTTTTAGAGGTATGGGTAAGGGTTGTGTGTTAAAAGGTTAATGGGGATGAGAAAGTATCACAAATAATTATTTGTGATTAAAAATAAACTCTTTGTTAATTGGCTTTTAGCTGTTCTTCCCACATCTAGAAAGCTATCCCAGCAAGCTTAGCAGTGATTAGTGGTTAATATGATTAATTATCAGCTATTGGGATAAAATTGTTTGGAGTATTTCAACACCTGCTGTTCAGGCAATGTTTTGTCTGCGTACATGATGAATTTGTCTTTTTTCTTTTCCCCATCTCTTTCAAGGTGTCTACATTTGGAACTCCAAGTGTATTTTTATTTTATTTAAAAAATCAGATTATGGTTGCTTTGTGTATTGGGTTTCTGTTGTTTTAGAGGCTTTAAAGGATCTGGACAAGAGAGAAGTTGAAAAAACATTGAATGTTTTCCATTGTTTATTATTTAAGGATTTGTTTCGGTAACTGTTATGATAGTCTGCCGACAGCAGGATTTTGTCAGCACAGGGTGTTATAAAAAAAAATAAGCACAATTCTTTGTCTTTAGTTTTTGTTCTGTCTTTTTAAATTAGCTGATTAGATTGCAGACTTTTCCAAATACATTTACAAAGGATCTTTGGACTGGCATCCCAGCTAGGGTGTATCCCACCTTGTGCCCATTGCTTACCTGGATAGGCTCCAGCTCCCCCACAACCTTGAATTTGATAACGCTGTAAGAAAAGGGATGGGTGGATTTTCAAAGGATGTTTAATGCTATTTTAAATTAAGACAGAAAAATGTATAGTATTTATATGAAACATTTTGTTCTTCTTTCCTTCCAAAGTAAACATATGACTTTTCCAGAATATGAAGACTTGTAGGTTTTGCACAGCACATTGAGCTTCATGAAAGTCCCTGTTTGAAGCACTCAAAGGATATTGCATATAGATTTTCTTACACGAGAAATAAATTGTTCTTCCCTTTTTTCCACTCTGCTTGATTAACGAGGGAGAAAAGCAAAGGGGGCTATTTCTTACACAGCAGATAAAAGACAGGGAGTCTGACCCCTCTGAGGAAGAAAGCAAAATTTTAAGAAGGATTCTTTCCTTCATGCAATTGTAAGGTTCTGAGAAGCATGTTGATATCCAGTCACTTCTTAACCACTTTATCCACTATAGGGTTTTTAGGGCTGTCCCACAAGCAATGGGTGCAAGGCAGGGTACACCCTGGACGGACAACAGTCCTTTGCAGGGCAGACAGACAAACAGACACATACTGTAGGCACTTACACCAGGGCTAGTTTTCCCAGAAGCCAATTGATCTAGCAGTATGTTTTTGGCTTGTGTATGGAAACAGGACCACTCTAAGGAAACCCACGCGAACACCGGAAGAACATACAAGCTGCACGCAGATAGCAGAATGAAATCCAGGGCCCCAGCGCTGCGAGGCAGCAATGCTTACCATTGTGCCACCATACTGCCCACATGTTGACATGGCAATGTTTAATATGGATGTACTGCACATGTTCTTTGTTTTAGGCCTGCAATGTACAGGTATATAGGATAAAGCAGTATGAAGTTACTTTGTATTTCTCATTAGTAAATTATTTTAAATATGTTCAGACAACAAAAATCAGCAGGCCTGGCAGAACTCAAGACAAAATCCTTATCTTTGTAAACAAAAGGTGAGGCAGTTTGAAAGATGGGAAATTTTCAACGTCTCATTAATATATAGTAATGGGTATTTGTGCTTGCATCAATTGTAGAAGAAGACATGTAGTTTCATTCAAAAACTGAGCCATGAATATGCTACAGATGAGGTCATAAAGCCTTATATGAGAATTTTCTTTATTAAAAAAAAAATCTAGTGAGTTATATATACTGTAGTTATATGTATGCTGTTTTTTGAAGAAAAGCCCTGCAAGTATTATCAATGGCAAGAGTGATAAGAATAATACAAGGGGAAATTTAGAATACAATTATTATTTTCCCTTCATTTCCCTTATTTTCCTGTGTTTGTGAGAGTAAGAACATATCAAACATCACATATTCTTCCAAGCATTTCAAAGTACCAAACAAAAATGATGAACTGAAATTTTATTTGTACTGGGTATACCACTTACTTTTCTTATTCTAATCGGCCATTTTGAAGACTTGTATCATAATTAGATTTTGTAAAGGAGTAAACAGCACTGTATTGCAGGAGCTTCAAAAGATTAAAGTGATTATTTAATAATTGCGTTAATTGCAGCTGCCTGAGTTTAATTAGAATCAAAATGAATAAAAGTTTCAGGGAAATGAGTTTATTGGTGATGAGACCATCATCTCCCACATCAGCAGAACAACATGTGACTGATTGTTGAGTGGTGCTGAATTGCCCAGATGATGTCCTGTGAAACAATGTTACTCCATATCTTCTTCTTATCTTTTTTCTTGTCTTTGGCAAAAAAAAAAATTCTGGAAGTGGTCCCAGGCCACCCGGTGGTAATTAGTGCTCCGCTATTTGAAGCGGAGGAAGAGTGGCATGTGGATTCAGTGTTTTCAAGGCACGGCCTTTGGGGAGCTGATAGAACATTGGCTGGCTCGATGCCAAGACACGGCCCCCGTTAAGACAATTAGCAGCAGGGGGAAATGAGGGTTTGCATTTCATCTCTCACGTCTTACATGACTATCGCTAGCTGCCACCCCCCTCCAGCCTATTTTAAAGTCTCTCTGCATAATGAGTTCCATGCATGATGGTGGAAGTAAGTGATTTTAACAGCGATTCATGCAATTGGAATTCAAAGCAGTAGCAGGCAGCCTTCTCATTTCACTTGAAACACCTCCGCATGCGTGTGGATAATATGTACAAAGACAGCCAGAAGAAAGAAAAACAGACATTTGTCCTTTCGCGTGTTGTCATATTTGTGGGTTCTTGCTTACTGTGATCTAATTAGAATGTGATCACGTGTTGAATAAGATTTCAACAAGGGGTGATTGTGTGTTAATGATTTAGAGTGAGCGGGGCATTGAATCTTATCCGGTTCATTTACAATTCTGTCACATAAAATGTGTGACCACTCCAACTCATCTAGATAGAATGAGGTTTATGTAGTCTGTGCTTTATTGGTCCTTTGTTCAGCTCGATTTGATTGTTTAAATCTGTGAGGCTGCTTGAACCAATAAGTCGGTGAGCAGAACTGCCCTTTGCTGTTAGACTAACTCTCTTTGTGAGGTGGGACTCCTATAGGGCTCAACCATTAAAAATGGTTGTTTCCTTTGTTCCAGATATCCAAAGCTTGGACTTAGTCAGGGGCCAGACTGTGAAAGTGCCGGTGTTCACTTCACACTCTCCCTTGGTGCACTGACCATTGTGGCATACATATTGAGGGTCCTCCTGGATGATGTTGATAGGATAGATGCCAGATTTTAACAGAGCAGAGCCCAGATCACACTCTAAACCAAGACTATACCACTAGGTGGGAGCCAGTGAACATATACAGTATGGATCCAGTCAAACATTTGTAGACTACTGTAGACTTTCGGCATGCAGATAATAAACATAATAAAGTGTTAGCTGTTGAATTATTTAGTTAAAATGTTTACTGTTTCATCCAAAACAATTGTAATAATAGTCTGAATAACTATATACTAAAAAAAAAACATTAAGGCGATACTTTAAGTTGTCTATACATGAAAGGTCAGCAGAATTTCCTATAGAATATTTCACCCTTCAGTTCACTTCTTTGCAGGATTCAGACACCAACAACTCTTTAATTATTAGATTATAATAATTGGTTGTACTGGCAGAATGTACCAGAATGAGAATGCTGGTATTTGGCTGTCCCTTAAGCGGAGTAAATGTTGATCCTATTACGGATCTTTCAAAATCTTGGTTATGAAATATTCTTTTTGGTTCTGGCCATCAAAAGGCATAGTAATGAAAGTAAAGTTTTAAAGGGGTTTCGTGTACATCTTATCTACCTGCTAAATGAATATTGTTAACCTGCTTCCTCTGTCTTTGGTGAAGAGCAGTGTGGCCCCAGAAAAAATACTCCACCTTTTGTTTTTCATTTGCTCCACCCTGACAAGTGGAAAAAAAAGTTTAGTCATCAAAACCTGAAAGGAACTTTTCATCAAGTTTCTCATTTAAACTTGAATAAAAAAACAGCTGATGGAATGCATTAACTGTAATGATGGATTTTTAAAGTAATTAATTCCCTAGCAACTGTATTCCCAGCTATGCATAGATACACAAAATCAAAGAAAAACCCAGTTAATGATTTAATTATATAGAGCAATAAAAAATGTAATCTGTTTTATGACACTGCCTGCTAATAATAATTCCTTAATTTGTAATGTCTACAGTAGATATTTAGCAAGCCATTTGCACTTACTTAAAATATACTGTTAGATTCTATCTTATTAGGATACAAGACATAGGTGACTCAGTTTTAAAAATTGTGGAAGGAATTAACTTTTATATTGCTCTTTAAAAATACATGCTATGTTAAAGGAACTGGTTCCACACAGCTGTATTACAACACAGTCTAGTAGATGTACATTTCTGCTGCAAAATGGAAGCTGCAACCTGAATAAAAGTAGTAGCCTTCTGCTTCTGTTGCTTTGCCTCTTCTTGTCTCCCTATTCATGAGTCTTTTTTCTGTTCTCCCTCGTCCTTTACCTCCTCTGTCCTGTCCACAGACGACTACAAGTCAGAGCTTAGAGAGCAGCTGCCTTTGATCGCTGGCTCTGCAGCTGCTGGTGTGGTGTTCATTGTCTCTTTGGTCGCCATTTCCATCGTCTGCAGCAGGTACAGTATCCCATGCCTTAGTGTCCAGTACTGTAATATACAGAATTTAAATAGACATGCTGTCTTTTTCAATTTGATATTATAAAAGAGGTTTATCCAAACAAAAAACATTTTTTCAATCTTTTAGTGTTGGTTAGAAATTTAGGATTCCAATGTAAAACGTTTAATGATGCAATGTTTTTTTTTTAATGCAGGAAGAGAGCCTACTCTAAGGAAGCCGTTTACAGTGACAAATTGCAGCATTACAGCACAGGCCGAGGTGAGTTAACAGTGCCTCATTTAGAGGTTGTGCCCTGTAATTTCGACACTTTTCAGTATACTTCTTCATCTATCCCTTTTCTTTATTCAAGTGCATTCATTGCTTTCAGTTTGTGTGAGGTGGAGGTTCAATATAACAACTAACTGCTCAAATGATAAAAGGTATAGCACTAAATGACAACCTAGAAGCTATCTTAGTTCCTACACAGAAAAATTAGATATGAACCGTTAATCAAATATTTATGGTTGGAGGAAAGCAAAAAAAAATTTGAAGAAAGAAAAAAAAACACTCTGGTGTTATACAGTATACACACACTAAAACTGAAAATGTGTGCTTTTCTTCAAGCCAAATTCATTCTTTTCTAAAAATAAAGTTTCAGAGTATTATGTATAATTAAAACTCAAGCTACATGTCAACATCTTCTGGCAGAAGCCTTTATTAAGACAATAAAGGCAATTAACAAAGAGAAAATAAACAAAGAACCTGTAACAATAAAATCCCTAATTATCAATCTGCTAATGCCTCTTGAAATGAGCAATTAAGGAAAGGAACGCAAGTTTGCCAAATGACTTTCACTCATTCTTAATTCATTTGTGGAAAATAAATGGTCAAATTACTTTCAGCACAATCTATGAGATAAGTTCAAAAACAGTTGATGAAACACATTTTGCCACCAATCTAATGAAGGAAATGATTGGACACTTATATAAATCTACAAGAACATGACAAATGCAATACTTTATCATACTCTTAACACTAGTGGTAACATACAAAATAAGCAGTAATAGAAGTAAGTCAGGAAGGTGGTCAGTCAAGATCTAAGAATGCTGTCTAAGAGTGTAACTACAGAGATGACATTATTTTCAATCTGTGCAGCGTTATTTATGACATAGTCTGTTCAAGTGGATTCTCAGATGCTATCTCTACAATTATTTGCTGTTCTGAGTCAGAAGTAAAGAGTCAAACAGATTCCTGGTTTATAATTATCTGTCTTTGTAATTCGTACTATATACTGACATTCTTTTAAGAAAAAACAAGGTTTGTAATGAGTGGGAGTTGTCTCTTGTTGTTTGAGACTGCAGTCAATTTATAGGTTCATACTCTGCAATTTATTAAGCCTGTATTCTTTAACTTTGATAATTGATTTAGCAAGTGTATATTGTGTTCTGAATTGGATGAATTTTTTAATTAGAGTACATTAACAATATATTGTTGCAATCGTATTGTAAATAAAACTGTTTCAGTGCAGAAACCTCTCTGTAAAATAATGCAATTCTCATTTGGCCTTGTCGGGATAAAATATAACAAGGAAACACAAAAACATTCTTTACAAAAGTAGGCACAGGAAAGAGGGTGCCTAACAACATAAAAACCCTGCAACTTTTCAAAACCGACATGTACAATAAAAGTTGAGGGCTTTGTTGGCTAAGAGGTCCTTGTATATTTCTAGTATGTTATGTTTTTCTTCACTCTTAAAAAATCAAGGCCTTTTCAGAGTGAAAGGTTTACCTTTATCACACAATCCTGCAAAATAATTGACAGTAGAGAGTGAAGGTTGTCAAACAATGGACATACAGTATGTGCCACAGGCCCTCTGGAGGTATTGCAGAATCATTTGTTTCTTTTTTAGTCATGTAACTATTGGAAACATTACTAATACTATAAAAGAGGCATTGTTCTGGAGCAACAGCTGTTTTGTTTTAAATATTGTAATCATTGTCTCTGATCCAGAAGAAGTCCTTTTTCGTCTACAGCAATCTACACAAGTCTCAGAGTAAAATAGAGTTTCTCTGGTCTCTCTCTCTCTCTCTCTCTCTCTCTCTCTCTCTCATACCATATTCCATATATCTAACTGATATTAGGATTTATTTTTTAAATGAATACATTTTTGTATCTCACTGGGGTGTAATTTATTGTCTTACACCTCAAGGGAGCTGATTGCATTAATACAGCATATAGGCATATATTAAATGTAATGATCACTATTTCTTGCATGAGATCATTTACACACTGGTGTGCCTAATGATTGGTTTTAGAGATCTGTAACTGGTTCAGCTTGTTGGTCTATAAACTCATGACTAATGTCATATCACATTGCGCTTTCTAGGCAGATTCTGCCTGCGGGGTGATGTAAAGACAAAAGAAACATCCCATGGATGCTTCCATTCTAAGGATAAATTTGAAGAGATAGTGGAGCTGTTCTGCAAGCCCACAAGAATAAAGCGAAGTGTAATTTTATGAATAAAAGAGAGACCTGCCAGTTATGATACATTTGTCAGTCAATCTTGAAATGAAATGAGACCACAGGACTCCTTTTCTAAGTGTTGAGACATTACAGTGCTTCAACATCCATGACAGATCACAGATATCTCTAGAGATATGTTCGGGAAGAACCGGTTGCAGCAGAAGAAATTAGCTTTTAGATTTACCTCCTTATCAGTTTGTCATCAGATGTCGATTTATGGAAATTATTCAGCCAGCTTGCTGAAGAATTGTGTGTCCTTTACAGAATTTGAGGTTATCTGTGTGGCTGATAAATGCCCGCCACTTATTTTTAGTCATGTATTACTGAGCCGCACAGGCTGAGAGATTTGTAAAAATGTCTTCCTAGTCTGAACATATGAGATTTATGGATATATAATACACATACATGCTTGTAAAGAACTAGAATATACTGCATTTGAACTGCATGCTCATTTTAGTGCTGCTTAATCCATTGTTGTATATAAAATACGTATTACTCTGAAAGGAAATGAAAATCAATAATGTAATACAGTATATACAGTACGTGGGTCCCCTCTTATAAACTACCTATACGTTCTATGGTCTTTTTTTGCTTGTAGTTTATTAGTTTTCTTACAAGAATTATGAGACGCAAAGTTGTCATTGCAAAATTATCGTAGTTGACTGAGGGAGGACTGATAACATCAGCTGCTTGATCGTGATGTTTTTATTTTACCTGCTATGTTTGTGCTGTACATTATTCTGTGAGACTCCAGTACATCTGTGTTAATTGCTATTTAGTCATTTTATAGTCGTGTTATTTAGAGATTCCAGGAAGAAACAAAAAAAAACTTTTCTTAGCAGAGTTAAGATTTTATTTTTTCCCCTGAATTATCTCCCAAAAGTCAGCATTCAGGAGTCTTTTCAGAAGCTTTTTTGTTGCCAGGACACCTACAGTAGGTAAAATAGTTTTTGGAACAGATACATCAAATGAAACTCAAAAATGCACAAACTACCCCTTTTAGTAATGGCACATTCTTGATAGTCCCACTGACTTGTGTATCCCCACTTGGATTTGACAAGGAAATATAGTATCAGACATTGAACTGTGAAAACAGAAGTTTAGGGTGTGGACTGCTTTAAAACTGTGACTTTGTTCTCCGTTATGGTGTGTCACCTTGCTTAAGTATCCACAGCTCTGACCTTATTCAGCCGTAGCACCACAGACAATCAGCTCACTGACCTCGCTGACAGGGTCCCAGATGGATACCAGACCACTTGCCCAATAAACGCTCCCACAAATCAGGACGAGCAACTCGCCCATGTAAATAAATGGTAATTTGTGTCACCACTTATAGTGTACAGATGTTGTTAAGTGGTGTCTCAGAGGATTAAGTGCCACAAGAGCCAGATGGAGTCCTATATGATGAGAGGGAAGGCAGGCATGAGGTGTCACACAGGCTTCCTTCACTTGGCTGGCCATAATGAATACTGCAT
The DNA here is from genome assembly GCF_055471065.1 of Atractosteus spatula. NCBI lineage: Eukaryota > Metazoa > Chordata > Actinopteri > Semionotiformes > Lepisosteidae > Atractosteus > Atractosteus spatula. Next base: position 63,034,736 of record NC_142709.1, on the reverse strand, counting down.
ATTGGCATTTGTGCTGGTTACATTTGCACATCTGCTCTTCTGGTCTGTTGCATGATTATATTTTAATGCAATGAAGGAAATCAGTTTAACATATGGGAGTTTTAGTACCTTAATTCTAAAATTTATTGACACCAGATAGCACGTTGCATTGATGGCTTTTGACAGCTTGGCAAATCAATCTGTTGTCTCAGATTCCATATTCATACAACTTTTTCCAAGTGCAATGTATTGCAGTAAAATATCTGTCCTGTCTTTCTTGTTTTTTGAACAAACTAACTCTTAACTAACAGTTTCATGAATAAAGGTTTTTATTACACTATCCTTATTAACTCTACCAACACCTTAGTATACTCAACATGGAATGATTCAGTTACACTATGGTTGTACTAATAAGATTATATTTTGGAAATGGGATACGATAAAGAATAGCATGACTTAGTGTAGACTCTCTACTAAGGCACTTTTATAGAAAGAACAAAACAGTACATCATCCGCTTTGTGTGCTGAGCAAGCACAGATCAAGGATGCATAAAATATTTACGTACATATCTATTTATTCTAGCAGCTATAAAAAAATGTTAAACAGCGCTATAAGGAAAAATACAACCTGTAAATTATATATGAAAGGCAGATATGTTCCTGTAATAAAAGCAATAGGTTCTATCTGTGTTGTTTACTGAAATGGAGACTACATAATGGCTGATAATATAAGTGCTTGTTGATGCTGAGAAAGCCATTATGTGATGCAGAGCTGCTGTTCCAAACGGCTGAATGAATTCTTTAATTTGAGTGTATGGACTTGCTTAATCGTCAATTACATCCAAGCAGCCAAGGTTCAAAGCAATTAGAAATCAGTTAGACAGAGCTTCCACTCAAAGAAATGAAGACTGTTCTTATATTGATTTACGTGGACTGAAAGTCTATCATGCCATATCCCAAGTTTCATTCAGGACTCTTTCAACATTGTTTTTTATAGACCTTTTCCACCTATCAGTTATAGGCTCTTCTGATTCATCTCCTAATTTAGTAGAAAGTTGTGTATTCTGGGGAAGGTAGCAGAAAGCCAGGGCCTTTCCCAGAAGCACAGGGTGTACATTGGGACTGATGCACATAGCTACAGTACTCTTCCCTTGGATGGAGATTCAGTTCCAATCAGGACCAATGAGAGAAAAGGATAATTCAGAATAAACTGTATCTAGCTCTCATGTCTTTGAGAGATGAATGAAAGTCTACATGCTTATGGGAAGAGCATATGAGACCCACTTATGCCGACACCCAAAACTGGAATTAACCCTTGGAGCTACGAGGAAGCAAACCTAACCACTGTGTCTCCCTCCACAAGAATTCATTCTACACAGAGAGCTTTCTAACAGCTTCACAGATCAGAAACCCTGAATCTATGAGGCTGGGTAACATAATGCCACAAAAGCAGGTTTAATTTGCAGCTGGGGGGTACTTCCAAACTCGAAGCCTCACCTGTGAACTTCATCAAAATATATACATTATTAAGTGAAGATGGACATAAGAAAGTTTGCAAACTGGAAGAATCAAAGTGAAAGATTTGGCCCATCTAGTTTTGTTAACAGAATATTATCAACTTTGAATGCATGGCTGAGTAACTTATTTCCAGATGCCCACAATCCTTTGTAAATAAGTGGCTTCTACTCTGAGTTTTAAATGACTTCCTGTTAGTTTCCATTGCTGTCCAATTCCTTGTCACTCTTAGTTCTTAAGATATCTCCAGGGTAATGTTGTCAGTGCCTATGAGGACTTGGAATACCTAAATCTGGTTCCCTTGTAATCTTCTCTACTCTTGACTTAAAAATGCACTTATACCTTTTTAGTATCATGGTGACCAATTATGTTAATTAGGAGGTTAATTAAATTAGGTTTTGCTAATGCTTTGTACAATTTTAATATAATGTCCCTTTAAACATACAGTATGGATATTACTTACCTAGAAGATGAAAATGTTGTCAATATAAATGCTTAGACCTTTTTCATAGCTACCTTCCTCAAATGCATTGTTTGTCATTATACTGTATATATTTATAATATATAAATTAATGCTACCTAACACCTGACGATTTTGAATTTTCTTTGCAGTTTCTATAATATTTACTAATCTGCCTATTTAAGTATTTCAGCAACATGCTTCTATCCATATCAGAATCTTCACCACTAATATGAATTAGTCATCCAAATACAGATCCCTGTGGTACTCTGGTAATTTCATCACACCAGTTTGTGCATTCATGTTTTATCTGTACTGTTCCCTTTCTACCAATTAAACAGTTCTTAATCCAAATACCATCAATCAAGTGGTTCCAATTACATTGCAGACTTCTGCTAATGCAGTATCTTGTATTTCTTGTACATTGATTCTAACACACCTCCTTATAGTTATAAGTATTTAATTGTCCAGTCCTCTGGCTACTTGTTCTTTTTGTCCTGGTGTGTTTTTTTTTTGGCAGTATTCACTATCTTCCTTGTAAATTTTCTTTGGATTCTTGTGCCTCAAATTATAAATATAAATTAAATATATTTTTAATTTTTTCTGTAGATTCTTGCCCCAAGACGATTGGTGCACATCTCATTTAGTAATCTGTCACACCTTTACATTAGAATGGTTCCCAGTGGTCAATAAAGCTTAAGTCTTCCTCAGCAACCAAATGCTCACCTATGTGTTGTGTGTTTTGATTAACACTTCCAGTTATTCATCTATGTATTATGCAGTCAGAATTAACACGAAGAACGTCAGTTTAATCTTGCTCTTCAGTGTGTTGCCAAGATCTTTGACTCTGAATTGTCTTGATGCAAAGAATACTGTATGTGCCAGTGATGTCTGGCCCATCAAGAACAGCAATAATTGGGTCTGCATTGGCATTTGCTTAAATTCTTTTGACAATGCTATTTACATCTACTCTAGGAATGCTGTCTTAAATACTGATGTTGACTTGTTGTTGAGAATCTTTATAGTTGATCTGACTTGCAGGTCATGCACAAAGTCTTGTCCTTGACTGTAAACATTTTTGCCGTTATTCTATAATAAGAAGGGAACAATTCTTTGTGTTCTTAAGTTGACTTCAGAAACAACAGTGTTCACTTTCCATTAACTGCAGACAACAGCTCACCCTTAAAGTTTTTTTTTACTGTTTTAGTGTTTCACTTCTGTTACTTTATGATTCCTATAGGAACCTTGGAAAATGGGTTAATTGGCTTTTCAAAGCATATATTCCTTACACAGTATGGTATATGCACAGTTAAGTTATGAGCTTTGTATGTACCTGTACATACTGTATATAGCCAACCTCAAACTAGTTAGAAAGTCTAATATTATTATTTAATATTATATCTTCCTCAGATAATCTGTGGATTAATAAAATATCCAGCATATGATTTTTTAAACACAAAATTATGTAGAGCTTTTTTGATACATTTACATTCTTTCATCCGTCTGTTTCCCAACTTACTCCTTAGGCTCTCCTGGGATGAAAATTTACATTGACCCTTTCACATATGAAGACCCAAATGAGGCAGTTCGAGAGTTTGCAAAGGAGATTGATGTGTCCTGTGTGAAGATTGAGGAAGTCATTGGTGCAGGTACAAAGGATGTTTGTTATTCAGGTTTTCTGTGTTTGTTAGGTAGCAAACTACATTCATCCATTCATTAACTTCTCTCATGATTTGATACCTAAAATAGATTAATTATATATATGGTGGGAAAAACCAATGAAGCTGAAAAAATTGAGGTCATTTCCACACTGCTGGAATACAGCTTGTCTTGTCTTGTGTTGTCTTGTTGCTGGAATGGAAGTCACATAGCTATTTGTGGGGCTTCGTTTTGTGACTAGATGTTTTTTTAGAGAGTAGGCGAGTGTCCTGTGTGTGGAGTGACAGATCATTTGTGTTTCCAGGTGAATTTGGAGAGGTGTACAAGGGCCGGTTGAAGCTACCTGGAAAACGAGAGATCTATGTGGCCATTAAAACATTAAAAGCTGGCTATTCCGAGAAGCAGAGGCGGGACTTCCTGAGTGAGGCCAGCATCATGGGCCAATTTGACCACCCCAACATCATCCGGTTGGAGGGGGTAGTCACAAAGAGCCGGCCAGTCATGATCATCACAGAGTTTATGGAAAATGGCGCCCTGGACTCCTTCCTTAGGGTGGGTATTTATTATTAATTAACTTTACTTATTAATCTTATTTTTTTTGTTTAGTTAACCAAATAGTTGAGCTCTTTAAGCAAAAATTAAGGTTTAAACTGTAGTACACTGAAGGAAACAATACTGTATTTATTGTTAAAAACATCCTGCTTGATTGTTGAGATCAAGTCTCTTACCAATAAAGAAATTGAGTACAATATTTGCCATTTGGCTTTTAATTCAGGATTAGATTAATTTTTTGTACACCTGTGTAGTGCAAAAATATTTAAAATCCAGAGCCAACTTTAATTAAAAATACCTTTACCTAATTTTACAACATGACATTCTACCATGGAGTAGTTAGCTCCAAGATATGTCAGCTATCATGAGAACTTTGTGATAGGTGTCACTACTTGTACTTTTCACAATTAAAGTTTACTGTGCATGTTAAACTTTAAAAAGGCTCAGCTCTCAGCCTGACCTGTCTCTGCATAGGAAAATTCTTCTTGTATCCCCAACGCTTCCTCCCTTTGTCTGGCAGCATACCTCAGGACAATAGAAAGAGTGTTATGCCACAGAGACGTCAAGGTCAGAGTATCAGTGAGAGTACAATTTTAGAGGATTAGGTGTGTACAGTTTAGTGGTGCTGATCTGCAGCTTCAGGCCTCAGATGTGGGTATGAATGAGAAAAAACTATGAATGAGAAAAGGTCTCAGCATGTTGCCTTGGGCCTGGCTAATGAAGTGTTACTTCTCCCCAGCCCACACCTTCCTGAGGTGGGGAATCTGGGGGGCTCAGCCCAGTAGGAAAACTTGACCTACTTCTTATAACTGCAGGACTACTGCAGGCTGTCTCTTATTCTTAGGCAAGAGAATGAGAACGCAGGGCAGTCAGAGATGATCAGTTAATATAATGTAGTTTCTGGAATTTCAGTTTCTCTGTCAGGGATTACTTTTTGGGTTATAAATGAACTTTTTATCTAAGCTGAATAACTTTAAAAATAAAACAAAACAAACTTAGTTTATTTTAAACCACATTTCCAAGGTTAGAACAGTAAAATGTTTAAGGCCTTATTTGTAGCTTAATGTCCCATAGCACAATGTACTGTAACTCATTGCTACCAACAGAGAGTGTGTGAAAGTATGTCATGACCAGCCTTGATGTTTTTTATTGACTAAAAGAATGGATAGTTAATGATTCCAGTAGACTTTCTACTGTCAAAAATGAAGATTTCTTTTCTGTTAGACAAATAAATATCGCCAAATCAATATAGTATAGTTATAGTTAATGGATCCATTTCCTCTCCAGCTTGATTTGATGCTTGTTTGAAAGTACTCATTTGAAGTAAGTTTGCAGTGCCTTTGCTAGCAAGCAGGCTGACTTGTGTTTCATTGATTTTGATTAACCTGATATTTGTTAGAATCCATGGAGTAAAAAAAAGTACAGTACTGTATATCTGAATAACTATCAAGAGTGCTGTAAATAAGGCCAAGTTTGGTACATGCTACTACATTATCTTGAAACAATACTAAAGGAAATAGAGTATTGATGAAAGTGGCATGTACCATGAAACTGAAATTATATACAACACCTGAATACAAATATCTTCTTACCTGTAAATTATACTCAAGACATTGCCCTGGGGAAGCTACCTGTATGTTAAGCATTAATAAGCTAAAGATAGAACAAAACAGACTGCAACATTACTATCCAAAAACATTTCAATGATAAATGTTTAAGGCTGGTATTTTCCTAAAAGGACAGGACAGAAAGGTGAGTAGGAAAAGTAGATTTCAGGGATTTGTGGAAGTCAATTTTAAGTGGTATTACTCAGTCAAGGTATTACACAAAAACAAATAAAATGGAACAGTGTAGGCTTATCTTTTAGCATTGTATTACATCCAATTAACAAATCATATTTCTGACTAAAATCAATGGTAAGTCATAATAATGTAGGTGAACTGCATCAAAAGAATTAGGCTTTGCAAAACTGCACTCGCAAATGCTGAATGTATGTACTGTACCTGCTCGAGGCTCATGCTAAAATGATGTGATTTTTCCGGATGAGTTTTTTTCCTTTTGGCATTTTGTAAGTGGGGACTGATTTGTACGTGGACCAACAAAGCAATTTTGATATGAATTGCAACCTAAAGAAAAATAAAAAATCAGTTTTCTCATTATCATTGGTGAACCTTTTATATACAGTATACTGCATGAAATACAACACCTCTTGTTATTAAACAAAAATTGAATTTATTTTTATTTCATTAATTTTCTTGTTGCATAACCTTGTTGTATGTATTCCACCACCTGATTTTGTATTGTTTTCTCAAGCCTGCTGCATTGTTATTATACATGCTAAGCACTGCAACTAAAATTGCTTTTAAAAACACTATAAAATCTGAACAAGAAGAGATTATAGTGGGCAATCTATGATTGTTGCATTGTAATGCCCTACCAATAACCAGAAAGGCAATCTATTTGAATAATTTTAATTCCTCTGGATGATTTCTTTCAATTACCAGTTTAGAGAGCTATATTTAGTGAATTAATTGATTGCCATGGAAAATAATGATCAATTATCATCAAAGAGAACTGAGAATTATCTATGTATTAATGGAAATATACAGATGATATATAGTAAGGGCTTCTGTTACTACCCTGTTCTCCCTTTCTGACAGCAAAATGATGGCCAGTTTACGGTGATCCAGCTTGTGGGGATGATGCGAGGGATTGCTGCTGGGATGAAGTACCTGTCAGACATGAACTATGTCCACAGAGACCTGGCAGCCCGCAACATTCTAGTCAACAGCAACTTGGTGTGCAAGGTGTCTGACTTTGGGCTTTCTCGCTACCTTCAGGATGACACCTCTGACCCCACTTACACCAGCTCCCTGGTGAGTCCCCACTCTCACCTTTCTAACCCTTAATCTTACACCAAAACGAAAGGCTCATGTCAGGTGTAATCCAATGCTATCAGGCTTGGAGGACGGAGCATCCATGAGCCTTACCTACTTCCCAAAGAGTCTTCCAGTGGTACAGACTGCTTTACAGTATATATATATATTTTACTTCATTTACCATTTAATTACCATTGGTTAGCATTGAGTGAAAAGACGCCTGATTTTTGAAAAAGGAAATAGTGTTTATTTGTTGTTTTTGTTGGAGTTGTTTTCACTCACAGAGGTATTTGCTGGGTGATTTCTGTCATTGTTCCCCAGCAATCAACTGAATCTTAGTCATTTTCCCCATCTGGAACACACTGGGAAATGCTTTCTTTGTTCTTATAAAATATAGCTGCAAACGAGGGAATTGATGGAAAAAATAATGAAATGTAGTTTTGTCTGAGAATTGTCTTTGTGCAAACTTTCCTCAGTGTTATTTAGTCCTTAATACTTGTGTGCACAAAGCATATCTTTATAATGAAGGCTTTGTTGATCCACATATGAAGATAATTTTAATCAGGTGGTTTTGCCAGTAATAGACCTTCATTTTTATGTTTTTCTTTGGAAATGTAAAGACAAAAAGGAGCCATTTGGTCTCCAATCAAAAGGTACCTCAAAACATTTTAAAGCACTTTCATTTTTATCATAGACCTGTCTTTTTACAAAATTGTGTCCTTCTTACATAAAGGATAATAACAATAAATGGCCCAAACTGTGCTACCTTACATGTGGTTGAAAAAAAATATCCCTTAAGGCAATCAGACTTTTACATTGTGAATGTGTCACATTTTGTGTGGTTGAGTAAACATGCGCTTGTATTAATTGGAAGGCAAAACCATGCAACTTCCTATCAACTCTGATACACCCCATTTGGAACTTAATTACATCCTGGAGATATTAAAAAGACCATTATATCCATAAAACCTGGGCAGATCAGGAGCGTCCCTGTGTGGTATCTTGTAATTATCCTGTGAGGGGGAAACACTACTTCATGTGGAGCCAGTTGCAGGAGATAGTTTTTAATTAGGCAGAAGGAGGACCTTCTTTATCTGCTATTTTAATACACCACACACCGGTTATTTGTAGATGGCAGGTAAGCAATTCCCAGACCTCCGATTTCTGCATCCAAGCATGACTAACTCACTGTTTGCCTTCCCCATTCTACCAAGAAAACTGGCCACCCATGCTGTTATTTATTGTTGACGTGCTTGTCATTCCCTGTATCTCTGCCTGTACGTGTCCTGCACATTACAATTTATGTGCAAGCCTACACTGTGATTATGGAACTGCAATTAGGCCAAACTCTCATTTAACAGCTGAGGAATCAGTTCTGCCATTTGTCTCTGTATATTTGATGGCTACAGTGCAAACATCCCCTTTTGTGATGTTTCCTGAGCTCCTCTGTGTAAGCATATGCGCAGACAAACGTATGCAGTTTTAACTACATCCTCATCACCAGCCCGTTCATAAATGAATTAAGTTATTCTTACTGTAGTTTAAATGTTGATGGAAGCATGTTTAATTGATGTTTGGATCAGACGTGTTTTGTGTTTACACATACAGTATTGTGCAGCATTATGATATAGCCATATTAATGCTTAACTGAATAGCAAAGCAGTTAGTAGTAGAGTGGATTATATACTGTACATACATCATATCTGTCAAATCAGATCTCATTAACATACTTCTAGCTTTGCATTATCTGTTAAGGATTGGAATTCTGTTTTAGACATTTGAACTCTTGCTTCTTTGTTCTTCTCATACCTACGGTATGTGTAGACTCTCTGGGTTATCTCTGTAGTGAAATAAAGTAATAACTTTACAAGCCTAATTCTGAACAGTCACCTTGTGTTCTGACCTAACTTTGATGTACAGTTTTCAAGTTCCTATCACACATTTGTAGAATTTCTACTATTTATGGAAATGCTCTATATGATATGGTATTTTTCTGTAGGACATTGATCATTTGTGACAGAGATGTGTATGTTGTCTGGGTTCCATGGAATGGTTTTGCTCTTGTAATGGATATAGAAAATTGACTTGAGTGGATTCACCTTTGAGATTGAATACAAGCTTAAGTGAACAAGTTTAAGTGAAAGGTACCTTTAAAATAAGTTAAGTTCAGTTTCAACACCTGAGTGCTCATTGCTGTGTATGACTTTTTCTCAAGAGATCCAGATGAAGCTTTGATCAGGATAACATTTACTCTAAGAGAGTTTGCTGAATTGGGCTAATGCCTGACCTGATGACTGTGGACTCTGTACACCAACAAAGGAATGATAGACTACACGGTGTTTGCCACCATGGAATTAGTGCAGAACCTATTGTGCTCTATAGAGGAAGAAAAGACTGAGGTCAAATCCCCTTTGATACTGTAGCTCATAGACCACAATCTGAAGTGTTTGAAATGCTATTATTATTTGGATTTTTAAGATGAAGACAAGACCATTTTTTTGCTCAGTTCATGTTTATATAATTTATACAGAACACAATGAAAAAGAATTGATAAAGGATTGAAAACTTTGCCTTTTTGTACGTGCTTGGTGATCTGGGTACTATCTGCCACAAGCATATTGAATTTCTTTAGTGTTAAGGCTGAGATTATATTTGTATATAGTTATCTATATACTGTATACTAAGAGACACTAAAACACAACCTATGCAACTGGTTCCATTACTCATCATAGTGCTTTAATGCTTCTCAGTATATACAGAGAGAAATTAATTGTAGGTAAAGTTCTGTTTTAGTCAGAAGCTGATTATTGCCCTCAGTATATTCCTTCCATGAAAATGTCATGTTTCAGTTCATGTTTCTGTTAATATTTCTTGTATGGAGTTTATGTTTATAATGCTATATATGGAACACAGGGCACTATGATAGCTTGAAAGAAACTTTTAACATAAGATGTTAGAATGATGATGATAAAAGATAACAGATAAAAGTACTTTGGTTTTCTAATCTTAGTCAAGGGATTTATAAATCCTTGTGAAATCTTTTATTCACTTGGGGGAGAATCCTAACAATTGTTGAATGGTGAGACAGACCAGTGGAAGTTGCAAGCAGGAAAAGAAGAAGAGAGTGAGTCCTTGAGTCCATGTTAATTAGGCTTAATGCAATACTTCTTTTGACGCTGTGCCCTCAGATGTTAAGGATGAAGGGGGCAATCACAGAGCAAGGCCACTGAAGTAAGGCCAGGCAAATTAAATCTCTCTGACATGATATGATTTATCTACAACTGGACCTGCTCTGTAAATGACTCGCCTTTTTTCAGTCTTTGTCTTTCCTGTATCCCCATTAAATTACTACCAGCAGTCCATGAGGCCTTCGATATGCCACTTAATTGCATTTCATTAACCCTTCAGTTCAAATTCATTCAGAATGCAAGGGATGAGGTAGTAAACGCACCTCACCAAGTGTGACACCAAGGTGGATGAGGCTGGTGCAGAGTCCATAATTGATTTTCGAAATGATCGGTTACGCTGGCAGGGAGTTTCACGGCGCACTGAAATGCCATTATCCCAGCCCCCATCTATCCTCTGCCGTTTCGAAGCTGGTTTTCTTTATTTATTTTTCTTATTTATAACAGCTTTCACCTGAGCACACCCAGGAAGGCAGCTGGGTTGCTGGCAAGACAAACAGACCGTGGCTGGAAAATGCTTTCAGTCCTTTATTTAGCTCCCAGAGATGATGCTGAATTAGGCTGAAAGCTGAGGTCAGAGCTAAATTCAAAAGCCAGCAATGTTTATCCAACATCTTTGACCTACTTGACATTCCTTAACCTGTGCTCTCCTGGAATTTACAGTGAGTGTTTCTGTTGATGGTTCAAAACACAGTTGCACTCTTTTTGTTTGCATTTTGGACTTTGAATCGGGCAACATTAGATAAAAATATTTTAATTCGGTATTTTAATTTAAACTGTATATGAAAGCAAAGTGTGAGAGCCCCCTTCAATAATGCTTATCAACAGTTACTGAACATGTATAGAATCTGAGCTTGTTTTCTGTGCGCAGGAGTGTTTCACAATGCTAAATTTTACATACACAACTACAGGACAAAGAAAAGGTTTTATTTGTTGTGCATCTGGAAAACATGGCTTTGCACAGCAATGCAGCTTTGTGTATGGAGTTCGCAGAATATGAAATTGTACACTTCCTTTGAAGCTGATATAAAATAGATACACCTTCAGCAATGGGAAACAATAATAATTTGAAATCTGTGCCAGGCTTGGTGTCAGGACTAAGTACCCTCTTGTCCAGGCATGTATTTTTATTCATGTGCTCAGACAACAGCGGCAAGGACAAGACATCCATGGTAAATGGCTCACTAGTCAGGAATATTGCTTTGGGAAAGGTATGCATCTGCACGGTAAACAAGCCTGTCAATTTTGATCAGGTTTCCTCCTGTCCACACAAGAAGTGTTAGAGGAGATATTAAAAGGGAGAAAGGTCCCCGCTATTCTTTGGCAAGCCAAGAGAAATAAACCTGGCTGATAACCTGGCAGCTTCTATTAGAAAACTAGCTGGTCCACTGGTGTTTCAAATGGAAAATAAAACTACCTGAGATAGAAATAGGAGGTGCATGCCCTTTTCCTTTAATGCGATTTTCCTTGGTTATTGCAACGAAACGTGGAAATATCATTGATTTTTTGTTTGTTTTCTTTTTGAGGTTTCTGTGCTGTACCTCGTTCACCCTTGCACTTCTGAAGGTTAAGCTAGGTTCTGTGTTTCTTGCTGCCAAAGTAAAATAACAACAGTAATGCTGCAAATTCATGAAGTGCTTTTCATCTGAAAAATACATAGAAGGACCCCACTTCATCCACCACCATCTTCTCATGTGGAGAAGTTAGAAATTCCTTTACCAACCAAGTTAAGGGGGAACTTTAGGAAAACCAGAGCAGAATTTATCCAGGACACCTGGGATAACTCCTCTGCTCTTTCAAAAGGTGTTTTGGAAACATTAATGACCACAGTTTTAAGGCTCATCTGATGGTTGGTACCACAGCATCAACCTTTCGCAGCATCAACTTGTGTTTCCTTTCCTGTACTGATCATGTCCAGCCTTGCTTAGCTTCTGAGATCTGATAAGATTGGCTTCAAGGTGATGAAAATGATGAACTTGCAAAATAAATTTTGTTTACACATTATGTCAGAGAAGAACAAATTCGATTTTTGTTTTTCTTTGTGAATATGGGTTTATTCTCTCTATACAGTACATATACAGTATAATGCATTTTCTTGGATGACTTGGATGTCTCTCTCCCACTGTTTTTTAATTATTTAGCTTTCCGATTTCTTTTACTTTAGCTTTGCACATGTTTTTTTGCACATCCTGATACCTACAAATATCCTGGTAGGTAGGTAGATCCTGTTTCAGGCCATAAAGGCCTACAGTATGGGGGAATGGGGGCAAGGGCCACCATTTTGATTGACCATCCGACACTGGAGGTGGAGGTGATGTGGTCAGCATCACGCTCCGGCCGGCCTGTTACCCCTGGAAGGACTGACCCCCGGTACTCGTTTAGAAAGCAGGCTGAGTGGACCTGGGAGCCGTCTGGAAGGAATAAAATGAAGCTACATCACTTGCCCCCAAAGGTGGATACTGCACATTGGTGGTGGTGAAGGGGAGTCCCCATTACCTGTAAAGTGCTTTGAGTGGAGTGTCCAGAAAGCAATTATTATTATTACCTGGGCTGCAACCTGGGACCTTCCAGTCAGGAGCTAGATGCCCCTGCCGTCTGAGCTACCACAGCTGCTTACAAATACCCCCTGGGTTCACCCTAAATGATGAGTATTAAAAAAGTCTTTTTCAGTACGTTTTAGCTCTATAATAATTTTCTGTGCAAAGTCCTTATTATTTAATTAAAATTCATATTCTTCAGTTATATATTGCTCTAAAGAAATGGTTAAATTGCTTCTCAGTTGCTTTATTATGCTGATTAATTCCTCCTAATCTGTATACCGGTCATTTTTTAATATACTGAATTCTATGTCAGGCTGCATCATAATGTAAAATTGTTCAATTTAGATCACTTTTGCATAATATGTACATGTGAACATGATTAATTTCTTATTGTGCATAGTAAAGTGTTGAATAATTTTAAGATTTAAATAAAAATGTACTGGGACAAATGTGCCCATATTTTATCATGTTATGCCCTGCGGGAATTGGCCGCCAGCTTTAATTAGCTCATTTTAACAGCTCCAAGAAATCCCCTTGGATTACACCAGCATCTACCTGTGATGATAGTACTGGGAAAGTTGTTAATGCAGAATAGGATAATTCTCTAAGCTAAGAAATACTCTATTAAAATCTGTATACTGTAGAATTGATTAGTGTGGTCCCACAGAGGAGTGAACTATTTTGTCCATTTTGCAGAGACACAAGCTACAGTAAAAAGCCCTTGATTGCTGCAGCTGTCATCCCATTTCTTTGAACAAAAAACGTGTTCACTAGACTCATCAGAAACTCACTAGTTAGGGCAAGTATTTCTTGTTTTGTTAAAAAAAAACTGAATGTAGTTAAATCTCCATAAAATTAAATTGTCTATAAAAGACAATTTCTGCATAGTTTTTGCATAATTTCCTTGTTTTTCATATAAACATTCTAACCATACAGCATATAAATACAAACTTACTAAGTGCCTCTCTTAATACGTCGCACCAGCTGTATGTTTAAACAATCAAAATGGTAATAGCAAGCAATCTGTTGCAGATTTGTAACATCAGGACCGTAACTTGTGAGTAGAATTGAAAGCAAAGTAGACATATACCAACAGAACACTTTATAACAAAAGGCCAGTAAGCAGTAGAGCAGACTTTCAAGTCACGATATGCTTTAATGATTGCAGTGCTTCAGCCTTTTTTACTTACATTGAATTTCATTCAGATCCAAATTTTAGGTTTAATAAGTTGCTAGCCATTATATTAACATGGAGGGACAGCTATGACTCATGTAAGTAAATCTTTGAACACACTGTTTCATAAAGTTGAAAGTCATGTCTAAAGTTTGTTTGCTTAAGTTACAAAATTATAGATTTCACAGATTAGAAAGGAAATGTAATTGGGAGACCACGGTGAATTCATAAGAAGGATGTTTAGGAAAAGCTTTAAGGAGTACCCTCAGTATCCTGAATATCATTTCAGCTAGATACTTTCTTCACACTCACAAGACATGTCATTGCATTCAAGTACAACATGTGATGTGAATTGCTTTTTCTTTTATATATGTGCACATGCATTGATTAAAAGATAAGAAATATCACATTTTAGTTTACACAAATGTCATGTTTTATAATATTATATTCATATTTCTTTTATTTAGTCAGAATCGGGACCTTCTGGTGGTTTCTGTGGGATTATTTGCAAAACAAATTGTTCAGTAGGTGACAAATTAAAAATATGTGCAACGGTACCTAAACCCCAACATGTCCCACATAGTGTTATTATCTACAATAAAATCAGGAATGTACAGTATAAGCCTGTTTCATTTTTCCTAATTTTTACTCTTTGTGTGGCATAATATCCCAGTTAGTGGAGTAATTACAAGTGTGCATTAAGCTTTAGCACGACCATTGCAAGGTGAGAGCTTTTTCATCTTTTGCTGTCCACACACTCCCAGATCTGTGACAGCTGTGTGCACAGCTCCCCTTTCCTTGGCCCTGTCGTACACAGACATTAGGATGATTGCTTTTAACCTGACAGCAAGCAAGCAATTCCAAGAAGATCCTCTTTGGGGCCGTCAATCATTTAACATACTGTAGAAGATGGGTTCTTATTATTTATGGATCTTTTTCTAGTGGCTTCACAGAGATCTACTTGTTGTAATCAAGGTGACCTGTGGCCACAGTAAAATCCCATTTCTCCATTTCTTTTCAAAATACTGTCCTCTTTTTCTGTTATGAGCCCCTGCTGATTGCAGATTATCTATATGAAATGGACATTTTACCCCTGTCTAGTGATCAGTGCTACCGTCTAATGTTTTACATATCCTGACACACATGATGCATGTTCCTGCTGTATCTGTTTATTCAGTTATGTACACATTTGTCCTTCAGGATTTAGACTGGAATCGTTTTTGATGATCGTTATCAAAATAAGTTGTGTTTTTAAATACAGAACACAGTTAATTGGAACACCTGGGTGACAAGATTGCTTCAGTTTAAATGATGCCACATCTTAGTGTCTTGGCATTTTGTTCAAAAAGTGTATGTCAAGGTCAATAAGGTCTTTGGATACACCACCTGTTTGAGTGAGCACAGTTGTAGGCTTCAGAAAGTGTCAGCACTTTGTTAACAGTAGACTTATTTTAATTCTCTGAACATTTCTTCAACACACGTCCCTGGGGTATTCACTTTTCTCTTGAGTTATTAAAAAACAGAACACTTTTCATTATATTTTTGCCTTCCCTTTGTTTGCCTTCGCATTTCAGCAATTTGCTTTATTAAAGTGGAATTTGGCTGCCTTCCCCCCACAGCGTTAATTATTGAAGATCTGCATAGCAGCCTTCAACCAGCCAGCCGTGAAAATGTTATTAGTTTCGAAAAGGCTCGGTTTACAGTCCCACCCATCTGCTATTCCCCTTTCATGAGTACAGATATGAGTCTCATTTTAGTATTCCAGGGTGAGATGAGAGAAGAGAAGGTATCACTAAAAAAAGTGCTGAGGCAGAATACAGTACAAAACATAGAGACATGAAGTATCAGAAAACAGCAAGACCTTGTGGAAGTGCAAATCTGCAACCAAGTGATTGCTCATAAACAAGATGTTCAATAATTTATCACTTAAAGAACCTCCAGAGAATGTTTCTTCTGATTTGGCTATCTTTAGCACTTGTGTTATGTGGTACTGAAATAATTTATTTTTCTTCAGGCTTGCAGTGCTATTCAAGCAAAATGTACTACTTTTTTGGTTCAGAAGGAAGTCTCAAAATCAAAATGTTTTAAATTGGCTTGAGCTTGGCATCCAGTGTTCTTTCCAAAAAATGGCACTTGCAGTCATTGCTGCACTAGTGTGGCATGGTGATATACTGTACTGTATGAGAAATTGTGGAGGCAATTAATAGATATTAAGTCAGGATGTTGTTTTAGAACAAAGAAATGTGGAAAGTCATTAATTCACCAGAAAAAAATCCATTCTTATTAAGAGTATATATAGAGTATATAGAGTGCAGGTTATGTCAGACATCTTAAACACATTCATGTCCTTTCAATCACCATGCTGGTGTACCAAGGGCACCCATACTCTTGCCAATTACAGACTGAGCAGTGGATGTAAGAGTTTCTTAACCCCTGCACTTTCCCTTTAGGGAGAGACTGTAAAGGGACAATTGATAGGGATCAATCCATAAAAGGTAAATTTGTGCTGATGCCTTGTCAAAATGGTTTTACATTTTTAAACAGAGTAGATCAATAAAGGATTGGATTGTAGTCTGTTGTAAGGCAGCCTCTTCAGCAGCTTGTCTTTCATTCCACTTTGGGCTCCTGCTGGCCTGACAAATTAACAAGGATAGTGTCTCGACTAATGTCCAGTGTATTAATATATTTGTGGTGAATTATCTGTGTATTTAGCATGTGAATTTCAACATCTAAGGTGTGGTTAAAATGGGTTGATGATGAGACATGTATTAATTGACTAAGTCATTTTTTGTATGACTTATCCTTGGTAAATGCTTTAAGCTTTTTATGCCATTTAAGAAAGAATCATCTGAAGTACAAGGAGACAGGCATGCAAAAACATACCTGGTGTACTGTACAGATGTCTCTTCAGATACACACAACATTTAAAATACATACAGTATGAACCTGATTGTTTGTAACTGTGCCAGAAATTCTGTTTAGTGTGGAAGTTCCACATAAGGCAAACAAACCAATAGATGGGCCAAATGACCTTTTCTCATTTGTAACCCATCTAATAATGCTCTTTCTGTTTGCTGTGATCCCAGGGTGGGAAAATCCCAGTGCGATGGACAGCCCCAGAGGCCATCGCCTACAGGAAGTTCACCTCGGCTAGTGATGTCTGGAGTTACGGTATTGTGATATGGGAGGTGATGTCCTTTGGTGAGCGACCCTACTGGGATATGTCCAACCAGGATGTAAGTTGTATTTGTTTATGTATTTTCTCATTCCAGATTCTGAACACAATTTATGGGGAATCATAGCTGCCAAAGTCACAATTAAGGTGCTAAGGCAGCAGCAAGCAGTGTTTAACACTTTTCATAACTATATGTCATGTTTAATCTTTATTTTGTCTTCAAAAGGGAGGACCTGCAATGCAATGTATTAGGTCAATTAGGAGGGCTGTTGACATAATCTACTGTAGGTTTATGTTGCTGTTGTGTTCTCCTTTTTCCTGTGCTGTTGAGCCCCAGTGATTTAGAGTACTTCCTGAGATAGCTTAGATGCCGAAGCTTTTTTCATCAAATTGCACCACTTTCAGTAATTTTCTGGTACGCATCACTGCTGTTCAAAATTTTCTTAGACAGAACCAGGCCAATTAAGCAGATGTTTCAATCACTTGGACTGATCATTGTCAGGAAGGCTTGGCGTATTTTTCTCTGTGCCTGCTGTTGTCTTTTTTTATATTTCAGTTTGTGTGAAACTAAGATTGTGTAAGTCCTAAACAAAAACGTGTACTGGAACCCTATTCTTTTCATTGAGATCAGACTCAGATTTGGGAGTTTCTAGTTCTATTATTTAAGTTTAAGTTTTCTCTTGATCATTTCCACAGCATGTACCAATATCCATCCTTCTGTTTCCTAACTGCTTTATCTGT
Source organism: Atractosteus spatula (assembly GCF_055471065.1). Classification (NCBI taxonomy): domain Eukaryota; kingdom Metazoa; phylum Chordata; class Actinopteri; order Semionotiformes; family Lepisosteidae; genus Atractosteus; species Atractosteus spatula. The sequence goes on along the minus strand of NC_142709.1, from coordinate 63,016,877 downwards.
GGGAACAAGAGTCTATCTTGGCAAGCAACGGCCATAGAGCAGGATATACCTTTATTTGCTATGTTGACATTACATGAACAGCAGCAAACTATAAATTGTATAATTATTACAACCTGAACATAACTAATACCTAACAATTTACAATTGGTAATTAGATCAATCTGAAAAAGAAAATATGAAAAGCTAAATGAATTGAAACACAAAATATCATATGATCCCTGTTTGTTGACTTGCTTGAACTGCTTAAGCATTGCTAAGAAAACCTGTTGCTGGTATCGTTATTGTGCTGAGGAGAATAGTGCATGGAAATGTTCCCAGACATTTCCATTACTTTCTGGGCAGCTGTGTGTCTTGGGAATACTCTTTAATTGAAATCAATTTCTAATAAAGGCAGGTGTAATTAAAAAAAGGTACCCAGAAGGGTGATTTTAGTTTTGTCATCTTTGGTTGCCAGACACTCTTTGCTACATTTTGGCTATGATTTCTTAAGGTTTCAATCTCAAATAAGCTTACAGTAACATTAAAAAATAAATAAGTACCAATCTATCATACCATCAGAGCTTTTCCAGTTGTAAAAAAGCAGGACTTGTTTGTGGAAGGTCAAAGATCTATTGAAATTAAGTAAAGAGATACAGTACATCAGATAAATAACTCATTGTAACCTTATAGAAGCATTTCAAGACATTACAAATCTTACAAATGTAGTCAGGCACATCTAAATTCAAATTATTAATGTCATACCATACACACAACCCTAGTAACCCTTAAGACTTACTAAGTAACTCTTAGTGTCTTGGTGAAATTTTACATGGGTACTAAAATTGTTCCCATCCAAAAGACTGTGCCACCAGAAAATAACATTAGATTATTAATTAATAAGCTGTGCATGAAAATGATTTAAGGATTGTTATTAAACATGCTATTAACCATTAATAGATATCAGTTACTACCTCATTATTAATGTATTACTGGTTATAAAAATATAAATGGAATTTGTAACCCTCTCTAAGGTGATACCAAAGAGTATTAATCCAGTATTAATGTTATATAGAATGTTTTTCTGAATCTGCTGCCATATTGTATTTCAGACTAGAAAATTATAGAGGTGTTTTTTTTCATGTTTTTTAAAACATAATGGTGGTGAGAAAAAGCAAAAGAAAAAATGAGTCAAGCACCTTTGTTAAACATTTTTTCCTTGAATGGGTTCATTTGTGAACATGTTATGCTAACATTTGTACTTTATTTTCTTATGACACAATTAAGACAAGGTCAATCGAGGTAGGTCAGTCACTGCATATTTGTTTGAGAATTGATTATTCCTAGTTTTCAACACTCCCAGGTTTAAATAACATCTCTCCCACCCATTGCATACATGATACGGTATGGTTGAGCCTGGCAATTATCCAAACTGATTGCTTCAGGTTCATCCCGTTTTAAACTGTTTTAAACAAATAATGGGAGGCATATAAGAGACAGACACACTATTCTTTCCTGTGCAATCATCCCTTAAAGCCATTGTAGTTTAACAGAGACAGGGCCTAAGTGTGTGAAGTTCATTAAAGTCCCTGTTTATCTTTATGAGCAGTCAACAGACTGTGTAAGAATGCTCTTGTGTTTTATAGGCTTCAGACCACTTTATTACATTGTGACTGACTGATGCATTGCCTAGATACTGGCACTTGTCAATGTCTCCATACAGACCTGTGACACATCAGGTGAATCAAATGATTTTAGGAATAGAAATCTCACTTGTTTAAATAAAGTAGGAGAGATAGCATAATGGAAAAGTGAGAACAAAACATTGTAGAGATAAAATTGGAATTAAGGAAATGGATGTCACTTAGTCCGAATACGATTAATCATACAATGTTAATGTGTGTCTTTAAATTAGTTTAAACCATAATAGTTTTGTTAATGCTGTGAACAAGTGGCAATATTAACAATTTAAATGGGACTGTTACCATTTACTTGATATCTTCAAATACCATATTCACTCTAAAATGAAAATGAGTAATTTGCCCACTGGAGATAATAAATTAATAGCCTGCAACTGACACACCCCCAGCATATGGTGTACGCTGTTAAATAGTACACAACACAGCCTGGAGTTTATTGAGTTTATCAGAACTTTAAAAGAAATGGTATCAAGAAGTTATTCATAATAGCGGCTGCTCCTATAACTGTCTTCAAGGGGCAAGAGTTTTAAAAATCAAAACCTGAAGATGGTAAATCTAAATATCTTTGCACTACTGCTCTACCTCATAGAGTGTTCAGTTATTGGGTAGGTCAAGGCTCCTCTTGATTTTGTTGTGCTGGCTTTCTTTTGCTCAAAAAAGGCATCTACAGTAAGTCTTGCATCTGCCCAAAAGTTGGAGACAATGTAAAGCCAGTATTGATGCATTGCAAGCACTTTTTGTCATAATGCTGAACCATTTTTGTTAACAATACAGGATTAAAGGATTGAACCAACATGATGCTAGCGAATTTGGTTCATGCATAAACATCACTACCCAGTATTGTAGTTGTTTCGGGAGCCCTGCTTAACAAGACAGATTGATTTTCCTACCTGTCTATGGAATTGTCCACTCTTATTTGGTCTGGAAATCCTTTTGGCAGGTGATCAATGCCATCGAGCAGGACTACCGGCTGCCCCCCCCCATGGACTGCCCTGCTGCCCTGCATCAGCTCATGCTGGACTGCTGGCAGAAGGACCGCAATGCTCGACCTCGTTTCCCAGAGATCGTAAACACACTGGACAAGATGATCCGCAACCCCACTAGCTTGAAAGCCGTGGCCACTATCTCTACTGTGTAAGTATACCTTTCCTCTTTCATAATGAAAGTCATTCACGTAAAAACTAGTCCCAGAACAACGAATCGAATGAGATGAGGGGCAGGAGGGCCAACAGTGTAGCCAGCCTTGTACCACTGTGGCAATTTGCCAATCCTATACAATTATATATAAACACTAAAAATGGACTCCAAGACAACCAATTAGGCAACATCAAGATGCCTGATCAGCATAGTTTAGTATTGCAGCTGGGGTCTACAGCTTGGTATGCTTAGGTTTACAATTTCTCTAATTACTGGCATCAATAGTGTAATTATGCATGATAGATTAGTATTATCAATATAATCATATTGTGAAAGAGAGTGTAGCATGAATTATTCTAGAAACCTTCTTCATTACAATCTTTTAACATTCTACATTTTCAGACCTTGTTTGCCTTTGTTATGATAAGTAAGTTACTGAAATAATATTGAATATGGATCTAATCTCTATCTTTAGAAATTATTTGACCAGGTTTACTTGACTAGGAGTTGTGGGTGTAGGAAATGAGGTACCCAGCCAAGTTGTTCATGTCAGTACCTTGGTTTCTTTCAAGAAATGGCTGGATGGATCTTCGGATCACTTAGCTACTAACCCCCAAATGGGCTAGATGGGCTGAATGCCCCCCTTTCGTTTGTAGTCTTTCTTATGTTTTTATGTGTTTCCACTAGGCCTTCTCAGCCCCTTCTTGATCGCTCTGTGCCAGACTTCACTACGTTCAACTCTGTAGAAGAGTGGCTGGGTGCTATCAAAATGAACCAGTATAGAGACAACTTCCTGAGCTCTGGCTTCACTTCCCTACAGCTGGTTGCACAGATGACCTCAGAGTGAGTATCACACAGATGTAAGAGGGGCCCAATGAAAAATGAGATTTTTTAATGTGATTTTAAAGATCTTTGCTTGTTGTGAACTCATCTGTATCGCTATTTATGTTGACTGCTTCAGAGCAGCTTTACAGATTTCATACAGCCTTTTTTTGTGTGACAGAAATAAGACTTCTGGCGGGAAATATTTAACTAAAATTGCAGAGAATTTGAGAACTCACCACCCGGGGAATTTAAAAATGATCATACTGGGATGTATTCTTTAATGAAAATTAAAGATAAAGCAGGGTTTTCTGTAGAACATAAATAATCAAACATTTAGCAAACCAAGATGTAGTGATGAGTTGCATTAATAACAGGTTATAGGTTAAACTCAGTTATTTTTTCTTTAAAGAAACTTATCGCGTTCCAATATATGAATCACTGCATTTAATTACATAATGACCTAATATCTGAAAATATACAAAAATGATACAGAAATCCAGTCTTTTGTCACACATCAATGATGATAATTAGAATACTCTTTCACATTTGAATGCACCTTTTACAGAGATTGCAATCTTTGTTTATTGCAAAATGTTTGTGATGCTAAAAAGTCATTAATTTCATTAAACATTTCATTAGAAAGCTTTTTCAGTAAAAGTCTTTGTTAAAAAAAGCTATTTCAAGCTGCACAAGATTAGGGTGCAAACCCATTATTTCTATTTTAAATAGGCAAGTTGAACAATTAAAATGGTGTTGAGAATTATTATTACAGGTCAGTAATATTTCACTTCTAAACAACAGCCTTTGAGGCAGGAATCAAGTAGAAAACTTGAAATTTATCTAAGTGAACATTTTTATTTCTGGACTCAACACAAAACATTTTCAGTAAGTGTCTTTACATGTTGCCAAAAGATCCCCTGTTACTTTTTCCTCTGCCCCAGCTTCAGAGTTAGAGGAAAGGGGAAGGACCTGTTAGTCACACGGGCTGTAGCCATACATTTGCATACTTTAAAGAAAGAGTTCTGTGGAATTCTCTGTTTCACTATTCATTTAGTGAATGTAAATTCCCTGAGCCAACCATAGCTCCTGGTCTGGCTGTGTCGAGGATGTGTAGCTCTCCACTGAGTCTGTGGACTGGGCAGCCCTCTGGGATGTGCTCCATAATGTAACGAATAAGCCCCTGCGTATAACAGGTATCTCAAACGCCCAGGCTGGGGGAGTTCTCCTTTAGCTCAGCCGGCAAGTTCCCTGTTGCGTGACGCCGAAGACCTGGGTTTGCGCCCAGGCAGTGAGGGACGAACTGGCAGGGCAGGGGCGGCAAGGGCGGAAACCCCAAGAACCGTTACACAGTTACCTCTGTCACACAGGAACAAAGATAGCTTGCACTGGTTCACCATCTATAGAGGTTTGAAAGACAGGGACGATGACCAATCCTCAAGTAGTTTAGAGTGGACCACTCTTCTCTTAGAAAGTGAAAGCCAGAAGGTTGTTGTGTAGAGCTTCTGATGAGGTGCTTGTTTGTTAAGCCCTGTGATTCCCATTCTTGAGCCCAGGTGGAGTTTGCATTGACGTTGTGCTGGGGAGAGTTTCTTTTCGGATGGCTTTCTTGAAGGCAGACGTGTTTTGGTGGTGATTTAAACATGTCCTCATGTAGGGGCAAGTGAGGAGCTTTTTGGACTTCGAGCATTTTGTGGGTTATTGTGAGTTGTCGGATGTGTGATAGGACAGGGAGCCAGAGGGCTGGGTTGGAGTGTAGGGTTTCAGTGACGTGTGCATAGTGGCATTCAACTGGGTGTGTGAGCTTGTAATAATCTTGACTCTGGTCTCTGTGAGCATGTGATAATCTTGTCCAGAATTTGTATGGTGAGCTTTTTTGTAGCTTTTGCATTGTGGAGGTGGAATAGGCTGGATATTGTTTTTGAGTTGTGTTTGAATATCCGCATTAGGACCTATTTCAAGGTGTCAAAAGTGGGGGTCTGTGTTGCCAGATTGATGTCGTTAGAATATATAAACTTTCAGGATGTGATTTTTGGGAGATTAAACAGGGTGGGAGCTAATACTGATCCTTGAGGGAGTCCTTTGTTTCTGTCGTTTACATGTACTTACTTTCTGTCTGAAGTGAACTCTGAATTATTTGTTGCTCAGCAATGTTTGTATTACTTTGGATGCTTGGGGTGGTGGGGGAGGGGGGTGCAGTGACAGCTTCAATAGAACACCAGGAAGCAATGGATTAAGATATACAATTTCTTGTATTAGGAATTTGTCTTTTCACATACCACAACTTCCTCTCCATGAGACACACAGGCACACAGATGGGGAGAGAGAAGCTTGGGGTCAGAGCGCAGGGTCAGCCATTTATACAGCACCCCTGGAGCAGTTGGGGTTAAGGGCCTTGCTCAGGGGCCCAACGGAATAGGATACCTCTGCCGGCCGTGGGCTATGAACTGGCAACCTTTCAGCCACAGACACAGATCCTTAGCCACAGAGCCACCACACTGCCTAGTGTTCATATCGCATTCCTCATCAGTACCCAGGCATTCCCAGGAAAGCTAAGGATCTGACTAGCAATGTAAATTCTAAGAGAAGCTTCAAGCTTCTCACATACAGTTCTAGATTAAATTTCATATGGGCATATGAAAGTGAGCATTTAACTATGGTTCAAGACAGTTCTAACTTCAAAAGTTGTCAGTTCCGTAAGAATAATTAAGTCAACTAATTATGGAATAAACCATGCAAAAACCTCTTTTTCAGTTTCAATATTAACAGGCTCTGCTTTCATGTATAAAATTCATATGGGAGTCATGTTAGGTCTGATTTTTCAAGGTCCTTCCACCTTATTAAATTATACAAAAAGTAGCAGGATTGCATAATTATTTTATGAGAACAAAGGAATTATTGGGTACATGATCTTTAACTTAAAAGGCCTGATAATATGGTATTTTATTTATTATTTAGACATTATTTAATTAAATCTGCTATTCCAGCAATGGTTTCAATGCATTGCATTTGTATATGTATCTCTTGACACCTAAGTTATAGGAAGAGCTGTAATTTAAATATTATATTTTTTATATAATATTATATTTCTTGTTGATGAAATGCAAAATGATATTGGAGAAATATATGAAGCAATGTATCAAAAGCAATAACATTTTTAAAAACATATGTTTACAGTTATTTAAAATTCAGGTTACCAAAAAGCTTTTAAAACAAAAAGTGGCAAGAAGTCTGCATCTCCCATGCCCTTAAAAAAAAACACAGGTGATGTTGCTGAGAACTGTAAGTTTAATTGTATTTGCATGAACATCCGAACATTGTGATAGAATAGCTTGTTCAGTTCATGAACAGGTCTTAACACAAATGTTTTGATGCTTATTTTCTGTGCACATCCTAAGTTCAAATCATCATTATTACTTTAAATTTCATATCTAATGTTTTTCATCTTTCTCTTTTAAACATTTCAGAGACCTCCTTAGGATAGGGGTAACTTTAGCTGGGCATCAGAAGAAGATTCTCAACAGCATCCAGTCCATGAGCGTACAGATGAACCAGTCATCGACATCTATGGCATGACAACAGGATGCTCCATGGGACAGATCCTTAAGCCCTCTCAGTGCTGTGGACATGACAAGATATAACTGGGTTGAAACGATCATATTAATTTAACATCATTTATGGTGCATATCAATTCAACTGCTAAACAAATGTCCATTATTTTTCGCCATTTCATGCAAGGATCACAATGGATAGTCACCCCAGTGACTCCTGTATTTTGCTTGAAAATTACGAAATATGAAAAAAGTATTCAAAATAGACTTACAAAAAATGCACAGACTGTGGAATATCGTCAATTAGGATTTCTGCTTAATGAATTTTAACTTTGGGTTTTCTTCTTTCTTTGAGTCTGTATGTTTCTCACTTGGAAAAGTTGGAGTACAAACTGCAATGTATTTTTTTTTCTCTCCATGAATGCCGTGATGCTTTCTAACAAGAAACAACTGTGCTACCTGATGATGTCCAGGTGGATGTCATTGCCAAAGGACTGACCTAACAGTTGCTCCCGGATTTTAAATCCATCAGAGAATTGAATGAATTTTAAGAAATAAAAATCTTCATATTGAAGGTGATACATTATAAGCATATGTACTTTTTCTGCTTGCATTTTTGGCAATTACGTGTGTGTTAACTGGATTGTAACTGACTTTCAGGACCTCTGTCCTTTTTTAAGAGGCACTGTGTCGACAAAACCTATACATGTGTTGCTGGTTGGGGCTTCAAATATGGAAGATAAGACAACAATGGAAAACAGACTATGTCTTGACCAACACTGTAAAAAAATACTATATATAAATGTTCAGTGTCAGTTAACTGGCCTATGGAAAGTGATTCTAGCTCTACAGACATATTGAATTGTTTAACGTGAGCTATCCATGCCATGCTGATGTTTGCTGGTGAGCATTATAAGGGAAATGGAGACGTTATTTTTTTCTGATTTCCTACTTCGAGTTGGAACACTTGGATCATTGTGCATTTCTAAATAGACTGTCCCAGCTTGGCAGCTTAAACTCTCTGGTACGTACCTTTTGTTGATCTCTCTGATGTGTTTGAGGGATGATGCACAACACATGAAGCAATGGTTGGCCTAACATGGTAAGGCTTAACTACAGAAGCACTTCCTTCAGCAAAACACAAAGAAACTTCAAACTTCAGGATGGTAGCAATGTTTCAATATGGGTCTTTCTTTGTTTTATAGCATGTGTTTGTTTTCCCAGCTTGTTTCTTTTTATTCTTCTCAAGGACTGATGATTAAGATTTATTTTGGGTGTTAAAAGGCCTCTCTTTTCGGTTTGCTGCTACATACAGTAGGTTAGTCAGCTTAAGGCCTAGGCTACCCTTAATCATTGGCACTGAAGTAATTTATTCTTTCAAAGTCATAAGTTATGTCTTTCAGATTTACTGTGTCTCTTAATATTGTCGTTTGGTGCGTACCTTTCGACCCTGGACTCTTTGCAGTCTTTTTTTATAGTAAGTTATGAAGTAGTAACGAAGAAGGAACAAACCTTGCATACACAAAAAACTAAAGACCCTAAAAGCTAAGTGAGCTAATAATCATCTAGGACTGTGGGAGTATGGAACAAGCTGTCCAGATATTTTGTTGAAGCCAATATCAGATCAGTTCGCTAAAAACTGCCAAACAGGTCAGATGTGCTACAGGTCAGTCTGCTCTTGCTTGTAATCTTTCTAATGTTATTATAATAACTGCTAACTGAAGTTATGATGAAGACAGACTTGAATGAAAGCAAGTCTCCTATTTAACTAGAGGGAAAGCTTTGCAAGTGAATAGATGGAAAGATTTACTGGTCACTACATCTGTAATAAGAAATCAAAGAGAATGTATGAAAGAAAAAAATTTAAATGTACATACCTTGTATTTCCAATTATGATGTATTGAATGTGCAGTCCCTAACTGTTATACTTACAGGTCTTTGTGAATGATGTGTATACGCATGTGGTATTTTTCCTTTCAGAATTATGTATAGTATTTGAATAGCTGAACTTATTGGATGTCGTAGACCCCAGATTCCATTTATAGGGGAAGTTACTTAAACTGAAAGTTCACAGTTTTACGATACCCTTCATAACCAGAATAATGGGCTCTCACTATGAGGACATGTGTTGTGTGTTCCAGAACTGTATTTAAAGTTGTTTACAGTAAAGCCTAGAAGGTAAATAGAGGGCTTTAGCAGAAGAAAATATAAGATAGTGAATGAGTAGGGAGAGTTCTAGAAGCTGTTTACTTCAGTTCTGAAGACCTTTTTGGAACAAACATTTCCTCAAAGAAATTCAGTGTTTGATAATATTAGTAAGAGAAGCATTTATGCCCAAAAGACTCAAATTCAATGCTACAGGACCAAACCATTTTTAATTCAATAGTAATTTAATTATTTAATTCAGGTTAACATCCATCAGATAATTACAGGAAATAACTAGTGCAAATTTGTAAGATTAACCTTTCTCTTAACCTTCTCAAAATTTCTTTCTTTTCCTTTGAATATGCTAAAACATGTGTACAATGTATAAAGGGAATTTTTTTTTATTATGAAACAGGTTAGTCAGTCAGGACTCATTTTAAAATGCTACTCAAATTCTTTATACAATGAATCCCTTTCTTTGTTTTCAGTCTTATACCTTTACTCAAATTGACATTAAAACTAAATGTGCTTTTCTGTATTTTCTTTTATGTAAACTCAACGGGTTTAGAACTTGTTTCTGAAATAGCCATTAATGTGTGATTAACTGATTGTCTTCCCACTAGTATTGAAAAATGGCGTTTTCACAAAAGATGACAGCACTAGAATAAATCAATGTTGTACATTAATACAAATGGTAAATTCCAAATGTGGCACTAAATGGTGGCTTTGTGTTTGGCAGAGACTTCTTACACAATGGAAAGTATTTGTGTTCGAAATTTGTATTTGACATGTGGGGCAGAGTTTTGATTTTATCCAGGCTACGAATAAGGATGGATTCTTCAGTTCAGAAATGTTAACCTTTTAAATTCTGTGAATCTAAATGGCTAAAGAAACATTTGCTGTATCAGTTGATTCTAAACCTTGAAACCTCCAACATATACAGTACAGTGTAATACGTTCCTTGTAACACATTAGTGAATTCCAAGACAGCTGAACTGACAGATCATCTCTCTACCTGAGAAACAAAAAAAGAACTTTCAAGCATTTCTGTTGTTCACTCATGTAAAAATTCATGGATTAAATTCCAAGGGGGAACATTGACAGGTTTACCTCATTTATTCTTCATGTAGTAGATTTATGATTTTGATTTACCAGGCTGGAAGTGTCTAGCTTGTACATAGCACTTGACAATTACAGGTTAAATGCCACCTACGTACAGTATAGCTCTTCTTTTACCATACCATGTATAAGGAAGCTGACTGTCAACATAATACACATTTTAATGAAAAAGAAAAGCTCAGAAACCGTGATTCTTAATGAGGAAAGAGTGCACTGGCTGGCTCTGCAGCCAGGCTATTGACAGTCTCTTCCCAGAGTGTCTGTACGTACAAGTTTAAATAAATAAGCGAGTGGGAAAGTGCTGGTAGCCTCAGGGAGCCAAACGGAGCCGATGGAATAAAATGTAATGAAGGAAGTACAGTAGCTGCAGATTGACAGCTTCCCAGCACCTTTCAGCAACAAACACATGCAGAACAGAAGTGCTGGTCAGTCAGAGAACACACTGGGAGTGATGAAATAGCAAACACACCTGCAAGCTTGTTATTGCTGATGTTGAGAATTGAATAAGAAAAAATAAATAGACAGATACTTCCCATCCTTTTGGATTACCATTTTCTCCTCCTAAGATAAGACATTTAAGAGGGAACATGCTCGGAAAAATTGTCCTAGGAGAAGTATCAAGACCGTGATTTGTAATTATACCAGCACAAGTGTGCCTCAGCACCGTTCCTACTAGACCCTGGAAAATCAGTTATTTTTTATAATCTAATCAGAAAATCAAAAAGAACAACCAGTAATGTATATTTTATAGTCTTTTGCTGTTAAAAAAATATGACCTGTTGTCATGTGACAGTAATGATTTGGTTCATTTTTAAAAAATAACTAAAGGAATGAATCCAGCAGTACAGGTGCGTCCGTTTTTTAGAAAGTTTGTTCAGAATTAAAGACAGATTCTGTACTTTGTGTGTCAGCTAGGTTGATTTCTCTTTAAAAGAAGCAGGAATCCAAGTGACATGGATGGACTTTGCAAATTTCCTCCTTTATGTAACATTTCCCTTATCTGTCAGTGAGCCTCACAGTATAATTAACTGAATGCAGTCCTGGTTTTTAATTAACACCAGTGACTTCCCCTCACACAAAGCAATCTAGAGCTCCAAGCCTTGGTTCAAAGTGTCCCAGGAAATATCGATTGACACAGAGACTGCAAAGCTTATCAGTTATCATTTATTGCTCCCTTTTCACTGGGAAAGTAGGAGTCAAGCTTTTTAATTAAATAAGTTTGTACATACTAATCATACATATTATCTCATGGGAATACTTAATTACTTCTGGAGATGATACTGTTTTTTTAATAAGATGGAGGTTAATGAGTTTGGGTGGGTGGCAGCCTTTCTCTGGATGCGATTCAGATAATGGCAAACAAGCCCTAAAAATCAAGTCATTCAAAACATTTTAAGCAATACAGTTTATTTTACAGAGAAATTTCATCAAATTGTTTCATTTGCCTCAAAATACATCCAAGAACTTATGTTTAAAGATATAGTTCACTGAGATGTTGTGCACCGCATTATTGTAAGAAACCTATACAAGGGAGGAAGTATTGACAAGTATGCAAAAGCACTAAATGATTAACCATTCCCTATAGGTGTTCATTTACAGCTTGATTTAAAGAAATGACTGTGATTTGTAAAATAGTAGTATATGTTGTTTGGCCTCTTTACCTTTCAAAGTATATGTTGGGGAAAAAAAGGGTAACCAAGTAGTTGTAGGACTTTTTGGAGTCAGTATTTGGTTTCACTTCAGTAGGTAAAGTAATAGGAACCAGAAATTGGACACAGCATGTCATTGTTTGTGATTTCCAAAATCTGAAAGTCTATTCCCTTACTGAGATCTCTTATTCTTCAATGGTATGGTCAAGAGTTTTTCCTAGTGAAGCTCATGTACATAATTAGCAGAGAAAACAAAAGTGTCATGTAAGGATCACATGGCTGCAATTGAATGTACTGACTGAAAGTATTTCACATTAACATAAAAGGGACAGTGTTCACCTTGTACGAATTGCAGAGGTATACTTTTAAAAATACAGAAACACTTTATATATTCTTAAATTTCTTTCTGGTTTAAGTACTTCTACATGTCTGCACGTAACAATCCCCCCAGATTAATTAAAAGGAAAAAATAAAAATCATTGATGGACAATTTTCAATGAGTACAAGTGATAATAAACTGCTTCTCTACTGGAAGTCCTTGCAAATATGATGGAGATTATTTTCTTAAAAAAGTTCTTTAGATTACTAGTTTATGTACAGTCATATAAGCACAAGTGAATATTATTTAGAACTTACTAATTTAACTGACATAATAAATAAACATTATGCATTACAAACATTTTTTGTGTAAAAGTCTTTAAACAAATAAGCAGAGGATTACAACAAATTCTTACCTGAAGGGGAAATATGCCGAATCATTTTCAAAAACAAAAGGTTGATAACATTCTTCATTTTTAAAGACGTATAAAACATTCCAATCTATTCCTATTGTTTCCACATTATATTTTTATTTTCATCTCCGTCCATATTATTTTCATAATAAAGTTAAATATGACTACCAAGGATAATTGCCTGATGATGATAAAACTATTTAAATTAATCATATATTACCATACAGTGTATATTTTAATTAAGATTATATAAATTCTAGCTCTTTCAGTAATTGATATAACAATTTACACATCATTTGCTATTTATGCAATCTTAGAGGGATTCATTTATAGCATATTTCTAAGAAAAACATAAAATAGCCAAGCCCACATTTACATTCTTAATGCTCATACTTTTGAAATGTGCTTTCAAAGATAATTAATTTTCATAATTCATTTTTCTAAACATTCTAAGGATATTTTCAAACTATTTTGAAACAAATTTAGTTTTTATCTCCTAATTCACTATTTTACATATTTAACCATACATAGCTGTACATATTAGAAGTGATTGCCGTCGTGTTTAGTTTGTTAACTAAAGGGTGCATTGCTATTAACTGAAAGGTCAAAACCTGCGTCTACCAACACGTTACCGAGAGCAAGACCATCAAGAAGCCAATTTCAGTGTTCACAGGATTTTATCCCCTGCAGTATAATACGTGAACACAGAATCATTACATATTGCATATGGCTTAAAAACTGAAGTTTTATTTACACAGATATTTGTAGTAATTATTTTTATCCTTGATAAAAGTCTAGAATGCAGTGTATGGGCAGCAAAGTCACATTTGATAGCCAATGCGAGTAGATTGCCTTTTACCACAATGGTTACCTGTACTTACCAAGGCCACGAGGGAGCTAGCTTTCCCCATCTTCTCATCCATCCATTTCATCAAACAGGTCAATCGATATCGCTATTGCTGCCAGGATAAAGGCTCCCCAAGTGCATTGCCTGGAGAAGTCACGTATGAAAATGCGAGCCTCAATTTCCACTTAAAACACGAAAGGTAAAGTCCCTACCAGGGCCACAGCAGCTCATGGGAAAAGAGCAGAGCCTGGTTTCTTTAGCGTTCAGCAGACCAGAGAGCATTTGACTTCCCCTCCAGATACGCTGGTCTGTTGCAGGGACTAATCCCATAATAATGCTGGTTCCCACATGAAGAGATGGTTGGACCACAGCACCTGGGGTAAAGCACCTCACTCACAGGTGTAACATGTGCAATTGTCTGCTGCAGGGACTTGAACCTGTTATTAATCCAATTTCTTACTCACTATAGACTGATAGATTCTGTTTGCAGCGTGTTGATGAATTAAAGAAGCACCTAATGTGTCAAGTATTAAAACCTAGCATTTAGTATTACGCCTTCCTAGTGCACAGAGGTGAAGCCGTGGTCTTCAGAATTGTGGTGGCCCTTGTCTGCCCAATGTGGACTATTGATTTGGCTGAATGTATATTTTATTAAAAGTCTTGCTTTTATAAATTTCACTACTAACAATTTGGAATATAACAGTACTGTATACAGTATGCATTAATGTATGTTACGTATGTTAGCCTACTCCATAAAATATAGGTAGAGAGAATCCAGAAAATATTTTAAATTGCCGTTTCATTCTCCTGAAGCATCGGAGACTTTTTAGCCTTCCTAGTGTAGCAGTGCGCTAGTGGGAGGATCCGCGGCGAACACCGGTAACTTGGCAACGCCCCGTGTGAGTGGGAGGAGGCGGCACCGGTGTGAGATTAGCGAAAACTGAACGAAAAAACAAAAAGAAAACATACAACGTTGCGCTTTTATGGGTAGCGGCGCCCAGGCTGGACTTATCCTATCTAACGGGGTCCAGCCTGGAAAAATAACCCCGTGTAGCGGCGGGGACCAGACTGCACTATTACCTACTGTATCTGGAGGGGTCCATTCTGGGTGCAGGTAGGGAGTGTAAGGCCAAAATAAAGAAGAATAAAACTCGTGAAAAATATGGAAGCCCGTTTCCGCCAGCGAGTAAAAAAAAACGAGCTATGGTATCTTGCAATTGCGACTTAGTATCTCAGAATTACGACTTGAAAACTCAGAATTGCGACTTCATCTCTCGCAATTGCAACTTCAAAATAGCCCACATTTCATGATCTGTCCTTTTGTTATTGTAACGGATTCGGGTTCTAGGGCTTGTGCCCTCGCCGCTCCCACCCTAGTTCGTGCCTCACTGCAATGGCTCCAACCCAGGTCTTGTCAGCAAGGCTAAAGAAGACCTTCTTTTTAAAGTAAAAAAAGGACATACAATGGGAATATGTAAAAAGTATAAGTTTCGGCTTTTATAACTGTGAATCCCTCTGGATGTGAAGTGTCTATTTCTATATTTTTTTTCATATTGTCTCCGTTTTTGTATTTCTGGTGTTTAAATAAAAACTTTAAAAGCCCACCGTCCACTATTCCATCCGGCTACGATGGAAGCCTCCCTGGCGGAAATGGGATTCCATAAAAATTAGTGTAATTAATTTGATTTTTATCAGGGCACTGTACAAGACAAGTCTTCAGGCCTATAGATCCTATGATCCTGTACGATTTATGAATATAGTGTAACGGAGCGGCCGACATACAGGTTGTACGATCTGGTTGCAGTGTGGTGATGGCACCACCCTCCCCTGCGCTAACAGGGATGCTGGCCGCCGGGGCTAAAGAAAGTGTTCTTTACCAAGACCTGGGTTGGAGCCATTGCAGTGAGACACTAGGGAGGGAGCGGCGAGGCCACAAGTCCTAGAACCCGAATCCGTTACAATAACAAAAGGACAGACAATGAAATGTGGGCTATTTCGAAGTCGCAATTCTGAGATACGAAGTCGGAACTGCGAGATACCATAGCGCGTTTTTTTTTTAACTTCCTGGCGGAGACGGGCTTCCATAGAAAAAGGAACAGCCTGCCCCTGGTGAAACCGCACGGCGGGACAGACGGGGGAAAAAATAAAGGTCGACCTCACGTTGGAGTACGACCACCCTCCAGAACTGCCCGTGTAGTGTAGCTCCTCTTCTAGAATAGGACCTTACTCAACCCGTCGGTGGGGGATAGAGTAAGGTGTCCAGTGTGGTTATATACGGCCTGAACGGTTCTTCATTAGGCTAAGGCTGCCCAGCTGTGACTCGCCAGGCAATGTGTCGCCCTTCGTTCAAGGCTCCGCCTCCACACTGAACACCCCTCGCTAAAGTAGCAAAACGACAAGTCTTACATTTCCCAAGTTACAAACATCAGTGTTATTTAGTTGCAAAGTGTTGAACAACTCTCATCTCTGCTCTGATCCCAGTAATAAAGTTTACATTCCAGTGCCTTTCTGTACTTGTTAACCGTAGGGTTATTGCCACGAACCTCACCAGATAAATTTGTAAGAGATGCTAAATCACTTCTCTGCTCCTTTGAACCTTTATGCTACAACAATAGGACAGCATTTTCTATCATGGTAATTCAAAACGTATTCAGGTAATCATTCAATAATGTATTGTAGTAAACTTTTCAAAGATGTTTGAGTGCTGTTTATCACTTAGCAGGGATGTTTATTAAATAGTTTGGCATGAATCTTAGCAAATATCACTTTTCTAATAAAAAAACTAATGAAAGCAAGTCTGCTCTGTTGTAGGTAACACTTAAAGGACTTTTCTGTCGCAGACAGCTGTAAAGGCAAGACCTCTGAAGCATTGTTCCATAAAATCACCCATCATCCTTCAGAATCTCTCACAATAAGAAAATTCTGCCAAAAGTCCCTTGCAAAACCTAAGAAATCATCAGTGTACCTCCAGTGACATTGGACTAAACACTAAATTATCTTAGCAACTTAGAAATAACCCTGTGCAAATTAAGTAAATGTTTTTGTTTAATATGATCCTGAGAGGTAGCATATTTTTGAAAAGCTTTTTAAAAAATATAGAAAAAATGATCTACAAATATGTGGTTTGTTTGGTTTCTTTTTCCAGAGGATGAAATGCAAAGACTGAAGATTAATTAAATCCATGTCATCTGATAATGTGGCCAGGCAGCTCTGTTTGGCAAGCTATTTATTTTATTAGCATTTATGTTGTAGAAGATGATTTACATAGGCTTTTTGGCTATGTGTAATTAACTGTATAATACTCAGAGGTACAAGTATACTTCTGCAGTGTCCCATAACTGTGGTCTGGTGAGACTGACCCCACTTAATGGAGTTTTTAATGAAAGTTCGGGAGGAATGAAGGCAGCCGCGCTCATTCGACACAGCTGCCGCAATTCTCACTAATCCTGACGTAAGCAACCGGTCTCCATAAATATCAAACGTCACTCTCTCCTCTTCCTCGTTCGTTTTCTGCATCCCTCCTCCACCCCCTCTCCACCTTTGCAGCTACCCCATTGGTCGCATGGGGGTCCTATCCTCCCCGTCCGACGGCCGGGAGGTTGGCCCTCAGCCAAGCGGGTTACGCCAAATCTCCACATCACAATAAACGATTCTAATTTCTCCCAAGCTTTCGGCTGCTGTCATTCCTCGTGAACTTGTCTTAGTTGACTAACGTCCCATCACAAGAGCCTAGGTTCTGTAAATGGTACTCTAGTTACTTACAGCCATACTGGAGTTTGCATACTGTACCTAGAAAAAAATGCTCAAGTCACTTTGCCATGAAACAGCCCCCCCCCCCCCCCCCCCCCCAAGTCTGCTCTCTCAAGAAGACTGTTAATCAGTGCAAATCCTCTTTGTGATAGATGATTTGGTGACTTTCTAATGCTAATGTTTGCTTATCTTTCACAGGCACTTCTCCACACTGAGTTCTCCCTTCTTCCCCCCGACACCTTCTTCCCCTCAACTGACGGCAGCAGTTTTAACAAAGACAAAATGGTAGGTGTAGCAGATAGCTTGTGATCTATCTGTCACGCTGGCACTTTCAAACTGTTCTCTGTTTCAATTAACCTTCCCCCGCCCTCTCCTCCTGACTCATGACATGCCCGTGCAAGTGCCAGCTAAGGTGACTGGTGACAGCCTCTAAATGAAATGCCTTTTTGGAAATCCTGATGGGTTTGTAAATCTGCCACCCTCAATGGCTTCTTTCTGTCCTTCAGTGTTAAGCAGTATGAAAAGCGTGTGTTTCTTTGGAGCAAACTTTCCCATTTCTTTCTGAGAGACAGAGAAATATGAAGAACTGGAGGTTCCAGATAGGGTTTTTTTGTGTGTGTCTGTATTGGGAGGTCTTCAGGTTATTTATTGCTAAATGAACTAGTGCGAAACTTAATTTTGTTCTTACTTCTTACTGGTTTTCATTCACAAAAGGTGTATTTTGAGTCATGTTTGTAGAGATAATACACGAAAGCATAAAATAAAATTTTATAGACTAATGAAACAAAAGGTAGGATTCCCATATGACGAGTCATCACTTGAAGATAATCCACTGTGGATGTTTTGAAATAAATTAGTACAGACCAGATGACCAAGAAGGTTTGTGCATGCTGTATGAACTGTCCTTTAGAATTCTTGTACAATGGCTCTAATACTTATTATGGTCTTTAATGTACAGAATTAAAATGTTCATTTCTTAACATCAGGGGTCAGAATTATTGCACTGAGCTGTCATTGTACAGAGGTGCTGGATAGGCATTTTGGTTTGTATAGAGTGGGTACTGAGCCAGGAACATCCAACATGAAAGCAGATGTGATTTCGGCAAAGTTGAAAGGTGTTGTTTATTACCCACTGATAAATTTAATTCAAGGGAGCTGCTAGACCATTTATCCTAATTAATGTAGTAACTCAGGTAAACACTTAATGTCCAAGCTTTTTGTTTAATTCAATGCTCAGATATTTAAATGGAATTTAATGTTTTACTTTCCTCTGTAAACTTTCAGATCAGCTGTGGCAAATGTATGACTCTAGTGCAGCCTGCAAGGACAAGGATCCTGCCAGTGCCAGTCTCCAAACTCGCTGTAGGAGGAAGACGACTTGACACCCTGCTGAGGTGACATTTAGCACTTCATGTCCAACCTGTCTGTAGGGTTTGTCAGCCAGGGCTGTGCCAGCATGACAAAGGCAACTCACTGTACATAGAGAATGAAGGGACTGGATGTTTTCTTGTTTCATTGTATAATTCTGAATTGTTAATTGTGATGAGTATGTCAGAGTTTGTAACTGTAACTTTCTGAGAAATATTGTACTAAAAATGCACTCAATAAAGATCAATCAACTTGATTTAGTTCTTGAATTTGTTTTAAGAATAATAAGACGAATTCCTTGCATTTGTGTAAAGTTTTTCATTCCAAAAGATCCCAGAGGATCTTGGATAGGAAACCACCACTGAAGAGCTGGGTAACGTGTGACAGTTTTTTTGCATCAGCAACCATACTATACAGCAAATCAGGTGGAGAAGTGAGGAATTACGTCACTGAATTTATTAATTGAATGAATGGAGAAAACCAGGTTGGCCAGACTGAGCAACCCTAAAGCAGATTTTAGGAAAGGAAATGGAAGTAACATCCCTGTTCTAATGAAATAATTGAATCATTAATGGTTTGTACCTTGGTTTAGCGTCTCATCAAAGGACAACTCCTATTACAGTACAGTGTCCACTGTCACCATGCTGTGGAAGTAGGTGTTGTGATTCTGGCTAAAATGGAAAAATGTTACCTACTGGTCCACCATTTACATTATAATAATTAAAGGGCAATTTACAAGGTCTTAATTAATTAAAAATGAATGAGTTGTAGAAATAATGTAAAAAGAAACCAATCAACCTACAGTAAATGTGCTTTTGTGAAAACCAGTTTATTTAAGAGTCATGTTACACCACAAAGCATAAGTGTATGGACTACTAAGTGGAAATTGGTTCTTTGGAATTGAATCCATTCTCTAAAGCATCTAGTCACCTTTTTCCTTTTTTATTAGGTAGTGCGCATATCATTGTATAAATAACATACATATATACCACATTTGTATATATTTTATTAGGGTCTAACTAGTGTATAGTACAACTACAGAAGCAGTTGTACTAGTACATAGTACAGTACTTCATAATTTCATTCATTGCAATTTGAAACCTACAGTAGGAAATATATTTTCTATTGCTTCTGGCACATATTTTCTGTGATGCCTTTTTCTCTGATGTGCTCTTTGTTAGTCTTATAGCACACTGGTCCCTAAATACGGTCCAAGAGAATCAGTGTGTTTTCTAGGTCGCTCCAAAGCATAGCACACAAAAAGCTATAAGACGTTGTTAAATTGATCCAATTAATCAATAATGAGCTGATTCAGGTCATTTAGAACCAAGCTGGACTAGAAACGTATTGCCATGCTGTAATTATATAAATAACTAGGATTATGTTATAGTTATAGTTCCAATTAGTTTTTTTATATAATACTATCATATAAATAACTAGGACTAGGATTGGGGACCTCTGAACTAGTATCAGCAGAAACCATTCCTAAAAAAGGGTAAAATGGATTACAACCTCTTTTATACACAGTATTTCCACTAATCTGTTGTACTGTATGCCATTTCATTGTATTGCTTTTAGAAAAAAATCCTTAAATCTCTTATCAATGCTAAAAAAAGAAAACAGAAGCAAAGACTGAAGAGTATATACAGTATGTTTTTTCTGACAATGGAAGGATTCCAATGCATTTAATGCACAAGGCTCTAGCTTATTCATGTGTTTAATTTTATATGTAATCCAAATTGCATGAGTATCTACATTTAAATTAATAATCACTGTTGACTTAACAGCAATCAATTATGTCTTAAAGCAAAGCAGGGCTAATCAGAAGGAAGTTAAAAAACCAGACACCCAACTTATTAAGCTGAGCTGGGTCCAGAGCAATTAAATTTTAAATTGACAGATCTGCATGAAAAATTAAATCAAGAGAAGAGCAGGACATTACTGGAACAATTAATCCTTGCTGTTTTATATTGCTTGAGTTAAGGCAGAGGAGTGTTGGTTTTGAGATAATACAGCAACAAAGTATAGTTTTTCTGCAATCTTTTCAGTTGTATTCCAACAGTAATAATAAATTGTTTTGGAAAAGAAAGGTATCACTAAAATTAAACTACATGGCAACCGCAGTGAATTGAGCTTGTGAAAGGTATAAACGTGGTTTTTGTTAGTCAAGGTATAGAAAATGACAATATATAAACTTTTTTGTGTTTTGGTTGCAAGCCAGAAAATCTTTGGAGAACACTAAACTACAGAAATTCAAGAAAATGTACTATGGGGAGATACAAGTGATGAAATTAGATTTACTGTAGACACACTGATAGAATCAAGAAACACAGAAGTACAGGTAAGAGGAAACTACGTAGTTGCTGTGAAACTTTTTGTGGATATAATCCAATTTATTTTAAATAGTGGTCAAATCCCTTCTTTTAGTACAAAGGTACAAAGGTGTTTACAGGCTTATAAAAAAGGTTTATTATGTGTGACACATGCTGTTCTTTGCAGTGATAAAGAAGTATGCACTTCACCTTAAGAATAGAAGGGTCCAGATTTGTCAGCAATTTCTATGTTAGAAGCTACAATAAAAGTAAATGTTGCAAGTTAGGAAGAAATCATTAAGAAGTATATATTTAATAACTTATTGTTCCATGTAAAAATATCATACTTAAGCTGTTTTGCCAGGTCTTTTGCAATGTATACACCGAGAAGAACTAAAGAACGTATACACAGAAGAACTGAAATTGAATGAAGTCAATAAAAGTTTGATCTAGTTGAGATCTATGTGAGCAAAAATTAATTTCAAAACACACAACTGCAGTTCTTTAAATATTAAAATAATTTTCCCCTTCTCCCTTAAAACTGCTTTCATGTAATGATTTTAGTGGTGTTTTCATAAATAGAGCATCTTCCTCCATTAAATACAAAATGGACAAACCCATATCCAATTGTTCTTTTAGTTCTCAACATTGAAGTTAAAAAAGACTACAGACAAAATCTGAGAAAGATATTATCCTCCTGTGGTTTTTATGGAGGGCCATTTTGTCTCATGCTTTCATTTCCTCATTTTGTCTAATTTCACATTGCATCTTAGGATTGTTGAAAATGTTGTCTTCTTAACCTTTTAGGGGAAATTCACACTTAAAAGTGTTCAGCCATCCCACGGATGGTAACTTCACACCATTGGCACCTCAGCCAAGCACATACACCAGATGGCTGAACCTGTGTTTCCTCAATTTTTTTATTTGGACGCTTTTGTTACATACATTAAATGTTGATTTCTAAATAAATGCAAGGAGCACAGAATGCAAGTCAAAATGAGCTTTGTAAAAGTCATTTTCTTTATATACTCAGCTAAGAAAACAGATTGCCAAGTATATTGATAATCTGTATGTGATGGGTTGGAAACATGTCTGTGGAACTACAGTACAGTAAATCCAGGGTTTAAGGAAGAATTCTGAAAGCAATTACAACAGATAACAGAGATGACAGCAAAATAATTCAATAGGAAAGTGAAAAATATCCCTGCTGCCATATTAGTAGTAAATATTGGGCCGAAGTCCACAAAAAGACAAACTTTATGAATAAAATCATCAGTTTGTTATGTTTCTGATTTTTAACAATATCCTTTTGTTGCTCAGAAGTATATATTCTGCACATTGTCTGGGCTATAGTTCTGAAAATTAATGTGGAAATTAATTGTTTCATGCTTGCAATTCCAATGAGAGTTTTTTTTTCTTGTTACGGACTTTTCTGGTTTCCTGTAGCTTCACTTTTCTTGTTTTGCTGATATGGAAAAATACAATCGAGAATACTGCAACCAAGCTGACTTTAAAAGACCACAAAAGTTTTATATAATTCACACTGATTCATTAACTGTTTAAGACTCTTCCCACTGGAGTGTTTAAGTAAAACTATATAATTTGGTCTGGATTCCAAATGGACAGCATCTCAAGTTTGCAGATTAACTCAGATTCCCAGGTTTCTAGGGATCAAAGCAAAAGCATCACACCAAGTTATCTCTTGCTGTCTCAGACAAAAAAACTCTGGGACAATTAAACATTGTTAATGTTTCCTACAAAATAAAAAGACTGATTTATATGCTATGTCCAAAAACGTTACCAAAGACTAGTAAGAAAGGAATTGGTTCTGCACTGGATTTTGTACTTTATCAGAGCCTTTTGCAAAACACTTTGAATCCCAGGAAAACTAGTTTGGTCCATTTCTACCATAACTACACATAATTAGTGAGGTAGATGAACAATGAGTGTGTTAAGAGATCTGTCTGGTAATAACAACTGAATTGTTCTCATTATAGATTGTAATTTCCATTTTTTACATAATCCCTTACAAGACCTATGAGGGGGGAAAATTGATGATTTAATTTTATTTTTGTAACTCCAGATGCTTTTTATTAGTGATTTTAATGACTGTTTGTGGTAGTTATTTTCCTGTTGTCATGGCTTCTGTAGAACAGAAGCCTTTATTGTAATTGATCTTTTTTTCTTAATCACAGCTTTAGAAATATATTCTTTTTATTGAAATGAAATGTATTGCTTACAGAACAAGGGGGGGTTGGAGGACAATAACGTAACTCCATAGCTTTGGATGAGGAATGTAATTGGATTGATAGAAACATGCTGCATAAATGCACTGTCATTCATTAAATCTTACCAGATTTGTGACAAGGCTCTCAATTGGGCTTTCCAGGGAAATTATTGTTTTAATTCCATTTTCCCTAAACTTTAAATTGCTGCTGTGTAGACACGGCTTTTAAGTTTTCCAATCAATATTCTCAAGGCAATTACCTGGAAAACAGAACATGACTCAGCATGATACTTTGAAGTGCAAAGAGCTGCTGTCGGTAACTCCATCAGTGTATGTGTGTTCCGGTGATAGGAAGTTATATTATCGCTGTAGGACCAGTCAGTTTAAATTAAAACTTAGAACCTAATGTTTGTATTTGTCAGATAAACAGACCAGAAAAAAGTGACATGCAAAACTGTGCAGACATTTTGAAACCATAGTCAAGCTGCGGAATTAAAGGAATTCACCATGATGCTTTTATCTAATTTGACATTTTCTTGTACAAGGTGTGTACACATATACTGTGCAGTCCCGTGACTTGCCCAGGTCAGAATCACCAGAGCTACTTTTTCCACAGGGCTTTAATGGAATGGGGGGTGTCTAGCTACCTTCCTTTTTAGGAGCAGTCAAGGATGAAACCGGACAATGTAGCAAAAGGAAAGAAATTGTATATTGTTATTGTTCTTCTCAGTTCTCTATTTTTAAGTAAATGCAGTCAAAAAACTTTCTTTCAAAATGTGTTTAAATAAATTAGTGAAAATAATCTTTTTTGGGTCTTGGGTGCTTTGAATCTGTGGACCAGATAAGACCCATTCTTTTTACTTTTAGTTGTTGTGACATTGATTAGATGACAAAGTTTTATTATATAGTTTTCTTTCTGTTGAGCCAAACCTCTGCTTAGACATTTTCATATTTTCCTGGTGCATTATCAATGCTTGATAGTTTGATTTTTCTTAATAATTCCAGGTTATATTTAGTTATTTTTAGGAACTTTGGGTGTTTCTTGATATGAGTTGCTTATTGAGGTAATTCGATGGACTTGCTCATTAAATGGATGTTTGTATATTTAGTAAATTAGGGGAAAATTTTAATCCAAATTTATTATATAATTTAATGTTTTATTTTAGGAGTATACGGTTGCATAATTGTACATTGTTTCATATTTCAGCGGTTCACTTTTTACACTTTTTTTCAGTTTCACAGTTTTGTCTGCTGATGTTTTCCCTCTTAATAACTGTGTCTGATTTAACAATTACAATCAGAATATCCCTCATCTAACTGTACATTTGTGAATTATCTTTACCCATTGTTCCCAAAAATTGAAGCAGGTCACACACTTATTCTTACAATCTAGGATCTACATTTCTAAAAATGAACATTGTTACTCGTGTTAATTGTCTTAGTTCATTCTTGGGTAATTCCTTAATTGACTTACTCCTCACTTCGATACCTACTTTAAAGTAACAGATAATAATGTAATGAAAAAGATTTTCTGGAAACCCAGGATTAGATTTATGATTCTTCAGTGTGCTAAGTGAACTGGTGGGTTAGCTGTACCGATTTTGAACTGTACTATTGGGCTTTTCAACTACACCCTCTTGAACATGGTTCCACGGCACGCAATTAAAAAAGTGCTGGTGTAGCCTCATCGATCAGAAGGCATTTTTTATGGATTTCTCTGTGATGAAATGTACTAACGATTTGGTCCTGTTATAGCTAACTCAGTTGAGACCCAGTGGGCTGTTGAAAAATGAACAGGTATTAGAGATAAATGGCTGGATCATACAACCATCTGGCATTATATTTCTTTTATCTTTGCCCTGGGAACCAAACCTCTTTGTTTCTGGCATGGTTCAATAATGGCATTTATTCATTTGGTACAAATAGCTCACTCATGTTCTAGGAGGTAAGATGATTTGGGGAAGGGTTGAAGGCCCATTCAATGGGACTGAACCATATTTTTCTTTAGTTCTGTTTTGTTGATCTGTATTGTTAATATTAAAAGAAAATTATTTAAAAAATTCACCTTGAAAGAGTTCATTTTGGTCTGGTGCTGAACTCAAACACTAACTTCATTGAAAATGTGTGACAGTACTCTCAAACTGTTAAGTATATGCTGTGTCTTTCTCATTAAATAATATCTGAACCTTGTAAAAATTACATTTCAGTGGGCATTGCATTTATATTACAAGATGTATGGTGTCAGTGCAGAAACAGTACAACAAAGCATTAATAATAGATAACAGCTTAAGCCAGCATGTTTTCCCTTTGAGGCCTTGAAAGTAGCTTTTCTGTATAAAGATCAAAAATACAGAGACCACAGCTCTACCTTTATACAGTATGTCATCTCTTGATCGCCAATATATTGGAGATTTTATTTTATGTAGTTTAATTTTATAGCATTTCATAATGACATTTTTATTCCAGGATTCAACTCATTGATGTCTATCAGCATCAATATTGTTAACACCAAATTGAGGACACCATTATTGAGGACAGCTTTGCCTCAGTACTTGTTTACTTCTTATCCAAATATGTAACTTTTTAATCAGAAGTTCACTTTATACTTTATACCATATGGTGTTGTGGGAAGCCGTGGGAAGCCGGAGCCTACCCGGCAAGCAAGGAGCACAAGGCAGTCCATCGCAGGGCCAGTGCAAGCCAATCATACATGGGGACAATTTGGAGGCCACGGTAAAGGCTGAGGGGGGAAATTTGGCCTGGACACCGAGGTAACTCCCTCCTTTTATTGAGAAATGCCCGGGGATCTTTAATGACCACTGAGAGTCAGTACCTTGGTCTAACGTCTCATCCGAGAGAGGGTTAGTACAGAGTCTTCTGCAACCCATCATGGAATTCCAATCTTTACCATTAAGCCCTAGGATAGTGTCCCTCTGAAGCCTACCTAACTGGTCAACTAAAAGCTCATGCAATTTTATCACTGACCGATTGTGCATCTGAGTCTCGGGGTTCCTGTCACTCTCGTAAACCCCTCCTCCTAAGGACGCTCCAGCCCTTCCTTGTTTTCTACTCATCCACCGCACCTGCTCCCTGTTCCAACCCCCTTTCCAGTTCTCCTTAAAAGCCAGGCACTCACTCTATTCCGGGCTCTGCTCTGTTTTCCTTACCAGGCGAGTCTGGGACCTGGAAGCGCTTGGTCCTGTTAAGGTTTTGGTTTCTGTTCCTGTTCCCGTTCCCGTGCTGGTCCCGACCCGGTTCCTGTTTTTAACCCTGTTTGTCTAGGATGGACCGCCTGGCTTTGGACTTTTGCCTCCTTTTGGATTCTCCCTTGGACTTATTCCTGGATTGTTTGTTTCGGCCACACCTCCCCCAAACACCAGCGCACCATGGACACGCCCCCTGTTTTCATTCCCGACTCCCGCATGCTTTTTCCCCGTGTTTTCCTCACTCATCTCCTTTCGTCTGCTTTCACTTTCGTGACAGTTCCTTTGGGTATTTGAATCTTCCCGGCCCTTTGGTTAAGATCGAGTGTAGTATCTGAGTCATGGAGTTCCTATGATCTCTTTTGGGGTCCTGTCAGCGTTGTCCTAATAGTCAGTTTGTATTGGCCTTTGCAGTAAAATAGTTTTTATACAAGTATAAAAGTACATGTAGTTTTATTCCATGCTATTGGTAATCGTAATTGGTATTGGTAATCGTAAATTTGGCATTAGCAGCTCATCAAGGTCATAATGTCCTTTAATCTAAACAGAATATGCCACTGGAATCCATGTAGAAGAAACACTGTTATTATCCTTCCTTTCTCAGGTGTTTTTGTGGAAGAATGTTAGAAAGGTTGCAGTGGTTGCTTTTTGGCTTTTCAGTTTGTTTGCTAAATTATGGTTTCACTGAAAAGAATTTGATGGCCTAGGCTAATTTTGCACTTAAAAAAGGAACAACACATCCCCTTACAGTTGTGCCTACATCAGCATAATTTATCAGCGTTGTTTGGCTGACATCCAGAAAGAAGGTGATCAGGTCAGGATTCAGGTATTCTGTGGCACTTATGAGCATACTCATAAATTTCCTCCTGGCACTATGCCCAGCTGTAGCTGCATCCATTGATGAACATTGGTATTATCAAATTGAATTAAAATACATAAAACAAGTATGGAAAATTCTAACATGTATTTTACAGTATGTTTTACAGTATATTTTAGGAACAAAAATAGCTCTCTAAATAACATTGCAAAATATTTCAGGAGCGTTTGTACTGTAGGAAGAGAGGTGATTAATCTCTTTTCCAACTTTTGTAATATATTCCTGGATTTAATTGTACCACTTCAAGAATGGTAGTGTTAAATCCTTTTTTCATTTAAGCATAATAAATAGCTTGGCTTGGATCAAATGAGATTCAGTACTCAGAGGACTTTATCAAATTTAATTATGATAAATATAATTAACAAAGCAATCTTCCGTAGACATGTGAATTATGATTTTAGGGGAACTTTGGCACAGGCAAGGAGTTTAATGTAACTGATAGACTGAAAAGCGTCACAGTGAAAGTGAGACACGATCTGGCCCACCCACGATTATAATTACTGTTTACTCTGAGGGTTTGCTTTACCAGTTGGTCTATTATATCCTCATCATTTGTCAATCTAAGGATATGATGAGAAGAAAACATGCATTTTCAATCCCCATCTGCGAAGGTAAACCCTAAATAAATATAACCTCCATTTCATTTGAAGCAGGAAAATGAATTATGTTGGGACTGGATTTACACTTCCATTGCTCTCCATGCATAGGAATAGAGCACTGGTGGTGAAGAGGAGAAATGAACTAAGGCTGTAGGGTCACCAGATTTATACCTTGTGTGAATCTCAGCAGCTAAATGGACAGCTAAGTGGACATATTTTGCATTTGTTTTAGCCCTAAAAATTCAATGCGTTAAATTTATTTTTATAAGACTCAGGCCATTGAAGATAAGAATGTAATATCTGTACTTTTTTATATTTGCATTAATTATGATATAAAATCCTATTTATTTATTCTGAAGTATTATGAGGTACAAATGATTCATTCTTTTGTTTTTTTAATTCTGGCCAAATCACTAACAGCTTTATCACACTAAAGCGTTATGTCAGTATGTCAAGAATCTGTATTTCGGAAGCAGTTTTCATCATGAATCACCTTCTCTGTTTCTCCTAATTAGAAGTGTTTTTTAGGACTGAGGACCCCTTTTGTTCTTCTGTGCTTAGATGTAAATCTGTTGTGTTTCATTGCTATGCTTCTGCTTTTCACCTACAAAAACACAGTGCACACACACATCAGGACATTTGTTTATTGAGGCACTAAGGAGTCAAAGTAAAAGAATATAGAGACAGGTCTCTTCTATACACTGCTAAATAGACAAACCTTGCCAGTAGCAGCAGCTGCATAGAAAATTGAAGCTGACTCTGCTCTAAAATCTCTGCCAAATTTGTGCCATCACTAGGGACAGGCTCAGGGTTTAAGTAGCACAGGTTGTCTTTGAAGCTACAATTCCATGATTTATCCTTCATGCTGAATGGCTGGTGAAGGGGACTTTCCCCCAAAATACTTTAGTAACTAATGTGTATAATGTAAGAAAACCAAGTTTACATTTATTATTACTTTTCAGAGTGTGGTATGTTTCTGTGTCCTTATTTATTAAAATATTTTTATTTTAAGAAAACTGCAGTCTGAAGACTTTCTACAAAACAACTGAATAGTACAGTATATGTACACAATCAGCATTAATATTTGCATTATGTGTACATGAACTAGAATGGCTCATAACTGAAGAAGGCTTCACAGCCAAAACGTTGTGTTTTCTCTCTTCTCTTTTAAGCATGGAATAAACCTATTACTTGTTCCTTTGCATGAATTAGAATGCCCATCTAAATACATGTATTTTCATAATGTTCTGTTACTTGTGGAATGATAGGGTTCAACATCTGCCCTTGTACATTACCTTTTTAAGTTTAATAACAGTAACAGTAATAATAATTGCTTACGCTTATATAGCACTTTCCTGGACACTCCACTCAAAACGTTTTATAGGTAATGGGGACTCCCCTCCACCACACCTAATGTACAGCCCCATCTGGATGATGCAACAGCAGCCATAGTGTGCCAGTACTCTCACCACACATCACCATTCAGTGGGAAGGAGAATAGAGTGCTGAAGCCAATTCATAGATGGGGATTATTAGGAAGCAAGGATTGTTAAGGGCCAATGGGAAATGTGGCCAGGATGCTGGGGTAACATGCTTACTCTTTTCAAGAAACACCCTGGGATATTTAACGACCACAGAGTGTCAGGACCTCGGTTTTACATATTATCTGAAAGACGGTGTCCCTGTCACTATACTGTGGCATTAGGTAACACACAGAGAGCAGGGTGAGTGCCCCCTACTGGCCACTTCCAACAGCAACCTTAGTTTTTCCCAGGAGGTCTCCCGTCCAGGTCCAATCCTTTTGAAAATACTTAATCTTTTCTGTATTTTGTTTCATTTTATTAATTTTTTTAGTGTAGAATTAAGACTTGACCTATCCTCAACCCACACATGGAGAATAAAGACACCAGACTGTCCTCCGGTATCGCCAACAAGTCCCCCCTGCATCTTATCAGTGAATGTTGCCTAGCAACTAAACCAAGCATTACAGGGTAAAAGTACAAGAGACAGAGCTCAACTCATGTGGCTTGCAAGTGGTGAGATGCAGTTTCATTTGAACCCTCTGGGGAAAATGAGAATGACACAATGACTTTCAAATCTTTTCTGCTGTACAGGAAATTCTACTCCACCTTGAAAGTAACAGTAAACATTTAACAGTGCAAATCTAGCAAGAGACAATGTAGACATAAAAATAGACTATTTTTAGCCAAATGTTTGTGACTTGTAGTAAGAGTTTTCAAAGTTGTCATGATAATAAAGCGTAAAATGATAAACCTAAGAACACTAGCATGCTCGGAGGGTGGGTTTTAGCTGGTTATGTAGAGAGATCTCTGAGGAGTGCTTTTCCTTCAGGATTTAATCCCAAATACAACAACACCCCTTTCCATTCAAGCCTTTTTCGATTTCTTCAAAATCAATGAAATATTTTCCCACAGAAAAGAAATGAAGTTAAATTTGAGAGATCAAGGTTTTGCATCGCATTCTTAATTAGATGGTACAAAGGGATCTTTTGTTTTTGAAGTACAGTGGAGGTTAAAATACTTTTTCTTCCATCAAAGAACTTCACTAACCCTCTGGTTAACATTAGAAGCCACAAGCTCACACTGTCTTCCCACAGTACTCTATTACTTAGAAGGCCTGGCCTTTGTACAGCAGCATTTTCATTTCAGAAAACAGAAATCGAATAAGACAGCACTGATGTAAGTTAAGCGCAGCAGCACCTGACTGAGCCAGATTAAAAAAAAGATGTGTTACTGGATTTGTTTTAGGAAGTGCACATCTACCAGTGAGATTCCACACTTGAAAGGTACATTTATTATAACACAAAATTGTATATTATAAATTTGATGAGATCACAGTGTAGAGTTTTTCCACTTTTGAGCAGTTGAATCTAGGCTAGCATAATGTGACTACTTCACGTCTGACTCTTACTGTTCCAGGCCCTTTTAGCCAGTGTCCGCCTGGAATTTCCTCACTTTAAACATTGATATATCTCAGCAGCAGAACAAAGCAGGAGCTTGGTTCAGGTCTTAAATTGAAGCTAACCCCCTTGGCTTTCGGTGTAAACAGTCAAATTTATTTTATTAGCAGACAAACATGAAAAAAAACAACCAAAAAACAGCAGGTTAAAATTTTTCTTTGGTCTTCAGAGGTCAGAATTTTAAATTCTAGGCCTGTCGGGTAGCTGAAAATGCTTTAAAAATTTGGGACAAATTGATCAATTTGAAAAAATTCTACATAATGTTTTGTGAAGACTGGACCTGGAATGAAATTTCTCGCATCCCAGAATAAATTATAAAAATTATTTAACTCAATAACAATAAAATCCATTGCAATTGCTATAAAAACCTCTAGACACTGCTAGAGAACCTTTTTCTGCTGTTAGGCATTGAAAAACTCAGAGTTGCCTTCTGGTGTGAAAAAAAGGACCACTGATTAGAAACTGATTGATTACCCCTTCTGAGTCAATGATTGACAGATAGAAGGCAGGTGGAATGCAGTCTGAGGCTTCTAGAGAAAGTCTCACCCCCTAAGGGCTCTGAATGGCTGAAAATACAATGAATGACAGTGTTTTTTACCAATCAGATCACCTTATTTCAGGCAGTCCAGTTTCAAATGTCTATTCCAAAACCAATAACCTTCAGTTTTCTCCAGGTCTGGAGGTGTGTTAGTCTAGCCTTTTGTGGATATGTACTGCTTAGAATAAGGTAAAAACATGGGATATATTATTTTCTTTTGCTGGCTTATTGATTACCTTATCGATGCACTTTGGAAGTTTGGTAGTGCATCATCAGATAAAAAGTGTCCTTGTAATTGATTGTTTTTTGGTTCTGAAAATGGTTCTGTAAAGCTCTGGTCATCCTTTTTCGATTGATAACAGATTTTCTGAAAAGGTTTTGTGGTTTTGTTGGAAAAAAATGATGATATATGGTTCAGGTCTCAAAAGTAAATATTGAGTTAGACCGTGATCGCATGTGTATGGAAGCCCGTTTCCGCCAGGGAGTAAAAAGAAATGCGCTATGGTATCTCAGAATTCCAACTTTATATCTCGCAATTGCGACTTTTTATCTCACATTTGCGACTTCGAAATAGCCCACATTTCATGATCTGTCCTTTTGTTATTGTAACGGATTCGGGTTCTAGGGCTTGTGCCCTCGCCGCTCCCACCCTAGTTCGTGCCTCACTGTAATGGCTCCAACCCAGGTCTTGCCAGCTGTATTTTTTGTTTGTATTTTTTAAGGAGCATAAGCAGAACCGCCATTCATCTACCATTCAACAGCATTTTATGTACTGTATAAAGAACCTTTTCATGCATTGCATCTTAGGACATTTTATAAAAATAAAAAAGTAATAAAATTAGACATTTTAAAAGTTAAATAATGATTATAATTTGTTAAAGATTGTGCATAAAAGTGACCCTTCAGATTAATTTTAAAGTACACCTTACAGAAGGGTAATTTTACAATACTTTGTGCCCTTCATTTTTCTTCATTTTTTGTGTTTAAAAGTAATGTTTTTCTTTTTTTAAATGATTGTTATTAAAGACTGTGTGAAATAATATTCTTCATCATCCAGACCCTGAATATTCATTTGTAATGTTCTAAATTGTAGGGTTAGGTCATGTATGGCCAGCAATGCCGATACACTGAGAAGACGAGAATCACACTCCACCAGTCATCTCACGAAGGTAATGGTGGTGACATTGATGGCATCTGGAGAATGTTGCTAACCAGAATAAGTAGCTCTTAAAAAAGTAATTATATGTTTATCCCTGTCAAGGCAGTAAGCACAGCCAAATGTGACGAATCTACAAATGGAGAATGACTAAAATTATCGCCATCCAATATTTATGACATGGCACCCCAGGAGTCTCAGACTTTATGGGTTAATGGATTTCTGTCAATATATTCCACAGAGTACACTGCTGTGCTTGTCAAAACAATGATTATTCAGTGGAAGTGCAGTATGACATATGAAGTATGTGAAGGGGCTTTTTTGATAGATGCTTTGACTGGTGCACTGTTCAGAACTTCTGAGGGACTTGGGAAAGAAAAGACTGTGCTGACACACTGGGGGCCAAAGCAGTAACATTTTTTTACCAATTTATCTAACAGAGACAATTCATTTTCTTACAAAAATATATTTTACTGCCATAATACCTGTAAAGCAAGCCACATCAATACAGCAAGAAGCAAGAACATTAGTTGAGGCAATTGTCCAAGAACGCTTAAGCCTAGCAAGATTAAAAACACATTTAAGGTGCCATGACTACTTTTCTCAGGTCACCTTCTCCACCATCACCCACCCTAGGACTTCAGGTGGAGCACCAACTTCATGGTATAACGAACACGGACTGGAATCCGTGTCAGCTCTTGTAGAAGACCCTATGCGATGCGGTAAGAGCTGGAGAAAACAGGAGGCGTGGTAAAAAGGAACACACAGGGGTTTAATAGTGCACAAAAATAATAGTGACAATCCGTGAGACAGTGTACGGGGAAGACAAAACGGCATCCAAATCCAAACGGGTCCAAGGGCAGGTCAAAGCACGATCCGAAAGTCCATCAACTGGAAATCCATCCTGGGACGCGACAAAGTTAAAATCCCCGGGAGGGGGGAGCACACGGACAAACGAAACATGGAGGTCCAAGGGTGACGGGGCGAGATCCTCCAGACCCCGGGCTCAGGAAACGGGAGGTGTCGGGGATGAGGCCTATGCCCTCAGGAGACGGACGTAGGGTTTCCTGGTGCTAGGCGGGCCTCGTGACATCTTACCCTAATGATGAGCCCCGAGGACTGGAGGAGCTGGTCTTTAAATAATAACACTAAAAGGGTACACCTGGAGAGCTAAATGACATGATCAATAATGAGAGCAGTGGAGCGCCCTCTAGGGAGGGATGTCGGGCGTGACACATGGTGGCTGCCCTGCCCAACACATTGCACTGCCACAGTACGAGCTACTGAAAAAAACATGATTGAATTGTGTGTTGTGGAAATGATGAGTTTGTACTTTCATTTATTTCAATATTAATTTTTTATTAGAAGAAAAAAAGTAGAAAAGAGTTGGTAAGTATGTTGTTTCAATGAGTGAGCTCTATGTTCCAGAATTCGCTCTGCAGTGGATCTTTGCTCTGCAGTTCAGAACCAAAGTAAAATACAAGCTTAATATGATGGACAGCCCAAACAGCTTCTTATGTCAGATGTATGAACCTTAGGAGTGATGGCAGAAGCCCTGAGGTCACGTGCAAACTAAATGAGAGTTTGCTAATGCTTTACGAATACGCCCCCACAGGACTCAATTCTCTTCATTGCCTGTTTCATCTATAAATAGTATTCTGCAGTTTTGCTCAGGAGACATTATTAGCAGTTCAATGAGAGGTATATGTAATAAAGACTGGCTCCTAAAAAAGATTTAAGCACTATACCCACATTACTGGCTCCTAGCTACTGACTTTTAACTTTCAGAGACCGGATGAATAATTTAGCAGCCAAAGGGCAAAGACAGTTTATATAGTCTCAGACGTGTGACACGTAATAAGTGGATTTTTACCCTCCCCTTCTTAATCCTGGGATTGTTTAATATCCTATATTATATTTTAAGTCTACATTTAGCTCATTGGAAAAGCCCTGAGCTACAGATATTTGAGATTATTTGATAAACTTCATATATATATGTGTGCTTTGCATATGGGTTCAAATCGTAATGTAAATTGTATTCCAGCTTTGATGTAAGGGTTTAAGCATAATGTTGTACTGTCATGTTATTGAGTGCTGCACAAGGGCATTGACTGTAATAGCAATTGCATTAATGTTGTCCAGGAGAAAAAGAAAGTCTTTGGTACATAAACGATTCACACAACATGGAAAGACATTTATATAGCATAATTTATAATGCCAATTTTCCTCCTTTTTGATAAATGTGTCTCATATCATTGCCATTTTTTATGTTGAGTGGTAGTTGTTTTATGTGCTCAGACTGTGCAATTGATTCATCAAGCATGGAAGGTAATTCGTCTGTTCCAAACTCAACATCACCTTCAAGAATGCTTGGGGGATCTGTGAAATCTTGATAGGATTAGATCTGCATAATCCAGATTTATTTATGATAAAGCATAAGTATTGGAAAACAATGTGACTCTTCATTGTTCTACATACAAATTGTGTAGTAAGCCTTAGACTGAAATGAATTAATAACACTGAGAAGATTAGAACTTGCACCTGAAATGCTACTCATATCAAAAGTGTTCCTGCTTATACATAAAGTGCAATAGTCAATATACTGTTGAACAAAGATCAAAGCCATACTCTTTTATTAGATATTTTTTTAACAATACATCTCTAAAACAATACAGTACATTACGCTACAAGGCAATCAGCTTGACTTCAAAGATAGGGCCAATGTCTGCCGGCTCTTAAGCCTTCTACATAACCAAGTTATAACCCAGGGATTTTCAATCACTCATTCTCGTGGTTGAGAGAGCCTTAGTGGTGCAACGGAATTGGCCTTCACTGGTGAGGACTAAGCTGAGCGTAATTGTTTCAGTCTGTCATAGCTACTTGGATGGCCTGTGACGGACTGCCAAGATTTGGGGGCGCTATGGAAGCCTGAGCAGCATTCTTTTGGGATTTGACCTCTCTTCTCCACCTGGCAATGAGAGGCCACTCTCAAATTGAGCGAATAGAGCAGGTCAGACCAGCATCATAGAGCCCTTCTGAAGGGAATGGAGGGTCACAGTATTTGGTTGATCAAGTATAATATTACTCTGGATAATCAGAAAAAGAAGTCACTGTTGGGAGATCAGATTGCTGGGCTCCACTGATAGCCAGACACAAGGGTAATAACATCTTTGATACTGATACCTCGGCTCCCTGCTTCTACTTAATAAGAAATGGCTACAAAGGCCCCCATTGTTTTGTCACATACAGAGAAAAACCTCTCTGCAAGGTTTAACCCCTTGATCTCCTTTTATCAATCATGTTTTGGTCTCTTAATGTGGAAAGTCATTCATTAAGTGATGGAGATATTAGATTGTTCATTCTTGCTGATTTGACACACAGTATCTAGCCATTCGGATACTCAGAACCTGAAGCAATGCTGTCTGCACAATCATTAGAGTCAATCTGACTGAAGTAAACATACTATATACAAATTTAAATAATGACATTTTTGCTGTGAACATTGCTATGTAATTACAGCATACGCATATATAAGTAATGTAAAAATGTAAATAAAAATAACTGATGTAGTGTATGTATAAGCTTTTCTCCACTGTTTATACTGTTTATACTGTTTATATTCTAAAACATATTTTCGTTAATATGTTTAAAACCTTTAGCTTTTAT
The DNA here is from genome assembly GCF_055471065.1 of Atractosteus spatula. NCBI lineage: Eukaryota > Metazoa > Chordata > Actinopteri > Semionotiformes > Lepisosteidae > Atractosteus > Atractosteus spatula. The sequence goes on along the minus strand of NC_142709.1, from coordinate 62,980,524 downwards.
TATGAATAATGTGTGTAATTTCAGCCTTTAATGGGTTAAATATACCTACGTCTTTGAGTATTATTGAGTAGGTTTGTGTGGGACATCAGAAAAATTCATTTTTTTGTGCGAGATAAGTGGTGATCTTGTCACCCACCTGCCACTTGCCTGTTTCTTTTAATTTTTAATTACCAGGGGCTGCTGGGCTCTTCGATCAGCTGTCGATTTGCCGAACGTCATCTTGCCACTGAGCAGGAAGCTGTGGCAGATGAAAAAGCCGTGGCCCAGCAGTGACGCTTCATAATTTCAGCAGCTTTCTGATAAGTTTCATTTCATGTGTGAAAGCCCCAGATTCACAGCAGAGAAGATCTAATACCTCTCTCCATGCACTGGGAAGGTGGAACACAGAAATTAACATTGTAAAGGTTTTCAGCTAACACACAGACCCACACTGTGCTCAGAAAGGAGGAAAATGGGGGGGGGGGGGGGATTACAACATCCTGTTTTCTAAATACGTACAATAGGTCCAATGCCAGTTTATTGTGTCCTCCCATGTTGTTTAAGAGACTGCTTGAATACAAATTTTGCAGAAATCTGTATAGTAGATTGAAATGGATCGCAGGGCATTCTGTCCACTATATACAATGCGTCTTGTGTACAGTAGCTAGAACTCTAACAGATTTTCATTTATTTTCTATGATATGTTTATTTTGCAGTGCAGGCCTCTTGTACAGTATGTTGTTTTCTCATCACAGTGAAGTTATATTTTAATATTTTAATTAGGCCTATGTGAGTAGCCATTTTCACGTAAAATAGATGAATATAAGACAGCGTTTGAGTTCAGTTAAACTTTCTGTACTGTAGTAGGAGAACCTTTCAAAATCCAAAATATAGCCTTGTTCAAAACTGAAGGTACTTAAAACATGTAAACTCCATGTTTAATGGACTTCGGTTTTAACAGACAAAATCTGCTTAAGGGTAATTTTGTCTATAAAATCAGAAAAACCAGACTTTTCTCATAATAACAGAGGTGAATTGCTTATGATGGGTGATGTTCATGATCTGTATGCTTTAATTAATTTTTAATATACATTTGAAAAACATACCCTAAAATGCTAACAATATGTAAGAAAGCTCTGTAAAATGCACAAATAATAAAACAAAATGAAAAAATTCTACTAATAGGTAAAATTCAGAAGTATCAATGGTGTTGTATTGGGATAGCTTAACTGCTGAAGATGGGTGTCGTGTTTTGTATGCTTTAGTTAAAAGATTGTTGTTTTGTATGCTATGTACAGTATACATAATATATACAACAGCATTTTTAAGATACATAACATAAAAAGCTGTAAACATTGTATATTTATGATACAAAAAGGCACAGGAACACTTTTATTGAGTGTGTTGATTGCAATTGTTAAAGAAGTTACAGAGAGCATATACAGTATATATATATAGTGTTACATATCTTCTCATATAATAGTGTGCTTTGGGGCTAAAAAAATGGCATTTGTGATTCAATGGACATTCTGCAACAACTTTAAGTTGGTACTGTAGCTGTGTCAACATGCGTAGGCTGCAAAGGAGTGAATAAAGGTTTATTCCATGCTGAAAAGAATGGTAGAGAAACCCAATGTTTTGACTGTGGATCCTTCTTCGGCCTTCTTCACAGCTGAAGAAGGCTCCACAGCCGAAATGTTGTGTTGCTTTTCTTCTCTTTTCAGCATGGAATAAACTTTTTCTTATTCTGCAACAATGGACTGCTTCTCCTCTATTAGTCTGTTAAACCAAGGGTTACAAGGGAAATAAGTTACAACACTGTAGTATTCTCAAATAATTTTACTAATCAATTATGGATTCCATTAATCATGAGATAAACATGATCATATCCTGCATTATAGTAAAGCTGACGCACTTCTGCAAAGTAGCATAATGTAAATGAACCTGTGAACAAGTGCTAACCAGTAACTGGTGGAAAGCAGAGACAGAAAAAAAACACATAGCAACAGCACAATATTCAGATGTCTCTGGAGAAAAACCTACTGCATGTACTCCTTAGCAATCGTTTCATCTGTCAATGTGTTCAGAAAGTGAATATAAATCTATGAAATATGGGATCTAACATATATATGTCCAATGTAGTTGTAGGAAGTAGTCAAAGACAACAGTTTAGAATTGGCACAGAAAGTGAGGCTAAATCAATCAATGAATCTGTATGTATTCTATAGAGTTCTTTTTGTGTGAGTGGAAATAAGTGCAATAAAGGCACAACAGCAAACTGCAGTTACTTTACAAAGACCAAATATTCAGCAGCTGTTAAATATACTGTATATACAGTATCAGGTTTTAATGAAAACTTCCTTAAACATTAAAAAGAACATGGGAAAATAATATAAAAAAAATGTAAATCACTGGTCAGCTTGGTGAAAAGAGAAATACAAAGATCCACATATATAGTATATAAATACATTTCATAATTATTATAAGTAAGGTGGAAGGTGAATATGAAAGAAAACCAATGTCTTCAATTTATTTTAAGTAAGAGAAAGGTAGTGATCCTCTGTAATAAAGGGCATTGTTCAGCCATTGATGCCGTATATATTAACCAGAAAAAAACAACAACAAGAAAACATTCAGAATCATTTCTAAGGTATTGTCAATGTTGAGTGCATAGTACCAGAAAGAGGCCTATGCATTCCAAGCCAAATGACCCAGTCCGGTCATTCAGAACAAACAATTTTCAAAATATTCAGAAACAGAAATGTTTGAAGTTATTAGAGACCTGGTAGACCAAAGTGTTTTTTGATGCACTAAGTTTTTTGAATATTTGTCGTTTAAAAAGTTAATTGGTGAATCCAGGAAAGCAAGAACAAGAACTGAGGATCTGCTATTGTCGACAATAAACATTAGGTCATTCACACTGTTCTTTACTAAAGATTAAGCACTGTGGTAAAGCAGAAAACTGAACCCCAGGGATTAAAGAGGGTTATTTTCTGTAGTGTACTGTGTGAGATTGCTGGTGATGACCTTTTCAAAATCCTTAGACAGAAAATGCCTAGTTAAGATAGGCAGAAAGCTGCAGAGCTTCAGGGTGCTGTTCTTGAGGATAGGAGTTAATGTTGCTATTTGAGGAAAAAGAGTGCTGAACCTTTCTGCTAAGACAAATTGCTTATTGTGAAGAAAAGGAGATCTCCTGTCATTTTATCATAATTCAAAGCTGTTCTAGTAGTCTTTGATACATTATTCACGCTCACCGTGAATCAATCAAATTAACAACAGCAATAATAATTATGTTTCTTGTTTACAGGAAAATGTCATGGCAAAAAAACAATTTAGATATAACAATAAAACTCATTTTGAAAGCTCATTACCTCATAAACAAGGTCAGTGATACAGCTTCCAATAAAAATTATGCTGAGTAACAATATTCGGAAAGCTGCTTGTCCTCCATAGCACACATTCAATGTTTTGAGTCCCAAATAAAATGTAGCTGTAATGTTAATTAAAACCTATATTAAAGAGGAAGTCTAAATCTACCTTTAGCTATGCATAGAACCTACAAAATATTCTCTGATCAGTATGATTTATTACATAATTTGTTGCAATATTAAAGTCGTTTTGTCAAAGGTACAGGTTTATTTCTCAAGTGGAATGGAGGATGGAGATAAAGGCAGGAGAGACATTTTGAATATACAGTACAGTATTTGATGACTTTTGGAGGTCTGGCTCTAACTGGCTATTATAATGACAGTCCCTTCTTTTGCCTCTACCAAATAAAAGCCGTAATGAAGTACTGGGTTTGGGATTTAGAGTTTAAAGTTCTGGAGTTTCTCATTTGATTTTTTTCCCTGTAAATAAAGCACAGATGTTTTTATTCTGTCATCTGACATTGTTTCATAGAAGTCAAAGTTTTGTTTTTCACCTCATATAATGCAGTATTATACACTTCCATAACTGTGAGCCAGTGTGCCAATCTGTTATCATAAAGTTTTACAAAGGGTTAAATTAAAACCATGCAGATTAGTCCAATTCACATTGGCTAATTAATGCAATTGAAAGTCCTTAGCTTCCAAGGTCTGAAAATCTAATTCTACTTCCTCAATTTTTGTTTCTTTCCAGCACGTTTTGGTGTTTTTTGTGGTACTGCAAAGTAATTATCATCAAAGCTACTGGTAAACTATTACATCATTACTAGCTCTGTTTATGTAGCACACACTACTCTGTCTTTAAAGATCATATAATGTACACAACAAATACAAAATACAGTTTTAGTTTAACAGGGTCTGGGGATGGGGTATATTTTTACACCCACTGTCTTAGAAATCGTAGCAGAAATCTCAAATCCTAGTTAATGGTCTTTTTGTTATATATGAACTCTTCAAGACAATTACTGGGAGCAATTGTTGAGAAATATGTTTTCTTGTCTTTACTAATAACGTCAACATGTAAATTGTTGAATGCTGAAGAATTTCTAACCAGCGTTTCTCATTTTGTTTCTGGCTAAAGAAAATTGGTCATTGAATGCTTTTCATACTGATTGGCTTGTCCCTGTTTTGATGATACTGATACTATCAGAAAATAGTCCCTTTGAGAAGACACTCTTCCATGTACTATATATTTATTCATAGACTGCATTATTCTCTATGTACAGTATACGTTTGCCAGATGGATCAAACAAAAGGATTGTTTTATCATGGAACCCCAAATATTGCAAATTGTTTTTCCACATTGTGAGAATGTGTCTCTTATATGAAGAAATAGAAATATTATTTAGTTTCATTAAAAAATACTGTTAAAGTTTGAATTATACTGTGCTATAAATACAAAGAAAAGGACTGCTTTTCTCCAACAAAGCTATTAAATTTAATCAATATTTTAAATTAATTTGACAAACATACTTCTTTAAAGTTTATTGAGTATTTATTCATTTTAGTGGTTGATATGATTTCTAGTTATTTCTTACTAAAAGCATTGAATTTAAATCAAGATCAGATGTTAACATTATGCATTTCCATAAATGGCTGGATCAGCTAGCTCTTAAAATTCAAACGAGTTAAATGGACCTCCTCGTTTACAAACTTTCTTCTACTATATGTAAAAAAACATTGTTAGTACAGTACCTGCTTCATGGCAGAAAAAAAGTCTTTTCACTACAGAATTTATCATTTACTTCTACTTTTCTAGCTTTCACAGAAACTAGTCTCCCAGTTGGAATAAGCTTCTAAAATTTTACCATGGTGTGAAAAGCTGTGAAACTAGGCCTGCTAATGGCATTGAAGAAACTACTATGTAATTCAAATGAGGAGGCACATATTGAAAAGAATCTACTCCCCAGTGGTATTCATTTTCATGAAAGAGCATATACTGTATAGGTATTGGCTCTTTTAAAGGGCCATTGAAATTATCTATGGAATGTGAAATTAGACCCTATTTTACTATCCAAGTAGCTTCAGATAGAATGTGTAGACAAGAAAATAGTTCAGGTGGGTAGCTGCGTCAGCATGCGTAGGCTGCAAAGGAACAAGTAATAGGTTTATTCCATGCTGAAAAAAAGAAGAAAGAGAACACAACGTTTCGGCCGTGGAGCCTTCTTCAGGTGTGAGAGAGACAGGGCAGTAGGCAAAGGTAAAGTAGCGGGAGAACAAAGGTTCAAGAAAATAGTACTAGGTGACCCAACCTATGACCCTATAACGTGTTGACAATCTGCTGTACAATGGTCCTAACGGGATGAGAAGTCAGGAATAAGGTTCAGTTTCAATGAGGTCAACCAGCCCCAGTCGTGAGGTATCCATAAACCATGCTAGATGCACAGTGATCCTATTTATCCCCTGTTGTAAAGGTTAACATGACTCAGTGAAATCTAATCTGGACAGCTGATCAGACTTGATCAAAGTTTTTATCTGGTCCTAACTTTCTCTGCTTGTTCTTTCCCAGCCAGGTCTATCAAATGGAAAGTTATAGAAGACTGGGGTTGTCTGTTGTAAACACAAAACCTGTGGCCTGTGTTTCATTTTCTATCTCCAGGAGTTGTGTTTGTATTAAAGTAAGAGTCATCTGTACAAAAAAATAAATTTAGCTAAACAGATTTCTGTATTTTGTTTTTCATACATTTTCATTTTTCACAGAATAAAAGTTTATTTTGTTCATAGAAACATGATGAGAAATGGCCTACAGATCTCCTTCTATGTCTTTTATCATTCATTTATGCAGGTTTATTTTCATGCAAATGCGTACTGTGTTCTCACTGAAGAGACCCTTTGAACTCTTGATGTATCATTTACATGATATAAAACATATCAATGTACCAAGATTGATTCATACTCCCACGTGGCTATGTCCTCTGGCTCTTTTGTGTCTGTAATCCCTCCAGGCAGGTGTTGGACATGTAGGAAAACATTTTTAACTTGGAAATAGCAAGTTACAGTATTGACCATAGTTTCTGCTTAGGTGTGTTGCACATTCATATCAAAATAATAGTGGCATGTACTTGAGATATAAGAACAGAAAAAAATCTGCAGAGGAAAGGGGGAACAAATATTTTTCTTGATTAAGAAGATTACAATTTGTGCAGTATTTTGAATGATTCCAGCAGAAGTTATAATGTACAGCAATAGCATGTCTGGGATCCTGGAATTCAGCCAGTCTAGCACATTTGGTTGACAGTAGATCAGAGAATCTCATCCAACCATTTCTTGAGCGAGGCAATGATATAGACTTTGATAACGTGGCTGGGTAGGTTATTCAAGACTCGTATTCCTTAGAGTATAGGAACTGCCTCCTCTTCTCAGTTTTAAGAGCATTTCTCTTTAGTTTTCATTATTTTATGCTGACACAGTTCCAGGTGGAATGTAAAGTCTGTCCATTTTACTTGATTTTATTTGCCCTTACACTTGTGTTTAATTTTAATTTTGGTTGCTTGTTATTTTTCAAGTGTTGCCCAGGGTGACAGTTGATTAGCCCAGGCAAAAAATTCAAATATGTTGTAAATGCTTGACACACTGTGTGAATGATAAAAAATACTTATAAACTATAATTCTTCAAAAATTCTTCATTAATTCCATGTACTCCTGGTATTTGAAACTTTAGTTTTGACTTTTACATTAGATGTTTATATAAATAAAATATATCTTTTAAATGTTTAGTGAAAGCATGTAGCATGCTCTTCAGAAAAATAGCTACCCCTCCCTTAATCTCAAAAGTTAATAATGATTTGATATCTTTTGTGAATTAATATGACATTCACGATGAATGTAACGGCTAAATTTGCTATGCAGTATATCTTTAGATACATTACACAAGTTTAATGTGTCAAAGGAACAGATGCAAAGTTACTAAAGCAAGTTCCTAACAGAAAAAAAATAATTGTGTTTTGCTTGTGCAAAATTTGGGTTTGAATTGCTTGGTTGCTAATTTGAGTGAATTAGCTAGTTGCATGTCATCAATAAATGCTAATCTGTTGGAGAATTGTTTTGCATTTTAATGTAACAGACTGCTGGAATATAATTTTTGACAATAGAAATGCAATACAAAAGAGGAAAAAGACACTTTACATAAAAAGACTAATAACACTGACACACATTCTATTGCTGTTTGTAGGCTTTTACCCTTAGACGTGTCTGACAAACATGGTCTATTTCTCTATTGTTCGATAACGCTCTGAGAGACTGGAATTACAAGTACACAATAGCTGCATTTCCATGGAAACCACTGATTCAAGAAATCTGTCACCTTATTTAATATCTTTCAAGGGAGATTACAGTTCAGAGAGATGTGGGGGGAAAGCCTAAAGCAATAAGAATAACAAATGTAGTCTGAGGACATAGAAAAGACAAACAAAATAGGAGGCGCTTTAAAAGTTTTAATTTATGTGGCAGAGTATGTGTTATGAGAGAAAGGATTAATCTTTGTGGTACAATGTCAGAAGAGCACAGCTTATGAAATTCCAGCAATAGTTGAGCAATGGAATACCAAAGTGGATTTAAGTTAAAGAAATGTAGTTTGATGTATAATCTTGATATTCATCATATTCATAAAATGTACCTTTTTACAAATAGTCCAAGTTGTCATTTAGATCATTTCACGAATTGAATGGGGCTTTGCAAACAATTTTAGGCAATAATTAGGTCACTTAGTTCTCATATTTTAACCCATTACTTGTTTTCTGGGACAAAATTCTCACTGTTGCAGTGGAAAAGGAATGAGATTGATCACTGTCAGACTGGAGAAATTGCTAATCTATTTTTTTCCAATTTCACTAACACAATAAGAAGTTAATTTTTTACAGACATATTGGACTATTTTTTAATATATACAATATGTTTTATATACCTGTAGTTTTTATTACAGTCATGTACTTAAAATCAAGACAATTACATCAGTAATGTTTATTACATTCACATACTGAAAGCAGGAAAATGTGCACAGTACTAAGTTTAATACCAAATGTCTAAACTACCATTCAGCTCAAAAAGACGTGGTAATATCCAGAGTCCAGGTGAATCTAGAAACTGTTTGAAAGTTAGAAAACAAATAAAACTGTATATAGAGTGTATGTATGCATATGCTTTAGAGATTACGTATACTGTATTTGTAACTTAAAATAAATGATAACTTTATCCAAGGCAGTTTACATTCAAAGCAATTGATGGAATGTACTAGAACTGTAAACATTTTGTTGTGGTCTGCAAAGGCTGACACAAGCATAAGAAGGAGTTTCACAGAGCCAACATGCATGTTTATACAGCTGAATGGAAGAGTTAGGAGGTCTAACTAGTCAACATGTTCATCAAAAACTCATTAGTATTCCTTTCAGGTCATAATTGAAGGAATATTTCACAAACAATGAATTCAGAAACATTGTTTTTGTGCTGGATTAGTACTGTATGTGGAATATATGTGGAGTATATGTGGAATACGGTAGTTGTCCCAAAATGGCTTAGCCTACATGTTCGTACTTATTGAACACCTGTGAGTAGTTACTTTTTGTTCTTAATTTCTCTTTTATTTAAGCAGTACTCTTTTAATACAAATATGCTGTTAGGTCTGTCGAATGTTTCTTTGTTTATTCTGCAGACATGTCACTTGGTAACAAGAGTATACTGAATATGTACGGCTTGAAATAAGAGGAAAATTGTTTTTTGTTCTTTGTAACAAGATGTGTCGAATTATAAAAAAGAGTGTTTCCTGTTTCCTGTCATCATCAATTTTAGTTCTGATTTAGGGACAAAACATCTCGTCCATGTCATACAGAAAATGAGTACAGAATTCCGGTAAGATTAATTTGTGTTCATCAAGTAAGTTTTTGACACACTATTTGTAATGATATGCTTATTGTTGTAAATAAGTTTTTTGTATAGCCTCCATTGCAATATTATTTTCTATCACTAAACTAATAGAAAGTTTAAAATTACATAGCAAATTACGGATGTAATTTTCAAACTGCAAAATTCATGCTTTACTGGGTAATTTACTGGGCATTGCTCATGACCTACAGTAATCTAAACAGAAAATAAAAACTGACGTAACAGTGCTGAAACACCAGGTATGTAGAGGTCTTTGCAAGCTTCTATGAATCACTCTGCTTGGTGATGTTAGCTGCTCTGTTTGGCCTATAGAGGTGACCTGGCATGTCTATAAATGAGAAGAAGGTCTTACAGCCTATTTCATTAAGCACCTCTGTCTTTAATTAAGTCAAACCACTCACTGCTTCCACCGTTATTTGCTGATACTCGGATAATCCCTCCATCCAGGACATTATTTCTAGGAAGCAGGTTGTGACAGGCACCTGCGGTCCCTCATTACTAAGCCACAGAGACACATGCTGGGAGAGCAGGTAGCTGGGCATAGAATGACTGTGATAATCAGACCCAGAAGAAGAGGTCAGTTTTAAAGGGCCAGAACAATAGCATTCTCATTCTTATTAAGGTGCATGTTTTTACATGCACTTACATTGTTATCATTATTTCTGGCAATCAACATTTTTAGCAAAAGCTTACACATGTTACACAATTACAAGACAACACTCATACAATATATTATTTTAATAGTAAAAATGTGGAATAACCTACTTTTAGCACATTTAATCCTGTCAATGTGAAAGAAATGATTGGATTCTATTCTGATTACATAACCTCTTTAAGAAATCCAGATTTTTGAACAAAAACAAATATACACTGATATCTAGTAGCTTTAACTATTATTTTTAATTCTCCTCACAAGAATACTTTGAAACCTTATTGTAGTACTTTTCTTTTATTCTTATATTTCTGTGCTTCTAAGTAAGGCGTAATGCACATGACTAAGTGACCCTTTGATGATTGTGTATTAAAATAAACCCTTACAATTTCAAACAGCATTTCTGTCAGGATAGTCAAGATTTAATTTTTGACAGAGATGTGCCTGACAACAATTTTTTATGCTTAAGGACTAAATTGTATTTTAAGAATTTTAGTTCAAATCTAAAAAGAAATACAACAAAAAATACATCATGTCCATACTGAGAAATCTTTCATGGATAACTGTTCCCCACAGATTTCCTGATATTCTGACATTGAACTACATGATCCACTCAGTTGGAGAAGGAATCTTAACTGTCAGATTAGCAGAAAACCTAGTTTAAGATCAACATCTTGCCCACTGGGACTCCATTTACTCTGTAATATTATTCCTGCAATGATGGACAACATTGATTCAATGTGTTTATTTTCATATTTTTATTCACATCCACCCGAGAGCCATGGACATCCAAAGGTGACCACTGGCTACACTGATCACTGTCGGCTGCAAGCAGGAAACTTGTACCAGGCAGTTGCCATTTTTTTCCATCAGGGCAGCTTATGTTTGGAGGGAGATCTGTGTTAAAACACATCAGACATTTCTGGAACTGGTGAATAATGGCACATATTTTTAAACTTAATTAGTATGTAATTTATTCAGATGCATTGTAATTATTTTCTTTTTTGGTTCCCTTAGTGGTAGGATTTGGGAACAAAATATAAATGGAGACTGCATTTTTTTGCGGTATTTCCAGCTGAGTTTTAATTAACATCTTGGCTGATCTACCAACTACTGCTTCTTTAAATTTCTTAATTGCTTTTAGCTCTGAAGAAAACTGAGATTTTAAACTATCCATAAAATTTAATGGGTAATCTGAATTTTACATGTGCTTAAAAATAAAAAACAATATTCAGTTAAAAACAAATCAACCACTTTAAGTGAATAGAAGTTCAGATGGAAAACAACCCAGAAGATGCTATGGACATTTGAGAAGAACTGCCAAACTCTTAAAACCTTAAAGAGTGAAATGGAAAACACTTTGTATCACAACTTAAGTCTATTCCCTTCAGGCTCAATATAAACCAGGGTGTGATTATACGCCATAAAAAACTAGGAGTGAAAACGAGGAAGATTTATGTTAAAAATGGAAATTTCTATTCAAGGTGAAGTCATATTTTCTTATTATTTCATTATCTAGTTATTATTTGATCTGTATATATAATCTGTTTTAATCAATTTTTGAAGCCCACAGTATTAAAAGGGATTACATTTTATTTTAATGAAGCACTTGGGAATGTCCTCTGGACAAAAACAGGCCTTCAAGATTGAAAACAGTGACAGAATTAATGTTGCAAGATTCAATACATTTTCTGCATTTTAATTACCTGTCGTCCACCTAAACCCTTGCAACAATGTAATTGGCTCACTAAAAATGTCCCTGGGCTATAAAATTAGTTGATTTCTTAACCAGCCTCAACATTTGTTCAAACGCAGTAAGTCTGCATTCTAGATTGTTTCTATAATGAACTGAAAAGTACGAGACAGCATGAAAAAGGATAGAAAAGGATAACAAAACAATAGAGATGGTGGAAAAGATGAGGATAAGGGAGGGGGGGATTTATATATATATATAAATATGTTTTTTTTCTGAACTGTTGTTGTTTGTACAGTACTTTGTATCCTGTTTTGTAACAGTATGTTTCTTCAATGTGTATTAGAAGAAGAAACATTTGACAGAATGTCTTTGCTTGGTTTTCTAGATTTTGAATTACTGCAATTGAAGTAAATGCATAGAGTATAGAAAATCAGATTGTTAAAATGATAACAATAAAAGCTGTGTACCAATGCTTTCTTTTGCAAGTTCAGAAAAAAAAACTGAGGTCATTCGATTTTTACAATGAGAAAGTGTTTGATCGATTTGTACTCCAATTGCCTGGAAATGAGTACTGGGATTGTGAGTCTTTTGCATCTGTGAAGTAGTACACTGTAATTGGCTCTTTCAGTGGGTTTAGACATAGGTCAATGATTGAACTTTTTAGACAATTATTTGATTAGTGAAAGAAATCGGCAGAACCCAATAATCCTCAATCCATTTGTCTCTTTTAATATCTCAAGAGGTTATAGACAAACCTTAAGCCACTTGGTGGGGCAGGACACCACAGAATATACAAGTAGCAAGAGCCACAAGTAACTAATAGTTAGTGTGACCTGTTGTGGAAAACTACCAAATGGAAAATTCCTGAAGTATGAATAGAGAATGAGTTAGCTAAGTCTGGATGACTGTTGGCTTCATAGAAAGTGACACATTTTGGGTATATTATTCTCTGTCAAGTCTAGTGTCAGTTTAAAACATAATATTAAGTTTCAGAACATACATTACAAGATGGGAGATTTATTCAGCCCATTTATTTAATTTATATTTTTATTTTTTTACTCATTTCTTGAATGATTCCAGAATATACAGTATGCTTCAACAAAGTGACAGGTTAGCTTGTTCCAGTCTCCCACAAACCTTTCTGTAACAGAAGTGCTTTCGTTTCAAATTCATAAATACACTGCTCAAGTTTTCCTGTTCATCCTGAAGACATCCATTAGGTGACTATTGTCAGGAAGGATTTTGAATATTTGAGTTAAGATCTCCTCATATGTTTCCCCATTATGGAGATTCACTTTTTACAAGCAGTCAGTGTAATATTTTACTTTAAGCCTGGGAACATACTGTACCTCTTGGCTCCAATTCCAGAGCAGCTATATTTTTTTATAAAATATTCACTATAGTCTAAATGAGGTCTCACAAATGAATTGTACAATTTTAACATAATACCCCTCGATTTGAAATGTACCCTTTAAATTATAAACTATTGTAATTTAGCAAATTTGCCATTACTAACTCAATAATATCACTGCCATAGAACCATTTTTGTTTTTTGAACATATTGTAGTCTGAATGTTGTTTATGTAGTCCCAACAAGAAGAATCTGCTGTACCAGTGGTGCAGTAGGTCAGCATTATGCAGTTATATTCAGGAATACAGTAGATATGATGGAAAGAAAATGCTGCAAACTGTTAATTATAACGATAATGGGCTAATATTCTTATCGTCATTGATAACAATTGTTGTTTTTGCTGTAGAGAAATTTTAGATTGAGAAATTGACATTTGTTTGTATGTTTGCAGTTTTCCAGTGAAATGGTAGGGAAGGCTTTTCTTCCTTTTAATTCTGTTTATATACAGAACTGTATACATACTAATAGATTTGTAAGACCAGATATAAACAGTTAATGCTTTGCAGAAAATAAAATGATATATTGTTATTGATACCCTGATGTATAACTTCGGATGTATTCTTGTTTTTACACAAAAATTCTGCAAGCAGAAAACAAAATGGTTTGTAAACGGCTGTAGTTTGTTACACTGACTAGCTGTCAGGGAGCAAAGGAACTTTAAGAGTGATTAATTAAGCTTTAGAGTGCTCAACAGTGGCTGTCTTTGTGGATATTTAACCTACCTTCTGGTTAAATTAAAATATTTGAATACCCCACCAAGGGTGACTTGAATCACTTTGTAAGAAGCGATTGACTTTTAAACAGAGACCAATGAGACAGGTTAGCGAACAAAAAAACTGAAGAACTTACTGCACAAGATAAACCACAAATTCTTAGTACTTGACCAGAATTTGATACTGTATTAGCGTGGTGATACTTTTATATAGAAGATGTCACTTCTAATGGTACAAAAGGATGCAAGTTGTGAAAGTATATTTGCTAGATTTTGCTTAACACTTCACTAATAAGGCACTTTTAAGTGTGGCCTTGTCCAATATTTGATGCGTCATGTACTATATACCCAACAGGCCTATAATAATTGCTTGTATAGTGGTTTTGAGCCTAGAACCATATGGAGATTGTGTCAGTGGATTATAGTTTAGAATGACATTTCTTGGTATTAATTTAACCATGCATCCAAACATTAATTTATTCTCTCCCCCATTGACATGAAACATTCACTGAAGAATCACACTGATCTTTTCCATAGGTTGGTAATACCGGTTCCACGGCAGATTTGCCTTACACACATCAAACGTCTTCCTTGTCAGAGTTTTTGTTGTTAAAAGTTCTGCACTTTTTTAATGAGAATACTGGTGTGGCAAGAGTAGATGGGGGGAATGGCCACCTCTCACTTGTGACCTCTCTTCTATGCAGTTATTGCTCACTATTATAGAACAAGAGAACTGTAATTTTGTTTCTCTTGACTGAAAACTATGCCATATTCTTCCCACTGTACCTGTATGTTACAAAGTTTGTTCTGTACTTGAAAGCTTATCCATTGAAGCATAACCTGCCACTTCAGGCAAGCAATTACACATCACCCTGGAGCTTGAGGCAAAACAACAGAAAGGCTATTGTTCCCTATGGCCATACCACAATGTACCTGCTATATCTAGCACATTTAAGACTCCCATTTAGCCTTTTGAGACTTAAATGACTAGGTTAACAATGATTGAGAATGGCAGAATGTCTGTACTTATAATTCACTTTAGACTGCACTTCCAGAACTTGCAACTATCAACATGAACAGCACTGTGTATGTTTACTATTGCCAACGGTGTATTTGCCAAGTCTCACTTGCATTTTAAGAAATGATCACAGATCCATTCATTATTTGAAAGCTGCCTGTTCATCAAGATGACACATAAACGGCAAAAAATATAAATGAATTTTTCACGACTCCACTTTGAGAAAAGAAAAGCCTGTCGATATGTGGTAGTACACCCCTTGTTGTGGACACCTCTCTGTTGGGGGTGACGAATGACTTCTTGTCCTTGCCCTGTTTATAATTGTGATTTTTAAGACTCTGAGCAGCAGTGCTGTCATTGAATAGAAGACTGCTTGACATGTCAGAAATAAAAGTGGTGACCTGATGAGCATCTTGCTATAAACAAGGCTGTACCAGTGGAGTACAGTTTGTTCTGTCATTCAAGTGGACTTTTCTTACTGCATGGAAAGGCATATAAATAATATGCATCATAATGTGAAACATTTCTGCATTTCACAGTTAGAACTTTGCCATTTTCACTATCATTCTGTTTTTTTTTCTAGTTCCCCCTTTTATTTAATACTGCCTGTTTTTACTTTCTGTGACTAGTTTTCTCTGCGGCAGTAATAATGGTTTCATGTTGGGAGAGTCCCAAGACTCCAAAAGCTGTTATGTATGACTCAAATCTGCACATAACAGTTTATACATGAAATGTGGTGTTAATGATACTATTTTTGCTAGCTGTAACTACAGTGTTATGTGTTGTGAATTTTATGTCTTTGCTATTATTCAAATAATAATCTATCAATTTTCTCACCACTTCTTTGAACTGAGGGTCCCTGGGGAGTCAGACCCTTTCCCAGTTAGCAGCAAGAGAAAGGCATGGTATACCCTGGTCGGGATGGCATTTGTTCACAGGGCAGACAGACATAAACACAGACACAAGCCCACACTCACACTCATACAAAGGCCAATTTTCCCTGAAGTCAATGAGCCTACCTGTGTGCTTTTGCATCATCAGAGGATACTGGAGTAGCCAGAGGAATCCCAAACAAATATTGTAAGAACACGCAATTCACCTTCCCAAAGTCCAGTTTTGAACCATGGGTCACAATGCTCCGCCTTTGTGCTGTCTATAATAATAATAATAATAATAATAATAATAATAATAATAATAATGCCATTAGTATTGCTGCATGGAACTACTGCACCTTCCATATTTATCGGTGCTCTCTTCCTTAGTAAAAATATTAAACTACATGCCTGCCTGACGTCAGACTACCTGATTTGACAGGACACACACCAGGAATAGCCAATTATTCTCAATGCCTGCCATGAGTAACTGGAGATTTATTGGGCAAATTGTAATGATAAGGATTCTGTCAACTTGAGGGGAGTTATTTCAAGATAAGGTGTGCAGGACTGGTATTAGCCAAAGGAGACTGTTTCTTTAAGAAACTGTTAAAGACTTCAGTTCTGCAGTTCTCATTGAAATAATGCAGTGTTGCATTCTCTTTTTACTTTTAAGTGTGTTATAATTTAGGAATACTTTTAACATAATATTAACATTATCATTGAAATGTTCAGCAGGCTTTCAAGAGGGTAATTGTGCCATATATTTAAATAGCATTCCAAATAATGTATAATTGAATTGAATAACAGAACACTGTTACAATAACCACTGCCGCCCCCAGGAAATATTCCCCCAACACTACTCTGTTGTCGCAGGCATCCACTAGGCATGTGTGTCTCCAGGCTGAACGAGACACAAGGTATTCACTGGAGACCAAGCTGCACGCTCTGTCAGGGTGGATTAAGGAGATCAGTGGCCAAAGATCGGGCCGAGGGAATGGTCTGCTGAGGTCCTGGTCCAAGGCAAGGTTTGTACCTCCGGTCCTCGCTCGGCAGCTCCCAAGCGGAGCCCACGAAGACTGGAACCAAGGAACAGGAAGGGCTCCGCCGGGATGCTGGAAGGTGGGTCCTCTTTGAAGCGATGAACACGAATGCTGGATGACCAAGGAGAGACTGCGCAGGGTTTAAATGCCCTCAGAGAATCTGCTGCCGCAAGAGATCTCACAACAGCCAGGTGATCTGATAAATTGTCTTCACGGCCATCCAGTAAGAGTGAAGGCACGGCCTCTGGCCACTGCAGCAGCGACACGCTGCACTGTGACACAGCGGGCGTAATACTGCCCTGCTGAGCCAAGCGGGGTAAGCAACCTATGGTGAAATATTACATTAAATATAAACATGTGGTGTTCTGTACAAAGAACATTTAAAAGAAGGTAACTAACAGATGTGTTTAATAATACATAGAAAGCACACAGTAATCCCATATAAAGCATCTGGAATGTATTGACATGGTTAATCTCTTGTTTTTTAGGAGAACATCATCATTAGCATCGTGAGAGAGTCTGAACTGCTATTATTGTACTTTCTGGTTTTGTGAAATTGTGTAATATTCTTTAAACAATTCTGTGTGAAGGTAGTATTAAACTATAAGTCCAAACAAAAATAAATTTCTGCTTTTAGCATGATAATGATCTCAGCAATATGGCTGGGATATGGCAAGGCCAAGTGATATTCCTTTTGTTTTTTCTAAGAAAGCAATAAATCCTTGAACTACCCAGTCTTCTGATCACAATTCCATCGAGCTTTGCAGGATTGCATAGATGAAACAGGTTTCATTTAGAGAGTATAGCAGCTTTAAGGAATTCAGAGATTCATGATAAAAGAATTGGTAATACTTTCCTAGTTCTGCTTTTCGTTTCTTTTCCGAGAAACATTTATATACCTACCCAATCCATATTGTGAGGATTTATCTAACAGAAAGACATATGCATTTTTAAGTGATCAGAGGAACACATCAGGAATTATTTGTGCAGCACTGAGTCACTTTTAATTAGAAGCACAAAAAGAATGTTTTGCTGATGATTAAAAATGGCATATTGTTTTTTTCAAGCAATGTATTCACACAATTATTTTAGTAGTGCAGTTAGAATGCTTTGTAAGAAAAGCATCAGGGGCAGTAAGTTAAAGAGTATAAGACATAATGCCTACATCACACTTTTGCTTTTGCAAAGTTTGCCATATATTTTTGACATTGGAATAAAAGAAGAAAAATGGTGTAGTACTGGCTGTGTGTGAGGTTGTTGACAAATGTACATGTGTCATTTGAGTAACTACACTGAGGGAGAAGCATCTAAATACTGTTTCAAAGACATTGTATAAACCTTGAGGGAAAACAATTATTTAGTCTAACTTTTTATCTGTCTAGCATTAAGCTGAGATTTCAATGTGGCACATTTATCCATTGTGTTGGAATTTACAGTGTTTTTTTGTAAAAAATAGAATACAGCACAACCACTTAAACATATTTTAAACCTCTCCCATGAGGTTGCCCACTTGCTGCTTTTAAAGGCAGATCTTTGCACAACAGTGATGTATAACTATAGTAAATCCAAAGGCATTACAATAATGAGTTTATCTGTGCTTTTTATTGATGAAAGACTGAGATTATTTCTTCTTTATTATTGTTTAATTTTGATCAGCAATGACCACACTGGCTGAACTTCCTCCACTTGAAAACTGTTCATGGCAACACAATATAGTACGCAGAGAGCTTCTTTAAAAAATGCTGAAATAAGAGTAATTGACAGGTTTGTCTCACACATTGATAGATTTTTAGGTGCTGTCATATCTTGTTGCTTTTTTGTTTTCCTCTTCTAATAGAACAATGCCTGAAGGATTTAGCACTTAAATGATTCTTGATTTGTCCTGTAGCTTTAAAATGTTTGCAGGGAGATGCTCTTCTGTCATATTATTTTTGTTTTGCCTTTGGCAATCTGCTTCTGCACATGCCCAAGTTATTTCTTTGTTCAGGATTAAATAATATGCACTTTCAATAACAAAAGCTGCAATTATATTTACACTGCTGTGATGTTCCTCTGCTGTGCCTATTTACATTTATCTGTTGCCACAGTCTGTGACCAATTATACCAAACCATCCACACATTTTCAAATCTTGCATCATTCAAGTTACAGTGAGTCAAAGCCTAACATGCAGACAATAGGCCTACATACTGTACCTGTACTTGGCAATTTCAAGATATCAACCTACATTACAGATTAACCCAAAATCATGATTTCATTACACACTGTCAAACACCCATGATTTATATAATATCTCCCAGAAACTGAGTGACACTACTAAAAAACTAACATAATACAAGCTAAAAAAATCTTAATGTGTTTTTACCATTATAAAATGAAAGTTTGTAGTAATTTGATCAATCATTTTACAGTAGTCTCCAACCCTGGTCCTGGAGAGCTCCAGTGCAGGAAATATTATAGGCAGCCTTTAAATATTCAGAGTTTATAGACCTGGAGAAATATACTGTAACTATGATCAATTAAACAGGTGGTGTGTTTGCTAAGTAATTTTAAGAATATTAACAGATCATCCTTGAACCCTCAAGAACCAGTGCTCCCTTCAGTGAAATATTACTTGCTTAAATAATCTGTTGCTTTAAAGATTAGTGTTCCTAAACATTAAATAACATATGATTTATAGTGATCCATAAGAATAACTGTACCAGGGCTATCTAGGACCAGTGTTGAGGAACCCTAGTTGAAAATAACATTTTAATTAATTTTGGAAATATGTCAATATTGTTGAATATAAAAAATGATAAGGCATTTTTTAAATAAATCCCTTGGACAGTGTAGTGTTTGAGTTCCATTAAATAAAGTAATTATCATGTATATACAGTACAGTATATGCTGTATAATTAAAAATGTTGTCACATGTTTATTCATATCTATGTGCATACAACCTATTTTGCAAAGGAACAAGTAAAGGTTTATTCCATGCTGAAAAGAAAAGAAAAGAAACATAGGGTTTCAGCTGTGGAGCCTTCTTCCCAAAAAGAACCTGCTGGAGCACGCACAGAGAAACTGTAGCAGCAATCTGTTGAATAAAGCACCTGATTTTCAACAACAAGCATGCGTCAATTCATGATATAGATACCACTGTAGGTGGATTTATTGAATAGTACAGTATAGGCTGTAATCCATAAAACACACCCAGTCCAAAGCTACCTGTATGTCCAGGAGTCAGTAAATGTTTTTTGTTGGCAAAGGCTACATTATGAACCTTGAGCCTTGAAGATTTTTTATTTCAACTGTTATTCCCCCCAACACCCTAAAGTCTGCATATCATGCACTTCAAGTTTCATCTACAAGGTCTCAAGTTCAGTGATCGCAGTAAAGTCCAACAAGGGGTGTGGGAGTGGCTCAGGGACTAGGCTATATAATTTTATCATGAGGGCCTCTGTAGCCTTGTGAAATGGTAACGGATGTATAGAATGTGGAGGATACGCAAGGAGGCTTTTAAGAAAAACATAACTGTTTTTCCCACCTGTTCAGCAAATTTGGCAGCTAGTTCACACAGTCACTTTGATTCGAAATACTGCCTCCACCTGGGTGGAAATGGTGATTGGCCCTTGAATATTTTGTGACCATTAAGAAAGCTAGGGCTGTAGTTACAACCTAACACAGAAGCCTTAATCAAAGGAAGGTCCGCTGCATGTTTCAAATTTCAAATCAATACCATTTAGTGTTCCTCGTGTGAAGTTAACACACTCTGGACACTTTTGTCAGGCCAACAAACACACAAGCACCTTAAGTTTGCTGTATTCCCAAGGCTATCATTTCTGATGTGATACTTCAATGTTTGCTGCTTCACATATTTCCTGAGCCAGAGTTTTGTCTTTCTGCCCTTTATCAGTTATGCACTATACTGTATAAACTTGTGGATTAAAGTAATGGCACTACTCACAGCTCTCTTACACTGGAGTTCAATTTGAGGCATTGTAAAAGGTTTCTACTTGATTCATGTTCGGCTCAGTTAAAAGGTCAAATCTGTATAGGAGAAACATTAAAAGACTCTTTGGGTAAACTACCCTTTTGCCTACATTGAAAAACCATCTACTGTACAGTATATGATAAAGGTTTTATGTTTAATGAAGCAGATCCCAATAATTCCCAGGTTAATTTCCCCTTGGAAGGGTACAGTTTGTATTGATAACATCATACTGCGGTATATAACATTTACTTTGGCATATTTTTAACTTCATTTAAGATCACATGGGAGAAGGCAGGTCCAAAATAGACTGCAGCAGAATTAGAGGAAGCTGAATGACCTGCCTTAGCTCCTTATAATTATTGCTTGTTTTCAGTTGTTTTTCTCAAGTGACCACATAAGCTGTGCAATACTTTGACCTGATGTTTAAATCCACTTTAATGCATGTAGGTAATGTGTTTCAGCTAACTGACACATTCAGTGAATAAAACTGTCACAAACCTTTGCAAAGCAACAAGCACCACAGCTGGTCTTCAGGTGTCACTTCTAAGTGGATCAGTGCAGATTTGTGAGTAACAATAAGCCCCTTACACTACACCCACCACCTCTACTATGGTTCTTTCACATCATGAACTCCACCAACTTCCTGTGTTAACACTTATTCTCAGCATACATACCTTGTGTAACACCAACAAGTGGACTGATGATCAAACAAGACATCATCATAGAGGATCATTCACTCTTCAATCAAGATTTAGGACACCCAGTGTTCATAGTAAGTGTTCTTTAACCACTGCTATTTCTCTAAACCTTCATTATTCACTTTTCTGTATTTATATTTTCTTTGTTTATAAATGTGACAATTTATACATATGTAATGTGACAGCAGGTTTGTTGTACAAAACACTTCATTAAACTACAGTGGTTTAAGCTCCTTTTGTAAAATTGAAAACAAGTGGTATTTTAAGTTAGGACTTGTGTAGGTTAATGACCAGTTGAAGTTGGTCATTATATTTCCTTGTGTGCAAACAGTTGTTAAATTTCACACTACTGTCATAGTAAATTAAATATAATCCTCCATGCAGAATTGTTGTACTACTCAGTAAGATTTCCATTGTTATTGCCTCCTTGCTATGGATTTTCCTATGAATAAATCTAGACTTTGGTCTGAAATCAGTTAGTATAGAAACACAAGAATCAGTACTTTATTAACAAATTAAAAGTATATTAACCCTTCAGATATATATAAATAAAATAATCACTCAAATGAGAAGGAAGAAATTCAGGCTGCATTTCATATTTGCAAAGAACCACTGCCATAATTGTGTGTTCCTCTGTAATTATTTCTTAGCAGTTCCGCACTTGATTAATTTACCAGGACATATGAATAAAAATTAAAATTCAAAACAATAAGACTGCAATTAAAAATACATTTACAATGTTAAAGAGGAGGCAGCGGAAGGCACACAAGGATGCAATAAAAAGAGAAGAGAAAAAATGAGTGCTTTAAAATGCTAGTTGAAAAGCTCATAACACAAAATAAAAATTACAGGTGGTATCATCAATATGCAGTGGTTAATAAGCTACAGAAAAGATTTGTGACATAAACCATCTATAAATATTTATTAACAGAGTTATTGAAAATGTTTTATTTAGTTGCACACAACACTATACACAAAATGCATTAAATCTATAATGGTACCATAGGTCTTTTTATTTCCTTACTATTATTTGTCTTTCAAAGGCTAGTTATCTCCAGAACATGGTTTGGATGGTACAAGATGTTTGTCTGATGAAGGTAATCTCAAAGGTTCGAACCCTAAATGTCAAACCAATCCAAAATGCATGTTTAAAGAAATGCAAAACAAATTCACAACCAGTATGTTCTGGAAAGAGGAAATGGCTTCAGAAATATCACACATAAAATGAATAAGATATCAAATTAGGTATGCATTTTACCATCAGATGTTATTCATATATGTTTAAAACTAACGTAGATTGGCCCTCACAAACATGTCACTCATGATCTTTGTCAAATCTTTTGTTTTTGCAAGTTCAGATTTGTGAGGGATGTAATCTGGCCTGGAGAAAAGATTGTGAAATCTACAGAAACACATTTTGTTTGAATATTTAAGCAATAGACATTATTTTCTTTCATGATGAATTCATGTTACTGTATGTCTTGGACTCTCTTTTATTGAGAATGCTAGTTATTCAATTAACTGTTAAAACAGGCAAAAAAAGAAAAAGAAAAAGAAATAATTAAACCAAGGTTTGCACTCTCATCCTTTTGAAAGAGCTACAGTAGGAATGTTTTATTTGCAAAGATCCAGGGTCTTTATTTAGTATATCTTTGAACAATTTGGCTGCTTAAGTCCTGAAGTAAGACTAGTACAGACCTGAAAGAAAAATACATCTTATTAATTCCTAAACTCCTTTTCCAGTAGTTTTGTAGTTAAATGCTATTTTCTATAATTTCTATTGAATATCTCCTCAAGATATCGAAGTATCTAAAACAGGAACATACTATTTCTGTTCACATTTTGTCCACCTCTGTTTAAGAATAAAATTCCATGTGAATGGGAATTAAAAATTCAGGGTAAAAAGTTCAAAAACTGAAACCTGTGTGTTTTCCGGGTGAACAAACTAAACAAAACTTGAAACTGATGCATAAATATTAACAAAGACACTTAATAGATTTCTAAGCTTCTGTTTCTGTGATTAGTGAGAGTACTCAGAGCTAACTTTCATTAAATGTTCATTTGTTATGAGTTGTAATGAAAGCTTAAATGAAATTTTCTTAATCAATAATTTACAGGGCACTGAATGCTTCTTAAGTTTATGTAAATCTTGACTAGTGAAAAGCCTTCTCCATTAATATTTTAGTGTCTTCTGTTGGGCTTTTTAATGGGGATGGAGATTTAATGAGCTGCTCCCATTGAAGGATGTCAATACTCCTTATTCAGCATTTTTCAGATATCATTATGTACAGAAGACATGAGCTACTGTCAGAATGATTTTTAAAATGAGATAAATAAAATATACTAAATGGTACTGCATAAAAAGTTTCACAAATAGAAAATAAATGGGTACTATGGGTCTCCCTCAGTGTGTCTGCATATTCTTGCATGTGTTTATGGGAGTTTTCACAACATTTGTCTATTTCTTCCCATCTCCCATCTTGGTGATTAATTAGTGTATGTAAATTGTTTTTGTGTGTCTTTGTGTTTCTGTGTGTGTGTATACTGGTGTTCTGTTCAGGGTGCAGCCTTGCCTTGTGTCTTGTGTCTGCTGGGTTAGACTCAATCTCACCACAACCCCTTTATAGGGTGAAGCATCTGTGAATAATTGGTAGAAAAAACAGAATATTTCAATTCTGATTGAAATATAACTTCTACAGATCTGTTCTAAGGATCCAGTAATTTACAGTTACCTATGATTTAAGTCTCCTATGGGTTTTTGATATTAGCAATATTTGATTGATAAAGGATGAAACTTCATAACTGACAGAGTAAATACTGTACCTAAGCTATCTAACCTGGATATCTTGATAAATTGGTTTGCAAAACCTTGTTGTGCCACTGCATTAAGTCTTATCCAGTTATTTTCAATTGGCTTTATATTTGAGTTGCGACAGGTGGTGAAAGAAAAACTTGAAGTTCATTGCTTGCCAAAGCTCGGCTGGCAGCATCTTCAAAGCTGACATAGAAGCTATGGATATTTTCTACCAGCTTTGGTTACACGAGAACAGTACAAAGAATTAAAGTAATTCTGCCATTTACCATACGAGTCCAAGGATTATGGAGTGTGTAGAAGGCTTAATTGGCTTGTCATGAAAAAATATAGTAAAGATTTTTTGGATTGTGCTATGCTTTCACTATGTCAAGCAAATATCTGGTGCTCACTCCACAACTGCAGTATATCATCTTCATCTGCCATATTTTCACTAATGTAATGGCAGAGTGTTGCAAGCAATGTACTTGCAACAGGTTTCTATTGAAGTCTGAGTGCTTTTATTCCTTTCTTGCATTCCTTTGTCTTCCTGAGAACTAATGGTGAAAACTAAATGTCACTTTCTTTTCTTCTACCTTATCTTTGACAATATGTCAGAAGTTCATTTATGGACAGCGAGTTTCGACAGTTTACAGTGAAATGCTAGAATTGTGAGGCTTGTAATGGACTATGTACTGTAGGATTTACTTTGGGACCTTTAAAAGGCCATTTCTTATTTCAACTAGCTCAACTTTAAAGAAGCAGATAAAGAACCACAATATAATTTTAATCACTGTATTGTAATGGTATGTTCAGTAGTCAACTATCACTTCTCCTTACTCGAACCTTAGGAATCTTCTATACCTAGGTTTCATATTCTGGAATGTATTTTTTCATGAGAATATAACATTTTACTACAGTTAGTACAAGAGCTTTTGCCATTTTAAGGGATGTATTAATACTTTTTGAACCTCTTCACAGAAATCCCTTCACAGAACATTGACATATGATTCTCCAGTGTCCATATACATTTTTTTAAAGTTTTGCAAACAAAAATAATTCTATTCAATTTACTATTCTGGTTCAATATCATTTTGTTTTCCCTGTGAGCTTTTAGAATTTTTTTTTTCTCAAGAATATCAAATTAGAATTCTGTCAACGGAAGGGAAAGACATCACAGCAGAAAGAGCTTTTTACTCTTTCAGTTATTTCTACAGGCTACCCAGTCTAATTTGCCAAGCCAGTGGTGGTAATGTAAATTTCTGCCATGGTGCTAGCAGTGGTAGGTTGGCACAATGACAGCTGCTTGTCCACTTTCGGATTCTGTCCAACATCCAAGGCCAGCTACAGGGAATTCTGTGAGGTACACTGTCAACTGCAGTACTGTGACACTGTGAAAATCGTAATATGCAGGGGCAGGTGAAGCTACAAAAACAGGACCTGTCTTAGCACTCTCCCTTCGTACCCATCTGTCAGAACTACTCTTCATTAGACATGGTACAGGTTCCTCAATATCTTAACCTTTTGTCGGTATGCACAAACAGGTGGCTGGGACATTAAATATGCAGTTTCATTATTTTGTACAGTAGTGATGGATTTTTTTTTCTCATGTTTTGCTCTGTAAAGTGTCAAATGAGTGAATCTGAAGTTTTTTTTATTTTAAATTTAATTTCTCTGAGTGACAGTTAAAGGGGTAACAGAGAATTGTCACTGTTTGCAGGAGAGGGGCATCTCTCACACTGATGCCATTTTAGGCATTTACTGGGCATTTACTTCAAGGCAGTGCCTTACACAAACATTACCAAATAATTACGGTGTACATTCTTTATACATCACGTTTATGATTAGAAAAGCATTTATATTTTCAGTGCCTGAGTGCTCAATAAATATGAAGTGTTTACCTTTAAATGTTTGAATATTGGCATAATTACTGTCACGGATGTTGGAGAGGACGAACCGTGGAATGACAGGAGAGCAAATAGACCCTATGCGTTGCGGCGAGACAGGGGTTAGCCTGGGCTCAGCTGTTCAGGGAATGCCGTAAAGAAACCTATGCTCTCAGGTAGCGGACGTGGTGTGACCTGGTGCTAGGCGGGTTTCAGGACATCCGAACGTTAATGCTGAGCCAAGGCAGACTGAAAGACCAGGAAATATATAGCCCCAGTGAGAGAGAAACACCGGAAGGACAGCAGAGAACCGGAAATGAGAGACAGGACAGAGAAGGAGCGCCCTCTGGCTGCAGAGGGTGTGACAATTACATTCTAATAAAACATCATTTTTACCTTTGCTTTAATCATTAGAGTTCCAGAAACCTATAGTGATAAGTTTTTTTTTTTTTACCTTGTTAAGTAGTCATGTTAAAAAACTCCAGTTGCCAAGTAGCTTGGGGCAGATAAGCATCTCAATTGTAAAAAAACTTTACAATTTTCAAACCTTATTCAAATTCCTTTTGTTTGATTCCTCTGACACACCTCACATGTTGTTCTAGTAACTTGATTGTCCACAGCTCATATAACAACTTCTTTTGTTTAAACTTATCAAATCACAACATAAGTCTCAAAAACTGCTTAGCCAGGCATGCCCAAATGTGGTACTGTAGGTGTTATACAATGGTATTCCTGTGTTAACCTGTATGAGTCACTTACCGATATTGGTCATTTGTTTTATGAATTCTGAGCATTCAGACTGCTTATGACTGAGCACAATTAACTTTCAGACTGGCATGTAACATTCTGTAGTATTTCTTAGTAGTCATATTAGGAAAATGTAGAGGAACAAGTAATAGGTTTATTCCATGCTGAAAAGAGAAGAAAGAGAACACAACATTTCGGCCGTGGAGCCTTCTTCAGGTGTGCTTTCTTCTTCTCTTTTCAGCATGGAATAAACCTCTTACTCGTTCCTTTGCAGCCTACACATGCTGATGGAGCTACCCACCTGAATTACTTAGGAAAATGTAGTCACCTACAGAAGATCGCGGAAATGCTCAGTTGACATTCCAGGTAGGGTAAGGGTTAGCATTCATGCACTACTAAGCTCAGTGCTGGATTGTTGGGCCCAAGTCAGTTTAGGAAGTGCGATTTTTTGTTACTATCCGAAAATGTTTTTCTGAAACTCTCTGGGGCCTAGATGGCTTGGTGCACCACTCCGTAATCGTATCCCAAAACAAAATTGGTCGTATCAATATTGTAACCAAGCACTATTGAATATCATTCACTTGCTAGAGCTTTGATCACTGGTCTTCACTATTTCCCACTCATACTTTTTGGTTTGGGGAACATTTCAAAATCCGATACCCAGAAGATTGCGGAAATGCTCAGTTGACATCCCAGGTAGGGTAAGGGTTAACATTCACACACTACTTAGACAATTTTTAAGTTCAGCACTGGATTTTGGGCCCAAAGTCGGGTTTAGGACGAGTGATTTTATGCTCTTATCTAAAAAATGTTTTTTTGGAAACTCTCTGGGGCCTGGATGGCATGGTGCACCGCTCTGTAATTGTACCCCAAAACTCATTCGATCGGATCAAAATTTGTACCCAAGCACTATTGAATCTCATTCACTTGCAAAAGCTTTGATCACTGTGTAACGAACAGTTCTTTCCGAACCCTATGCGGACGACACAATCCAAAATCGTGAGGAAACACTTGGAAAAAGTCATGCAGGAATACGGGGATGAAAACAGGGGGGCGTGTCCAAAGTGCGCTGTTGCACGGGGGAGGTGTGGCCGAGGCAAACAATCCAAAAGTAATCCAGAAGGGAAATCCAAAAAACACAAGAATAAGTCCATAGCCAGGTGATCCATCCAACAAGGAGTTAAACACGAACCGGGTCGGAACCGGCAGACAGGGAACGGGAACAGAGATTAAAACCTTAACGGGACCAGGCGCTTCCAGGTCCCGGACTCGCAAGGTGCAGAAACCAGATGCAGAGCCAGGATGAACGTCAGCGCCTGGCTTTTAAGGTGGGCTGGGAACAGGGGTCAGGTGCACAGAATTAAATCCAAAGTGAAAGAGCCAGAGCGCCCTTAAGGAGGAGGGACTACAATCGTGACACACTGGTCTTGCTTGTTTCCCACTCATACTTTTTGGTTTGGGTAACATTTCAAAGTCCGATGACCAGAGAGGTTCAGATATAGATCATGGAAATGCACTGTTAAAACCCCACCTAGGGTTAGGATTAACATTCAAGCACTACTTAGACAATTTTTAAGCTCAGCTCTGGATTTTGGGGCCAAAGTCAGGTTTAGGATGAGTGATTTTTTGTTCCTATCTGAATTTTTTTTTTTCAGAAACTCTCTGGGGCCTGGATGGCGTGGTGCACCACTCCATAATTGTATCCCAAAACAAAGCTGGTCGTATCAATATTGTAACCAAGCACTATTGAATATCATTCACTTTCAAGAGCTTTGATCACTGGTCTTCATTGTTTCCCACTCATACTTTTTGGTTTGGGGAACATTTCAAAGTCTGATGACCAGAGAGGTTCAGATATAAATCGTGGAAACGCTCAGTCGACACCCCAGGTAGGGTTAGGGTTAGCATTTACACACTACTTTGACAATTTTTAAGATCAGGAATGAATTTTGGGTCCCAAGTCACTTTGAGGATGAGTGGTTTTTACCTCCTATCTGAAATTTTTTTTTCAGAAACTCCCAGGGGCCTGGATATCGCAGTGCACCAAGCGGCAATTGTATTATAAACTGATTCGGTTGGCTCAAAACTCGAAACCAAGCATTATTGATTGTCATTCAAATACAAGTGGTTCTATCAGTGGTCTTGTTTGTTTCCCATTCATTCTTTTTGGTTTGGGGAACATGTCAAAATCATATGCCCAGAGACGTTCAGATAGAAACAGCGGAAATGCTCAGTTGACTCCCCAGGTAGGGTTAGGGTTAGCATTTTCACACTACTTTGACAATTTTTAAGCTCATGAATAACTTTTGGGTCCCAAGTCAGGTTAAGGACGAGTGGTTTTAACCTCCTATCTGAAATAAAATTTTTCAGAAACTCCCAGGGGCCTGGATGTCACGGTGCACTGCGCGGCAAGTGTATTATAAACTGATTCGGTTGGCTCAAAACTCGAAACCAAGCTTTATTGATTGTCATTCAAATACAAGAGGTTCTATCAGTGGTCTTGTTTGTTTCCCACTCATTCTTTTTGGTTTGGGGAACATGACAAAATCCTATGCCCAAAGACATTCAGATAGAAAGAGCGGAAATGCGCAGTTGACACCCCAGGTAGGGTTAGGGTTAGCATTTACACACTACTTTGACAATTTTTAAGCTCAGGAATGAATTTTGGGTCCCAAGTCACTTTGAGGATGAGTGGTTTTTACCTCCTATCTGAAATTTTTTTTCAGAAACTCCCAGGGGCCTGGATATCGCGGTGCACCGCGCGGCAATTACAGTATCTACCACTGTTTTACTGTCTCATAACATGTGACTTTGTTCGTGCATCATACACATATAAGTGAAGACATAATTATTCTTTATTATTTGCTACAGTAATAACCCTTTCTCCATAATAACCTTACTGCCACATTACTAAAACATTTAATGACAACTAAGCTTGTTTATAAACCTACAGAAATGTTTTCTAGTTTCTTTTTTGTCTTATGAAACAATCTTAAAGCAATATAGAAAAAATAAATAATGTCAGTAAATAAAAACAGGAAGCACTTGCTCTTAAAGAGAGCTGAATCTTTCCTGCAAAGCCTTGGACAATACATTATTGTGATGGCACTGGATTCAAAATAATTCAATAATTAGGCTGCATGTGTTTGTCATCTTATTATTGTTGGAAGGAAAAATAAATCATTGACCAAATTAATAGAGAATCGGAGGCCTTTAACTAATTTGCCAAGTCTCTTTGGTTTAACTTGAAATTGCTATAAATGCACTCATAATTTGTTAGAAAATTTAATGGAAATTCAAATCACATGCACATATCCTAGGGTGAAAATTGAGATGGCCATTTTTATGTTTACGGCTGAACCTAAAACAGACTGTACAGTGTTAACAATAATGTACAAGTGACAGACATTTTTTCTCTATATACTGCAATTACACAAGTCTCTATATCGAATTCAATTTCAAGTTTACTTTCATTAAACTCATTCATAGGTATATGGTATAATGAAATGCTATTTAGCTAGTTCTCAGACGGTAAGCAGTGCAAATGACAATACAATTGTGCAGGAAAAGAAGACATTGACAACAGGCAATGTGCAAAATTATATCATCTATATAATTATATAATCTGTATAATTCTTTGTAAAGCTTCACTCTACTTGAAATGTAGCTTTGAAACAAATGATTCATTCGGATTTTACAATTGAAACTCTTGTAAAGGAATCATTAAAAGATTTCAATTACTGGTAATATTGTAAAATTAAAGTTCCTTAATTGGTAAATGACATAAATTAGCACTGGGAGATAATGGCATGTATAGATTTTGCATGTTGCATTATAACACAGATTTGATATTATAGTGAAACAGCACACTGATGTGAAGTTAATCTAAGAGGCTGAACCAATGAATGACTGTCACGGGCAGTTCTTTCAGGGCCCTATGCAGACGACACGATCCAGAATTGTGAGGAAACAGTGGGGAAAAAGTCATGCAGGAGACGGGTATGGAGACAGGGGGCATGTCCAAAGGGTGCAGGTGTCCAGGGGGAGTGAATCCGGGGAGAACAATCCATGAAGAAATCCAGACGGGGAATCCAAGACAGAAGAATAAGTCCAATGCCAGAAGATCCATCCGAGGGAATTAATTAAAACCATTAACGAGGTCGGGACCGGCGGGGGGTGGGGGGGGTGGGGATCAGGAACAGAAGGTTAAAACCATGACGGAGTCAGACGCAGCAGGACCCGGGCTCTCACGAAACGGGATTCAATGAGGAGCCTCGAATGACGTCTGCGTCTGGCTTTTAAGGAGGAACTGAAATAGGGAACAGGTGTGGGTAATGGGAGAGAACGGGGAAGGGCTGGAGCGCCCTTAAGAGGAGGAGGTGCGATCGTGACAATATCTTCTCTTCAGTAAATGCTATGAAACAAGCACAAGTGTACCACAGTAGAGTACTTCATATTCCTACAGGTATGTTGTTTGGAAGACATACAATTTGTTTTCACAAGAATAAAACAATTTTGACTTTTTAAAATACTTTAAAAAAACTGCAGAATATTCTTAGACATTATGAATACATTGATGTAGGTGTGTGTGAAGAAGATGTGATGGAACACATTCAGTCAACAATTGAGCAACAATGATATCACTGTTTGGTGTGAGTCATTTTGAACTAGGATTCTGAACTACTGCAAACATATAACTGTGACTTCTAGAGTCTTTAGGGCAGAGCTATCAGGCTGGGGTAGTCCACCTCAAAATCAATTAATATTGTGCATAAGATACACAAATTTTGTTACACATCTTGGGGTAGTTGCCATTCATTAGCATTAGTAAAAATAGGATTTTTGGAAGTGCACCTACACTGTACCTCACACTGAGGGGATAATTAAAAAAAGATCCCTACACTGTCTAACATTCCTTAATAGTGTAGAGTATTTGCGTGCCTGGAGTGCCCAAACCCACTATTTTCGGAGAGGGAATTACTCATGCAGAGCTGGAACCTTGGCCTGATTTCTGAAATGCTTAACCATAGGAGTAATTTGCATATCAGTCAGTCTGCATTCCTCCTGATTTTGCATTAAAAAACCTTGTGTCCTCTAATTAGGTTGTCCGAGATCAGGGGCCAGCAAGCTAGAGGATGGATTAATTTTCTCGGCGCAGAAGAACGGCAGCTTATCATTTGTGCGCATGCTGGGGCTGTAGTGTTTGAAGCAGCTAACTAAGATCCCGATAGACCCTGGCATTCCTGTACTTCTGGCTGAGCAGAACCATGCGAATGAAAGATTTATGGTGCCCTGTAGCTCTTATAAATTGTATTCATGTACAAGAAACTCATTACAAGAAGTCACTGTTTTTTATGTAGTGGGGTTGCTGGTGTTTAAAACACGTAAACCAGTGGATGACAGGTCCCCAGGGTAATTTTGAATGAACATTTTGGAGTTTTTTTTATTGGTTTGTGTCTGATCACATCTTTTGAAATCATATTGTGAAAAGAACGTACTATGTGCTATAAATGCTGATATGAGCTACATTGTTATTGACGTGGGGCGACCGACTTAGACAAAATCAATAAAAGTGTGCTGAAAGTCTCAGAAAAAAAAAGTTTAATTTGCTCACAGGTTATGTATCAACTAAGCTTGATATTATCAGCTTAAATCTTGAAAATGTTCACAGATGTTCAAAGCGTCTTTGTGGCATACTGTACTGTTTGAGGCATCATTTGAATAATTTCCATCAAGAAAATTACAGTAACTAGCATTGGCGATCTCTTGTTTCTTTTGAGTATATTTTTAGATGATGACATGTTTGTGTTATCCCAGGGTTAACGAGATACATTTTAGTGCTTAAATCTTTAGTGATATTATATAATTTAATGAGATTATTTATTTAATCATGCTTCCAATCTTGCCTCTGGATGAACAAAATAATTTGGGGAAGATGGGAAACCTGGAAAGAAAAAATGTGGTTTAAAGCAAAGCTCTAAGTCTCTCAGTCTGAACTCCAACAGCACCAATGACTGTTCCTTGACATGTTTAACTTATGAAATGCAAGGTGTTCCAAGGATAGCTGTGCAATATCTGCAAACAGCAGGCACTTGCTTTATCACATTCAATTATTTTAGCAAGGCCTCCACACGCAGCTTCCCATGTGAGCATGCAATTGACCGTCGCACTGATCTCCAAGTGAAAAAAGAAATAACATGGAAAAAAACTGTCTGCTTTTAAAATGCAAATTCAACAAAATTGAAGTCTTCTCTCGATGTGTTTTTCAAATAGAAATGTAGGAATTTATTTTAGATAGGATAACGATTGATTGGTTTGCTCAAGGCAAGTGACAATACACATTTTTTAAAACAAAACAGTAGCAGATTAGATTTTGCTTAACTTTACACAGTGTAGGAGAACTACGTCAGAATTTAATTTCAGGTTGTAAGATAAAAAAGTATTTTTGAACAAAGCAGTTTAAAAATGTCACTTCATCATTAGCATTAGATTTGCTAAAACACTGTTTAATGAAAGTCAATTTTTAAATCAATTTTTTTACACAAGAGCATAACAGATTTCTGCACGGAATTAAAATCCAAGCAACAAAAAATTGAGCTTTCAAAAAGAAAAAGTCAGCAAAAAACACAATTTAAAAAAATCATCTTGGATATAAACAACCTCAAAATTTCAGTCTGTCTATTGTCTGGAAGAATTGAATCCCACAACTGCAGCACAACCAAAGTATCAAAGTTTGTATTTGCAAGTAACTCATGGAGATATAAAACCTTGATCATGAGTAGTTTAGTACTGTATATCAACAGTCATATTAAAGTCAATTTGATAATCCTCATGTTTTAGAACTGGTTTAATATGTTGGGGAATCATTTGACCAACTGCATTTTCAAACAAGTGGATATCTTTTAATTTAAGTAGAGTGGAGATCGGTAAATGAGGAAGTGCAATAATTAAGGCTTGAATTTATATCAATCTTTATTTCTGAGTAATTCAAGAAGTATCTCAGAGTCCAGTAAAGTAAATGAAACTATAGACTTTGTATAAAAAAAAATAAAAAATGTCAATCGCATTTTAGATCCAATTAACAGAATCTCAGTTTTATAGCCATCCATGTCTGAATTTCAATTAGGTACTCAGTAAGAATGTGACTAATGCTAACTGTAGTGTGAATGATATACTGTATACCCTTGAGCATGAAAATTAAAGTCAAGGTTGTATTTTCTAATTATGTCCTGTAAACATGGCAAATACAAATCCAAGAATGGAACCCTGAGGATTGTAAAAAACTGCCCGGAACGCAACTCAGAAACTCAAATAGTCATCTAGCGAGACAAATTTATCTTAGTAAAAAACAAGGAAACACATCAGCTCTAAACTTTACCACAAAGACCTTTATGAGACTGAAAGTGATTTGTAATCAAGACATGAAATAAATTGTTTTAAACACATCTGAAAGTTCTATTTAAACAAGGTGTTTTTTTTCTATTATCAGCTACCATGAGGTTCTCACAAACCCTCAATATATCGGTTTAGGTCAAAAATCTAAACTGGTAGAACCAAGGCATAGTTTAAAACTACTTTCTTGATATGATAGACAATGTTTTAAAGGTACATTAACGATTTGCAGGATTAAACAGACGAAATTGAGTTAGGAGGGAGAGAGCAATATAAGACAGTAACAGACAGTTGCATGTGTATAGGCAAGGTTTTGAAAGAAAAAAAGGCTTTAAAAAGTAATTAAAATGACTACAGGCATGACCATTCTATTGAAAACCTGGTTCTGGTATTTAGTATTTTCTAACTTATTTTGTACAAAGAAGCAGGATTATTTTTCTCATTTAAAATTAAATTAGAAAATTGTAGCTTTAGCTTTTTCTGAGACAGCCTTGTTATTGCTTGAAAAGGGCCTTCCAGATATCAAAGTCAATTCAGAACCCTGTTGAATTCCACCACTTCTCCATCTAATGAACTTTACAAATGAGGGTTTTGAGGTCACTCTTAAACCATACATAATAATGTCTTGTTAAAATGGAGTCAGTCTGAACTGCTGTATTTATAATTCTAATGAGGGTTGTGCTATAAGAATCAACAGCCTCATCTAGAGAGAAAAACCTCCAATGACTAGTGTAACACTGGCCATGTTCATTAACTTTGCTGGCCCAAGCAAATGTTGAGACTATAATATTCTTCATTTGAAGGAATTTCATGTTTTAATTTCAAAGGAAATTCTAAAAGGGTGAAAGAAAGTCACTATAGAGACACTCAAAAGCCAGATTCCTAAAGTAATCATGAAATGTAAAGTGTGTCCTCTTTTATGAGGTGTAGTTTTGTGATAGACCCAGAGAGTCAGGTTAGTCTTTGAAGTTCTTATTAATTGTATGGACAGCAGTTGTCTGTCCAAACAATTAAATAAATAAAATACCTCAGATCTGAAAGATTAAATAGAGAATACTCTTCTTTCAAAACCATGCTGCTTCTTTTTATTGTTTAGAAATAAAATGATGTAAATTTAGGTTGAAACATTATTATGGTACCACCGGAACTGTGATGTGATAGACTCTGTTCTACCTGTAAACTCTTATTTAATTAGCAGTCAGGAAGCCCGTGGGTCCAGACAATTCCACTTCACAAAATACTAAATTGTGTGGTACAATGCAGGGAGTGTCTGGTGTGGGGAGCGGAGCCCCGGATTAAGGAAGACGCGTTGCCGTGGAAACCACACCTGACGTGATTAAGTGAATAAACAGCAGGTGTAGAAGTAGTTTAAAGGGGGAAAGATGCAGCAGGACCTTGGCCTTGCTGTGGCTGCGGTGATGAGAGAGCAAATGTTGAGGCGGGTGTGAGACGCTACTAGTCGGGGCGATGTTAGAAGAGCGTGCCGCCATGTACAGTATGAGTGAGCAAAGACTTGATTAGCCGCTGTAGAAACCTCGTGAGGGGGAGGGGAAGAACGACAATCCCTAAGGGGATTGTGAGAGGAATAGCATGCGAGGAAAAGAGTGAAAACGTCAGTCTGCGAGGAGGCTGACAGAAGAAACTGGGCTTTATGAGATCGTCTAAAGATTTAAAGGGACAGCATCCTGCTAGGGTGTGACAGCAGGGCTGTCGTGTCCGCTGTATGAGTGAGTTGTGTGTGGACCAGAGTGGGTTGTGTGGTAGAGGGACCCTCCCCCTGGCAATACATTGGTATTGGGGAATCGAGTGGGGTCTATCTAGCTGCACCCTCTGGGAGATAGTACAGTGGTGGCTGGGCACAGTGAGGTGTGCTGGCAGCTGTGAGTTCACAACCTCTGGTGTCTCACTCTCACGCCCTTAGAGGTTTTAGAGAGGGGCAGTGTGTTGGGTCTTGGCACGGTGTGTAGTGCGGGAGAGACTCTGTGATGTAGGTAGTGTGTATTTGTGTAACCCAACCTGTTGGTGTTAGGAAGAGGATGTCAGGGCTGGAGGCGGACCTGGGAGTCTAAGGCACTGGTTGAGTGTGAAATGGTGATCTAATGGAGTAGGAGCAGGAGGCTCTGTGTTGGTGTCTGAGAGCAGGAGGTTCCTAGCAGTGAGGACAACAGGATGAACTTGACACTCCGAAGGTAAAGGGCCCAGAAGTAAAGTATGCGGAGTAATGTATCCTGTTACCCCGATGAGGGGGTCTGTGTGATCACCACTCTTGGAGAGTGTGTGTAAGAAAGTAAAGGAACCTAAAGGGGCTTGACAGGGGAGATTGAGAGCCTGTCCACACCCAATGTGGTGTCTACTACCTCCATGGCACCACAGTTGGTATACTGTATTTCAAAGGGTAATCGCATGTACGCATTATAAAAGAAAGTTGAGACTTGGCAGACAAAAAATAAATATTAAAAAAACATTTACCCTTCTCTCTTAAAATGTGTATGACATTCTCATGATAGTTCATATTGATTCAACCATTCAAAAGAAGTGGTTTTAATACAGTAGATATAAATAATGACATTTACTGTACTACCATTCCCTCCCTGATTAATGAAGACTGCCAGGTTGTGGCTGGTGTTAGTGAAGGGTGTGTTTTTTGTCGGGGAAGTTGCCCGGAGCATGCAATGTTCTACAGTACCACCAAAATGAGATGATCCTTGCAGCTGACTAGTCCAGAGAAAGGGACAGGTCACATCTTTGCTGGGTCATCACACTGATGCAGGAGAGTTTCAGGCTGTAATGGCTACAGCATGAGAAATTCCAGGAGTAATGATCCATATACTGTATAGTTGCAGTGATTGTAGATCACTGTGTGTATGAAAATCAAACACATGCTCAGAAGTCATGCAGGGGTAAAGTTGACAGTTGAGAGATGAAATTGTCATTTTCTATGGGCCAGGGAGCATCTCTGAAAGAGTGTTTTAATCACTGGATTGAGCAGTCTGTCCAGATCTTGATCAGATCTTTGTCACTGCTACCAGGATTGTGTTCCAGGATTCGGGATACCTGATACTCACTTTGTAATGTGTTCATTTTGACAGTACTGTATATCACATCTGTATTAACATCTAAAACTTAGCAGGATTCTTTGATCAAAATGTGTGATTATATATACAGGGTACTGTATAAGAGCTAAGTGTTCCAATTCTTTGTATGTCAGTGCATGTATTTAGTGTCTATAATCTAAAATGTGGAAAGAAATATGATTTATTGTAGCGGTTACCTGCAAGAAAAAAACACAATTAGATCACGAATTTATTTTTCTATTTTATTACACAAAAAACAAGTTTGGGAGTAGTGCACAATCTTAAGCACAACTATTATTATGGTACATTCTCAAAATGAGACTGATACCAGCAGATAAAATGTCTGCTAATGTACACCTTGTACAGGTTTTGTATGATCCCTTTTTATATATATTTCTTCAGACAGGTGCAAGAGATTGGAACCTGTGGACTTTTAAGATCAAATTATTGAGTGATTTCATAATGCTCAATGGAGTAATCCTGTGGGCTTTCATGAATCTCTTCAATGCTATGATAATCATGTTTTCTCCAAGTGTTTGATATAATTGTTACTGTATAACTTTTGGAGATCTCTAATGACAATTTTGTATTAAAATGCCAAAAATGAAACCCAAAGCAGTTAAGATGAGGGATGTTGCCATTGGTAGATCCCATTGCTTTAATGGCGAAGAATTGCTTCACTGGAACAGGTTACCATAGCAACCATATTCAATTGCTCTGTTAGTACTGAGGCTGATGTGTGTTTTTATATAAAGTATTTTACAAGTGAAGTATGCAATTATGCTTTAAATGACTATGAACCAATTAGTTTTGAAAGTTTTTTTTTAAATTAACAGTTTATGTATAGTATTAATAAGAGTTTCAGGTGAAATTAAAATTAAACTATAATTTAAAATTCAAATTTGTTAATATAAATGTTTCATTTAAATATATTCTTTTTTATTTTTTGCATTTCCTTGTTAAAGCTTTTATATATTTTGATATTCCTGATAGTGTATACACTGAAAGCAGATAGGATGTAATTAATGTGTATAAAGAATATATTTATATGTTCAAATCATATGAAATCTGAAGTGCAAACTATGGTAGTTATTGAAATATTGTGGGTGGTGCAGTGGGGCCCTGGGTTCAATTCCAGATCTGGGGTTCTATCTGCATGGAGTTTATGTTCTCTTGATGTTTGTGTAGGTTTCCTATGGATGCTCTTGTTTCCTTCTACAGACATACAGGTAGCTTAGTGGCTTTCTATAAAATTGGCTCTGGTGCGAAAGTGTGTCCGTGTTCTTCCTGAGATTGACTGATTTCCTGCCCAGGGTGTATCCAGCTTTTGGCCTGTTGCTCGTCAGGGTAGGGTGTGGTTACCTGTATAACCCTGTATTGGATTGAATGAAGTGGTTAGAAAATGGATGGATAAAATATAATTTCAAAAAGGCAATCTGAAGCTTTTCTTGGCATTCATAAACAGCCCTACAGAACTGAGGTGCGAAATGCCTTGAGATGCTCATACTGTATGTGAAATTGCCTCCTGGATGTAAATGTGTATAGCATTGCTGAAAAGATTGTATTATACTTCATTATGTTTCTCATCAGTGTTTTGGATTGAAGTATTAGTAGCAGTTTTAAATACTTTTATTTGAAATACTGGAATTATATCACTCATTAAAATACATTATTAATTACCAGTACAGATATTTTTATTACCATATTTGTATCTACAGTAAAAAAATTCAAATATCAGCATGAATGTATTTTATGAACATCTGTTGTACAAAAGCACATGAAATAGGAAGTTTATAGTTATGACAGTATTTTGATTAAAATAATTTGTAAAGGGGGTAATTCCAACACCTCTTTATACAGGAAAAATAAAAAATTCAGGCTTGTGGTTCTGACAACAGTAAAGGACAGAGTTGGTATGAAAACAAAAAACTCCCTGCTGCTTTAGCAAGAACAGAGGCCCTAACTGAATTCTCCTTGACATTCAACCCTGTATTATTGCCCAAATGAGTCTGCAGCTTTAGCGACAACTATAAAATACAGTATTACTGAAATGTAAAATCATTCTGACAACCAAATTGTGGAATAGAAGGAATGTAGCTATTTTCTTAATGATGATGATAAAACAAAGAAGAAAGTGCGAGCAATTGCAATATGCAAATAAGCAAATCTTATTAAATATAGCAAAATTACAAATGAGGTATCAATTGTAGTAAGAGAATTGCATCAATAATTACAGCAGGATATGTTTTTGTAAGAATTTCATTTTATGATTTGCCTTTGTGTAAGTACTGTAACTGTAAAGTGATTGAGATTCAAGTTTGTCTGGGGAACCAGGCTAGATTCTTAGGGGAGCCCTCTGTCATCATTTTTTGTTGTGCGGTCCGAAATGTTTTGTACCGGTAATTTGATTTAAACAAAATGAAGGCTAATAAATGACACAGCTCCAGACTCACTATTCATTTAACTTGAACTTTATTTTTAAATAAAATCAATTCTCTGTTAATATCCTGTATTGTAGAAGCACATTTTATTTGTGAAGCTTCTCTGCTTTTGTGTTTGTTTGGTTATCTAGTTAATAGTAAATGAAAGGGAGTTGTACAAACTACATGTGACACAAGATGGCTGTTATTTGCATGGTAGCAGACACTAAAACTGTGTTTTGTTGCCTTCAGACATGTCACCTTTATTATCCATTTATAATGAATTGCGGGGTGGTTTCTAACACATCGGCAACAGAAATCCAGCATGCTTTTTTTTATTTGGGCTTTTAAAAGAGAGACATTTGCTTATTATGAATAACAATTAAAATACATCTGCACTGTAGTTGACAGAAGTCACATTTTTGATAACTGCCAAATACAGCATGCTCAGATAAATTGCTTATGAGAAATATGGGTGTACAGTGTAGATATGCAAAACAGTGCAAGAGCAGGGATGCTTTATAGTGGCTGAAAATATGGAAAAATAAGCGCACACTCCTATTGTGAAATTGAAATTGTTAAAGGGATTGTTTTTGCTGCAAACATTGTCAGATTAAATATAGCACAGTTGTGTACACAACAGCTTTATACAGCTGCATGAACAAATATACGCATATAGATATTCCTGACTGAAAAAAACTAGGTTTATGTCTAAGAAATATGGACTATACATTTTTACTAGAGATAGGTGACCTGCCTAGAAAATATGCCACTTATATTTTTAATGATTGGGAAAACCTATACGGTCAGAATCATTTTACCGGAGCTGCTGTAGTGAACTTGTATCTTAATGCACAAGTTTAGTGCTGCGTGGGATGGAAGATGGCATGCGAGTCTGTGTCTTTCATGGCAGCCCATATTTCTGTCGTGTGTGTTTCTTGAAACACGTCCACCACATTGTCTGTGTCAGCTCCCCACAGTGAGTGAGAGATATTGATTGTGTGTAACCTGAATGCAGAAATCTCTTTGGCAAAGAAAGAGGGTGAAAAGAGAGTGAGACTGAGACAGACAAAGAACCTGCTGGGCCATTACCACTGAACAAACTTCAGTGCTGAGAAGAAGCCTGGAGATTAATAACTAAGTGCTTGCTTTGCACAGAGGAAAAAAAACAACAAAACAGCCATTTTTAAAGCTTTTGAAGAGATCAGTCTTTAAAGATCTGACTGTTTACTGAATTGTTTTAAGCATGATCAGGTTAAACTTCAAGCAATTAGGGCATAAAGACTGTCAGCCACCATGGTCAAAAGGTCATTAAAGGCAATAGGTTCAAATGAAACAAAATAAAAAAGAAAGGAAATATAAGAATAAAAACACACCCCAAAGAATTATAGTACAGGTCTTGGTGCTTTAAACACAGGCATATTAAAATTAACTTACTTAAGATTAGACTAGCTTCACTCTTTTGTCAATGAAAGCTGTATTTTGTTTTATTTCTTGTGGTTCTCAATTTATATGTTAATTTTCTGATATTATTTCTAGACAATGCAGTGTCCAAGGTAGCTTATTCATAACTTCTAACAATCCATCAAAAATCTTATAGGACTGAAAACACTACATTCTGAGCTGCAAAAATTTACAACATTTTTCAATAGCAAGTTTTTACTATAAACGATATGAATAGCAACAGTTTTCATTTATTATGTCATTCAAAATAAAGACTGTTAATTCAACCAATGAAAAATAGCCTCTACAATTCATGTTATTATCAGAAAATTCAGTATAATCCTTAAGATTTTCCACTCCCTAAGGCTCTAAATGACAGTGTAATATAAGGCAACTTTTCAGCAGTTTTTTTATTACAGTAGCTTGTCGAATGTGACTTTTTCCCAAGCCATTTTTACTTCCACAGCTGTGATGTGTGTCAGGCTTCGTCTGCACTTCTTGAAATTTAGACATGGGAAACTTTCTGAATTAGACTGCTTCTTTTCAGAAGGGAGTACTCCAACCGGAAAATAGCTATGGAAATTTGCCATTGGGAGGGGTGGGGGTGGTTATCAGTCATTCTCTGTAACCTCAATTTGTGTCACCCTGGCTTCTGCCAAAGAATCATACTTATTATTTCAGGTGGCAAAAAGGGGTAGTGTTATGTTTTATTGAACATATATAAAATCATCCATTTTATACAATATTATTCAGTACGTACCAAACAAAAAAACAAGAGTCATATCCCATTGATATACAGACTGTCTTAATGTTGAATGTCAATAGATATGTTAGTGTAAAACAGGAAATAGATGAATTAGCAGAAGTTATTTACCTCATATCTCATCTCTATCTCATTTTCTGTATCACATTATGACATGACTGGTATATGTTTCAGTATGTATCTTAATATTCAGTAGTTTAAACCTTGAAATGAGCGCTTTGTAAACCCACCACAACCAAGGTAGTACCAGTTTTGTTTGACTAATTAACTTTTTAAAAGCAAACATATGTTTTTGAGTTGCCTGTGTGGGTCGAGTAAACAAAGTCGTGCTCTGGCACATATAAATGTAAAATAATTAGCTCTGGTGGTTTAGGCGCCTACTTCTTAAAAAAGGCCATTAAACAAGTGGTGTACAAACCTAAAACAGTTCATTCAAAACTATCAAGGAGCAGTGCTGAGTGATAGCATATCAAATATTGCAAAACTCCTATCCTGCTATATTATTAATTATCCATATGCTAATTTGATTCAAAGGAAAGCTTTCTTCAACTTTAGAATACAAGGGATTCTGGAATGAAAGCCTGCAAAATCTGAATGAAAGTTTGTTCTCGTGAGATCTTTGAGATGGGGTATGTAATATCTGTGTCCAGTGTCTGTTAGCCTGAACTCAGAAACTGATTAATCTTCGAGAGGGGCTGGCAAGCCCCCGTCCCTGCATAATCTTCCCCTCTTCCCCTAGAGTTGCTCCATTTATGTTCCCACTCCTAATTTGCAGACTCTGTAAAGTGAGGGCAATCACTCATGACTTCCCTCTCCACACGGAAAAGAAAGGGAAAAAGAGTGAGAGAGTGGGAAAAAATGAACATGTTTTAATTGAAAAGATGACAGCTGGAACAGGCATGGAAAATAGAAAAAAGAGTTAGCAGGGGACCTAACTGAGAAGGTCAAACTCATTTTCACCCCCCTCTGTAATACGATAGTGTCAAGGCTGGCAGGGAACAGGTCTCAGAATCCCACCCCTCCTGCCTCATCCCAATCCCAATCGCTTGCACTGGTGCTAAGTGTTCCATGAAGGACAAGCATGTGCAAGGAACCAGAGATCAGCATGCAGAATTCACATTTGTAATTCTTAACCACAGGTCTGCTGGCAAGCTGGGTTTAATGATAACCAGTGTGACAATCCTCTGGAGGGGCAGCCTCTGGAGTTGTGAGCCAACACACTCAGTGTCTTTCTTTTGCAAATACACACACATTTGCGCCCCCCCCCCCCCCCCCTTCCTAATAGTTAATTAATTTCATTTTGCTCATATAACCTTGGAGCAAAACTTGGCAAAGTGAAAACTGAACAACTGGCAAACCGCAAAAAACAATATGAATATGGAGAATATGAAAGACCATCTTATCATTTTTATAGTTCACTGCGTAGTTCACTCACCTGTTCATCATCTGGCATATTTATGTGCAAAATATGCACATTAAACTTTTAGAATTATGACTATTTGCTATTTTTTCCCTATATTACTAGTACTTTTGGTTTTTACAAGCATAAAGTGAACTTTGTTCAAAAAGTACACCAAAAAGCCATTTTCTTATGCTGCGCCAATATAATCATACTAATACATTTGAAAACTGTTAATATCCAAGCTTTTTGAAGGGAATAATGAGTTAAGATTTTAGTGACATGGTAAAAATGAAGGCAGCTTCAGTATTTAAGCAGCAACAGCGGACCATTGGAACACATTTTTCTTGCTTGTTAGCAAGAGGAAACAGAAGTGTCTTTACTTGATTAGTGTACACTCTCCAAATAGGCTTTTAACTAATTTATCATCTGCAGATGCTCAAGAAAAATTAGGACACAGGTGAAGGTTCTACATGCTTTGCCTTTAAGAAGCTTTTCCAAGATATTAATATTCTGGAATATGTCAGGCAAATGCAATCTCTAATTAAGCAGCACATCTTTAATTAGACAACCTTCCAAACTATAAGAGCTAAATGCTTTGAGTAATACACCTTGATAGCTAGGATAAAACATTTATTTTGAATGTTTCTTTATATCATCAGCATGTTTTAGGCCATCTGAAAGGTCTAACGAATTGTATTTTATTCTTGTGTAATTTCTCATTTATTTTATGAGTAAGTATTTTTGGAACCATTGCAGTGCTTGTTCTCTTCAACATTGGATCAGAAATATTTTGAGAAGTATGTTCACTTATGTCCAGGTCATTGGTGTGACCCATTATAATTCAGGAATTAAAAATGACAGAAACTCAAACTGAACACATTCAAAAACATAATGTAGTAAGTGGGAAACTAATGGGGTTACTGTATGTGAGCCTGGAACAAGTTAACCAGCCACATGTTGCGAATAACACCTTGAATTCCTTCAAGAAGCTGTCGAATAGGATCCTCAGAGAAAATGCCATAAAGCAAGCTAGATGAGCTAGATGCTTTCTTTTGTTTGTAAGCAATTTTAACTAATAATTGAAAATTGGAAATATATATTGATTTAAAGCCATTGTCATATTCCTTTCTGAATCTTTTTCTTTTTAATTCGCATGACAAAGAAAGGATGATTGTAATACAGGAAATATTTATTATAATTTAGAGGTGAGTTGCTGAAAAGTGTTTTTTTACCTAACTCTTTGTGTTTGTATGTACTCCTTGATTAATACATAACATGCAACAGTGTACTAATGCATATGAAGCCAACATTTTAGAACTATTTATGTATTTTAAAGATTTTAGTGTCTCACAGCTCCTAAGATCTAAGGCTCATTTCAGGCCTACAGGTAGCCCAGCAGGCACAGACAGTGCCTTCCTGAATTGCTAAAAGCACAAAATGTTTGATTTTTAATCTAGTAGCACCATACCCTTTTGAGAATCTGCATGGCTTGTGTTATAGCTTATCTCTTTCTGGTGAGCCTGAGGTAGTAAAACTGAGCAGAATTGTATGATATAAAGAGCTGCAATAAATTTTTGATTCCTCTGCTTTGTTTTTAGACACAGCTGAGAAGTACAAAATTGGAAAGTTTTTAAATAAATCAGTGTATAAGATAGTCTTTGGCCATCCTTTTCTACAGCTTACTTATAACAAATACCACAC
The DNA here is from genome assembly GCF_055471065.1 of Atractosteus spatula. Taxonomy (NCBI): domain Eukaryota; kingdom Metazoa; phylum Chordata; class Actinopteri; order Semionotiformes; family Lepisosteidae; genus Atractosteus; species Atractosteus spatula. Next base: position 62,935,551 of record NC_142709.1, on the reverse strand, counting down.
AGCCCTGTTAAAAACAAACTAAAGTGATAGGTCAGTGACACAAGTGATACAGTTGGCAACTGATGGATGATAGCAACTAATTTAAGACTGTGAATGAGACATTGTGATTGTGATGAGAGGACAATGATAAAGCTACTATACGTTGTCAGTAACTACAGTACATTGGATAGATTTACATTTGTGGTATCTCGGCTCAAACTGAAAGTTGGTAAAGCAGATGAAACTCTGGTAAAGGAATAGTAAGGCCCAGAGAAGTGTGGTAAAACAGGTTAAAACTCATGGAAAACTATAGAATGGAAAGCTAATGGTGGGAAGTGACACTAATGTTTCAAAATAGTTTTATGAATAAGGTCCAATATGTGGTACAACCCAATTAAAGCAGAAAAAATACTATATAATTTTACTGTGGATATTTTCACATGGATATTACCATCAATCTAGCATTTTTCTGTTAATTATTTGAAAATAATTTATGTTTATAAATTTTATTTAAATACACCAACTTAGCCTTATGGTTCATAAAATTTAATTCAAAACTTTCTGTATGTGAAAAATAACAATTAGCTCATCAATTATGTTTATTATTTCCATCCTTAATTTGCTTGTAAATTATTAACACTTCAGAGTTAATAATCAAACTATTACCAGTGAAAAACCTTTCTGCAAAGTGTTTACATATGAGAATAATTTATTCTTTTATTACTAAAAAACATTATAATCATTGATTCCCACTGCGGTTAAGACTCTGCTGATTTTTTTTACATTTATTTGTAAATGTAATGTGCAAATTAAGAAATGTTTTTTTACTCATTCTATTTTGCTTACAGTATAAAAATATTTTGAGGTAATGCATTACTTATCTAAGAAATTTTAAACACACAAATTAAGACAGTTTCTAAAAACGTTTGTTTCTTTTATGACTATTTCTTTCAATATTTTTTCAATATTTTTTGTTCAATCCAGCTATTACTACTGCTGCAAAAACTGAAAGATTAAAATACAGTTAATTTAGCCAAAACTGCAATTTTTCAGTATTTCCTTAGTATCTGTACTTGCCATTGCACTTCTCTTTCTCTGACAGCAACACAGGGGCAAAGTGGTTAACTGCAGGCGATCATGCATACTTTATAGGGGATTCATAGCTTTGATCCATTGTTGCTATTCTATGAGACTTTTTTTTCTCTGCAAAGGACACGAAAGAAGAAAAAGGGTAGATATCTTCCCTGAGAAAGTGAATCTCCGAGGAATGAAATCAAAGCAACCTTTGAAGTCAGCTGCATTGGAAATGCAGAAGGCATAGAAATGCCCATTTCTCATTGGCACTTGTCAACTGTACTTTATGAGGAACTTAAACATTACCGAGTCTAAATGTGGGACTGAGGACATATTGAAGTCAAACTGAGCCTTTATATTTTTCCTAAGATACATTTAGATTAGAAAAAAAACCATCATTCTATTCAGGCTTTCCAATTTGGATTTGAACTTGCTTCAATGCAACAACCCTTGTAGCACAGAACAGACGAAGACAATATACAGTATGATCCTTTAAAACGTTCACATGGAGGCCGCCCGTGACAGCAAGTAATTACTGAAAATGACAAAGCATAGAGATGACACTGCAGTCATATGGCAGACATATTTGTTGTCAGACAAGACAAAACTGATCTAAATGCGTGGTTTAAGTGCGTTGCTTGGCACGGCATGACCCCAATACAGAACATTACCCAGTCAACACCAGTCCACCTTTCAAGCATTATGGCACAGCAAAATGTTAAGGGGCTACTTCTCATCAGCAGGTACTGGGATGCTTGGCAGTATTTAGGGGAAAAGGGCAAATCCTAGAGGAAAACCAGCTTGAATCATTCGAGAATCTAAAACTGAGTTCAGCAATTCACTGTTCGGCAGAACGGTGAATCAAAGCAAAAGACCAAAGACACAGAAAAGTAGAGTGGAGAATTAAAGTCCTCGAGTGGCCCAATGAAGTTCTGTCTTGAAACCAATATAAAATTTATCATGAGACTTAAAGGTTGCAGTCTAGCAAAGTTCCCCAACAAACCTGCCAGAACAGGAGTACTTTTAATCAGAAGAATTATACTATCCTACAGCGCCAAAAGGCAGCAACAATTGCTTCAAAAGGTGCTTCCTTCACGTAATGATCTGGGGACTTATTAAGGGTATTTATTTTCTTTGCAGGTTTTGATTAGATTCAGTGCCCATGACATACAGTATACAGTATAACACTGTTCAATCTGATCATTACAGTTGTAAATAAAAAAGGTAATCTGAAAAAAAAAACATTTTCATTATTGGTAAGTCATGACAATGTGATATTATTGGTAGGACTGCAAAATTTGCAAAAGAAATTAACTAATAAGACCCCATTTAAAATATTGTGTTCAGTTGTGGTCACCATGTTACCAATAAATTATTCCTGCTGTGCAACCACTGCACAGAAGAGCAGTTAGACACATTCTCAGGCTTAAGGGAATGCCCTATGCTGAATGACTAAAATAATAGAATACTTTTAGTCTTGGCCAGAGACAAGACCATGAAGAACAAAAATAGATACTAAGGGAAAGTACATTTAAAACTGAGACGAGCAGGTATATTTTTTCACAAAGTGTTGTGCACGTCTGAAGCAAGATACCCAACCAGACTGCCAAAGCTGATACCCTGGCTACTTTAACCACACCAGGTCAATACCTGAAGAAGGCTCCACAGCCGAAACATTGTGTTTCTTTTCTTCTTTTTCAGCTTGGAATTTAACTTTACTTGTTCCTTAAATATAGTTCTACAGACTAGTAAATTGTTTGATAAAATATTTGTCAAGAAGAATCTCTGTAAGGTCCTACAAAAGTATGGCTTGAACTGATCTTCCCCAAGTGAAACAGACCTGAAAATCCCTATTTGCTTTTACAGTAAGTGGCTATACCTACTGTATGTCCCTCCTCCTTATGTTATCTGATTTTGCTTTGTCATATTTTTATAAGAAAATATAAGAAAAAGATCTAACCTGGTCTCATGCACCATCTCCATGATGTCAAAGCACTAAAAGGTTTTGAACGGAAGAGCTTGATTGCTTCAGGTGGTGTGCGTGCTTCACACAGAGATATTATTTGCAGCTGCCTGTGATGGTCGTGGGTTAAGAAGAGTTTCACATTTTTGACATTTGCAATAAGGTTTAGGGCAGCACAGTACAATCCTGGTTATCATTGCTGCCTTGCAGTACTTGGGCCCTGGGTTCAATTCCAGTACAGGGTGCTATGGGTGTAGAGTTTTACGTTTTCGCTGTGGGATGGGTTTCCTCTGGGTGCTTTGGTTTCTTTCCACCATCCAAAATCATATTGGTACTGTAGGTTAATTGGTTTCTGGGGAAATTGGCCCTGGTGTGGGTGTGTGTTTGTCTGTGCTACCCTGTCATAGCTCCCCTGAAACCCTGAAGCGGAAGAAATGTTTAGAACATGGACGGATATAATAACTTTTATGGGGAGTGGACAGAAAAGTAATTTTATTTTCCCTCAAAATATTTTATGGGAAACGCATTACAAACATTTCTCAATTACTGAAGTGAAGAAAGTATAAAAGTAAAGTCTATTTAGCCATTTGTTTGCCTGTTTTTTTAATTTACTCTAATGCCTAAATTTAAGCATAAGATCGTTTTTGAATTAATACCTTACTAATATGGAAGCAAACTTTAATTTATGTTTAGCTCTTAACTTAAAAGACCCGAGTTTCAGTATTTAATTGAGTACCAACATGTAACATTGGAAATGATTTTAGGTTCTTGATCTTGATTAATAATTGTTTGCCTTTTATTTTTATTAACATTACATAGCCCTTGTCAAGCCAATTTCTTTTCCTTCTCCCCTTTTGCAGGCAAATCAATGTGATTGCTTGGCAGTAATCTGCAAGTGCATTTCTAAGTAGTTATGTGAGGTCTCCATAGTTACTAAATTTTCATTTGTGGGTTTGTCTGCTATAAAGATGGATAAGGTAGTGCCTTAAAAACAAATGGAAGTTAAATTCAGTTTTAATATGACCATTTATCTCTATGTAGATAAGCTGCATGAATTGAGCAAATGTCTTCTTCTGAATTCTAAAGCTGAATTCAGGCGGTTGTTTCATTTTGATATATTACATGATTTGCCACTTTCCTATATGGAAAAACTAAAATGAAAAACAGTCTCCTGTAATACTTCAATCCCTGGTTATATTTTTTCTTCAGTTTTGGCATGTTATTTCATAGTTTCAAGGAAGAGCTTCGCCTCATTGGAGTTCTAAAATAATATTCATTTATCTTACCTATAACTTTTATGGTAGGAGTGGAAACGTATCCAGATGGGGCCAAGGACTGAATTAAATATGAATTTGCAAATTAAGTCAACATCTTAGCTTTCTCAAAAGGGTCCTGCTTTGGACAACAATTTTAGAAAATGAAAATGGCATAATAGTATGTGCTGATTAGAATTAATGTGTTTTTTAGAAAAGTCCATGTGTGACTCTCATTTTTTAAAATGTTGTCTGTGACTCCAAACAACATGAAGATGAAGGTTTGTTGCCTGAAGATAATGGTTCTCCTTTCACTAACAATTATCCTCTCTTTTTACACCTTTGAACACATTTTACACCCCTAAAATTACACATTTACAAGTCTGTCAACCTTGTTTTTCTTTTTTGAAGCAGAACTTGACTGTTGATTAAATGGTTGTAAGAAAATAATTAATGTCTGTATACACCGGGAAGTGTTGTGGGACATAATTTTAATCAAAACAGCTAAAGCATTACATCTGCTTGAAAGTGAATGACCTCCTACCTTATAATATCTTTAATATGCAATATCTCAATAGTTGTTCTCAACTCAGCTCTCATTCTCAATTGTTTACAGACAATCTGGCTTCTGGCATGCCAGGTTTCAGATACTTTATATCACAGCTTGGGCTCTGAAGGTTTGTTCTAACCTTTGGTTCCCCTCCAGTGTGGAAGACATAGAATTTTCACTTTCTTGCCTTTCTGTTTCTCAAAGAAGCTTATTTATATTTCTGGGAAAAGCAGTTTGAAAAAAAAAATTTTTTGTCAGAGTCTGAAACACACAGCAGGTGATGACTTCAATATGGGTATTTTGGGTTTTTTTAAACCTTCAAAGTCAAAGATTCTGTATGTAGGAATCTGTCAAAATAAGGGGAAAATATTGGATTCAGAGGCAATTTTTGAGTTCTAGCACGCTGCAGTACCAATCTGTTTAAAAAAATTAAGAAGCAACTAAAAGTTCAGGTCCTGTAATATTACTTGACTGAGAATTGACCCTTCTAGAGCAGAAAAGGCCACACACATTCTTAACAGTCTCCTTGTGATATCGGTAAAATCTATAAACAAAGAATAAAGTGCAAAATAGATTTTGTTTTTGTTTAATTTGTGATGTACAATAGCCGTGTAACATTAGGTAAAATTCAATATTGAAACATTGGTTCTAAACATTTTTTTTTCTTTGCAGTGAAGTGCCTGTATCGGAATATATAGTTTTAACAGTAAGGTAAATAAGAAAAAAGATAAATAAGTCTAGCTTGGTGTGCTCTCAGTTTTCACATGCCCTTAGCTCTATTTAGGAAAACGTCTGTTGAAAATGAATTGTATCAAATGTGAAATTACTGTGAATATTACTCATATTATTATAAAGTCTCAGAAAACCATTAGCATTTATTTTAAAATGACTTTGACATGTAATTCAAGTCTTATTTAGGGTTCCAATTGTATGTCTGTCTTGACGCATCACCAGGATTCTTGTACAACACACACTATGCCAAATAATAAAATCCACAGCTACTGTATATCCCAGAAGGGTCTGAACATGCTTTGCTGTGAAGAGCAACCATTGACATGTATCATTAAGGTTTCATTAGCACTCAGAAAGCTATGTCTCATATGAAATGGATGGTGATCATCTTTTTTTTCACTTCGTCACACAAGACAGATAGCTCAGTATGCACAGTGTAATCCATTCCTTTTGGATTCTTTCTTTGTCAAGACAGATGAGGTCATATTGCTCTTCACACATATGCTTCCTTGGGGCAAAGATACACATTTTATTTTCTCTGGCAACTGAAATTGACCATAAAAATTGTCTATGGGCCATCAATGGATGAACAGAATCATCAGCAGGTTACTGGAATTAAATCTAGCTTTATTTTTTCCTCGTATCTGGAATGTATCTTGAATTCTTCCAATTAATTTGGTGTTTAGCTCATATGAACTAAACATTAGCCCTAAGGGCTTTTTGGATTTTCTTTCCTCCATATTGTGACAGACATTTTTTACATCTCACTGAAGAACGAGGGATTCAGACATCAAGTAACACAGCTTTGTGATCAGAAATTCGTAGGTCAATGTCACGAATGTCACCAATATGTGAGACACTCTGGCCAGAAGCACAGACATCATTAAAAAAAGAAAATGACATTAACAAAAGAAGATAAGTGGATTTTAAAAATTCAATGTTTAATACAATGCAAAAAAAAACGTTTGTTTTTTACAAACAATGTGTAACATTTTATTTTGTTTTCATGTGTTTTGTACATAAAAGTATATCTGAGTACAGGTAATTACCAGCAAGGGAATGTTCTTCCTAATCAGGATCATATACATGTACTGTAAATACAGTATCTAACATTAATATTTAACATTTAACTATGTTTTTGAAAATTCACAGATATAAGCAATTGTGTGTCACAGATATATGATGTTTCTTAATGAAATGTACTAAAAATAACTGTCAAAAGACAACATACAGTATATTCATATTGTAAGATGACTTTCTACATCAAACATCCCACTGCTATCTGGCTATCACCTCTTCCATTGGTAGTTTCCAAAGGATAATCAAGGTCTTCTACACAAAAAAAGATGCAGGTTTTTTCCTGGAATCTGGGGAGGCTTGAGAAGCTTATCTGTTGTTAAAGGCTTGCTGATTTATAGCCAAAGTTTTAATAGAGATGTGCTTAGTGTGGCTGAAAGACAGCACTTAACAGCAGGTGATTTTTTTTTCCACAGGAGGAGCATTTACTTAAAATAATTTATATTGGCATAAACAGAAGAAAAAATAACTTTTATTGGACACTGAACAATCTTTATGACATAAACAATGGAGGAGGTTATATGACTCACTGTGAGTTATATGTTGCACTCCTAGATATTTAAGACGAAAAAGCCCATATTGAGAAAACAAACACGTTTGGATTGGGTAGGATAATTAGTTGGGTTTTTTGACACAAACAGTATCTTACTTGTATCTGTTGTCAACTGGTAGCCCAACCACTGCACTTTGAAATACATTAGAATGGAATGTTCCAATTTGTGTATTGGAACATACTTCTGTTTTCCCTACTTCACAGATACAAGGTAAGTAAGATATTTTTTCTCTTTTAAAATGTGTATAATATACTGTTAAAAACTGAGACATTTCTCATTGGATAAAGAGTAAAGGTCAACCTAGCTTATTTACTTTAAGTTTCATGTTTTACGTTTTAGGGTGTCTGATGCACTAAGTTCTTAGCCATGTCAAATGCCTAAAACACAAACAATGGAAAATGTTTGTGTATGTTTTCAAATTTTACTAAATTTGTGCATCCATCTTCATACAAAATAATAATGTCCTGAAGACTGCAAAGCTCAGTACAGCAGTTCTGTCTGGCATTATATATATACATCATGAACCAGCAGTCTGTGTGCAACTACCGTCACATTATCATTTGTGGAATGCCGAGTCAGCAACACACGTTAATAGCTATTGATTAAGAGATGTGCTCAGCACTGGTCACTTGGAATCAGGAATGTCCGGAATCCATTCAGTTTCACTTATGTCTGCAATCTCCTCAACTCTGCTGCATCTTGGGGCTACTCTCCAAAGTGCTCCTTAAATCAAAAGCCAGGATTCTCCTACTAAGATCTGTAACAGGCTATTGTGAATCCTCATGAACTATCAGGCAAACAAATATGCAGAATAATTAAGCATTGGTTTCTGAATTAAAAAAAAATACTAGACTAACCATCTATCCTCTTTTTCTAAGTTGATTGAAGAGCTTTTTCACCAGGTCTGCTGAAGCACTAAGGCAAACATGTTTGATCGGAGCTACTGTATGAGCTTTGAGTTGAACAGTGGAAGTGTAGTGTCAATTCACTATTCAGTTACCTAAATTTGAACCACATTGGATGATAGATAATATTCCACAACAAGTGATTAATATGATCAGTGACCTATCTACAGGCATTTATCTACAGTAATTTTATTTACTGTTTACTGAGTTAGAGAAACTCTGCAAAGGTTGAAGAAAGGTGAATTGAATTCTTGCTCCAGTACTTTTTTATCGTCCTTCCATATCCTGGATCACATTCAAGACAATTTCTCCTAATAATTTTTCAGAATATTCCTTATTTTATCGTTGGTATTATAATTAATCATTTCAATTTTACTCTCTAATCAACCTGGAATATAGAACATAGTAAAGTTCATTAAGATGCACAGTTCATGGATGTCTGTAACCCATTGTACATGAAAATGAGAAGGCATAACAGTATATATCAGAACTGAAATAATTTATTTAATTAATCCTCAAGTCTACAAGGAAGGTGAGCAACAGTGTTGAGGAAGCAAAGCATTTTTTTTATCTTTTAATATGAAGATTTTCCTAATTTGCACCTGAATTTATATGAATTATTGTAGAAACCACACTTCAAATGTACGTACTTAATGTTTTATTTTCCTTGGCTAAGATGTTTTAGGTAATTGGGAACTTAGAAACATATATAAAAGCAAAAAAAAATAAAATTATTATCATTACATTCAGTTGTGTTTCATGTTCCACCATAACTGGAAACCGATATAAGGTATATTTGTTCAATCTACAGTATGAGACTTTAAAACTCATTTCCTGCTTCCCATCAAGAACTTTCCTCCAAAGTAGCCAAAAAATGATTTCAGGCTGCTTTAAGGACAAAAGTATAGAGACATAAGTATAACAATAAACCTTTTATTTAAAGATATGGGCTATAGCCTCATGTAAACTGTGAATAATGTGAAAAAGAAGTAAACTGTAGGGGAAAAAGTTCCATTTTTTGTAGGCCTTAGAGTGGATTATGGGTTTTCAGACAGCAGCGTTATGTCGGAGCCATTGCTTTTGCTACCTCAGCAGATCACTTCGCCCTGAGAGTCAAACGCCTCACTGGCAGATCTCTGTAGCTTTCTCTCTTTTTACTGCTGTTCCTTCGGCAATAGCACTTTCATCAATTTTCTGGTTATCATTCTTCATAATGAATTTAGATCTAGAAATTGTTCGTAATGTTCATTTGAGGCAGCATGACAAGTATGGAACTGAAATATATTGAGATAGTAAGGAAAGCTTTTGTGGGCGGGTAGACAGATGCATTATGTGCATTCAGCGTTATACAAAACTCTATCTTCTCTATCTGATCTATCTTCCTTCTTCCAATCCTTATGTACTGTAATGTGGATGACACTCATTATGTGAATGTCATTTATAATGTATTCTAGAGCACAACTGTATGTAAAATGGATCATTTGGATGCATACAATGAGAACAAAGTACTACTCTGTACCATAGTGCATACAGTCATGCAACAGAATCTATCATATTACACCACTAAAAGAGGCTCAACACTAGTTTAATAATTAGGTGGATGAGTTCTGATAAGAATGCAGCTATCAATTTTTCTTTCCTATTTTCTAGTTGGTTAGAAAAGACAATTATATCAACAAAGCCAGCATAAGTTATCAAGTTACAATGAGTTACAAGTAAAAAATAAATCTTATGAACCATTCATAATGCATTTCACTGCACTGAAAGAAAAAGTCAAGACAAAATTCTTCCTTTTCTACTGCCACCTTTACAGAATAGAATCATAAGATTTGTAGACATTTACTGCAAAGAAATGTCTAAACTGCCCATTATCTGACAGCTTCATAAGGGAGACAATTGCAGAATGTTCTGGAATGTAAGGGAGGTAAGAGGGTTACTTCTCTCTGAATTTGCCAATTGCAGATGTATTCCTAATTGTATGTCCTTAATAATGATCTCTTTCTATCCCTTTTTTGTACATCAGAGTGTGTGCCAGCTGCTATCTTTTTGCAAGTTACAAGAAAATTGTGAAAAGTGAAATGAAAACAATTATAGTTTAGGAAATACAGTAAATGTGTTTTCAATGAAAACTTAACTTATTAACTTGAGCAATTTGAAAATGAGAATGGGGGGAGGAGGGTTGAACAGGCCTCTTACTGTTTGAGACCCTTTTAGCAAATGTCCACCTGGAATTTCCTCCTCTTAAACATTTTGTTATATCTCTGCAGCAGAACATAGCAGGACCCTGGTTCTGGTCTTAAATTTAAGCTAACCCCCTTATATTAATAATAACTCATAATAATATTAGTGTGAACAGTCAAATTTATTTTATTTCTTAATGTGTCCACTCAGCAGACAAACATATGAAAAAAACAGCAGAGGGAAATTTTTTATTTTGGTCTTCAGAGGTCAGAATTTTCAATTCTAGGCCTGTCAGGTAGCTGGCAATACTTGCAGACCTCTTCCTACTGTAGGTGTCTACTAAATTGGATAAAAAATTTGGGACAAATTGATCAATTAAAAAAAATCTAAATAATGTTTTGTGAAGACTGGACCTGGAATGAAATTTCTCGGATCCCAAAATAAATTATAAAAATTATTAAAAGCAATAACAATAAAAGCCATTACAATTGCTATAAAAGCCTTTAGACACTGCTAGAGAGCCTTTTTCTGCTGTTATGCATTGAAGAAAAACCTCAGAGTTGCCTTCTGGAGGAAGTCTCACCCCCTAAGTGCTCTGAATGGTTGAAAATACAGTGAATGACAGCATTTTTTACCAATCAGATCACCTTATTTCAGGCAGTCCAGTTGCAAATTTCTATTCAAAAGCCAATAACTTTGAGTTTCCTCCAGGTCTGGAGGTGGGTTAGTCTAGCCTTTTGTAGATATTTATCGTGCTTTTGAATAAGGTAAAAACATGGGATATATTCTTTTTTTTTGGCTGATTTTTGCTTTTGCGGTAATGTTTTGCTAGCTTATTGATTACCTTATTGATTGGAAGTTTGCTGAAGTACATCATCAGATAAAAAGTGTCCTTGTGATTGATTGCCTTGGTGTTTTTCGGTTCTGAAAACAGTTTTGTAAAGCTCTGGTTGTCCTTTTTCAATTAATAAGAGGTTTTCTGTAAAGGTTTTGTGGTTTTGTTAGTGAAAAATGGTTAAATATGATGCAGGTCTCAAAAGTAAATATTGACTTAGCCCGTGGTCGCAGGCGGTAATGCAGAGCACAATCATTTTTTTATTATTACCTTGGTATTTTTGAGTTCTGAAAAGGGTTTTGTGAAGCTCCAGTTGTCCCTTTTCAATTGATAAAAGGTTTTATTTAAAGGTTTTGTAACACGATGAAGTGAGACGAGCGTCTTAAGTAAATAATTACTTACCCAGTAGTCACACGCGACTACGCTGGACAGTACTAGGTTTACATTCTATACATGTTCATTGTATTATATGTAAGTTCATATGAGCACCACACAATACATATTACACTCCCAAAAGAAGAATATAATCTTAATTTGATTTTGAAAGATCAAATCTATCATGTTTAGTGTGTGTTCAGAATATTGGACATTCCTTTACAGTTTCGTTATAGTTTTTGGAAAAGCAGATCAAAGGCTTTTAAAACCTGAAAGATTTCAGGACAAATTAACTTTATTAACATCTGGCAGAGTTAGAACAACTCCAGTAAAAGCCTTGTTTTCCAAAATGACATAGAAGAGAACTTTTGTACTACTTCAAAGCTTTATAGAGAAAAGGCAACTGGGCTGTGTGTAGGGAGTTAGATAGGTGCCTATCTATTACTCAGAATAAAGTTAATCTTTTATCTTTCTGCTGATATTGTTTTTAGGGGTAGTCAGTAAGATGTGCATTGGACTCATTTAAATGTTGCACATTTTTAAAGGGAATTTGTGGTCTGTAAGTGGCAGGAATCTGTAACACTTCAGAAAGTGATGAGCTAGGGACTGAGAACTGTCTGAAATGTCTGAATTTGTTGTCTGCAGATTATGGCAATGAAAACATATCACTGTCCATGAATTATTGGATGTCATGAAAAAGAAAGCTATTTTCAGTAGTGGCTAATGCTTATCTTATCCAAAAATAATGATCACATCTGATATGAGACAGCTTCTTAAATACGCAGTTTTCCAAAAGAAGTTCCAAAAACTGTCATTTTATTTCCCTACAATTTTACTGCAAGCAGTGGTTTATATTTATTTATTCTAGCCTATTATATACCTAGTCATTTGTCCTGTTCCCGTGAGTAAGAGTTTGTCTCAGAAGTAGCCTCCTCATTGTTGTCAGCCGTGCAGTGCATTCTAGCAACATTTACCTCATAAAGAACTTAATTCAATACATTTTCACCAACACAAACCTTTTTAATGTCACATTGCTCACTAAGGGATAATGAATCATTGTCAGAGAGCAATTCAGACACTTGCCTTATTGAGACACTTGCTTTTATTTCTGCATATATTATCTATACAGTACTTTTGCAACATAACATGGTTGCCTCATAATCTCTTAAAGGGTTTTTGATGTATTTTTTAAATGATTTGAATCTGTGCATTGAACCGGCTTATCCCAAGGCACTGACAAATACCAATGTAATGCAGTAGAAGCTGGTAATGAAGATTTAGGATCAATTATGTTTGGAGCTTTGTATGTATTTCTAAAAATGATCACTCCAAAAAAGAACTTTCATACACTACAACATGCAAACCTTATTGCAGTCAACAGTAGGGTGTTGTGTTTTTATTTTGCTTTATGACAATTAGTTACCAAACATGATGCAGGCTTCTGACACTCCTTATGTCCAGTCTTCCTCCTCAGTTCTGGAACTGTTTGTCTGAGCAGGTGATATTAAAAATAAAGGGTGGACAATTGTAAATAATGCATTTTTTTAGGCTATGTCTTGGTTGCCCTGTTGCTTCATCAGTTTTACAGCCATATATAACATTTGCCTACAATGTTGTGCGTAGAGCTTTTATGGCACTGAATGGACTGTCCAGTTAAATACTTAATTCTTTTGTGTATCAACAAAGAAAAGCTACACAGCTGAAGAGTAATTTTTTAGGTTTTGTCTCTGAAGTTCACAGTTCACAGTGAATTACACAGTTCAAATACTCCTAATCATGGACTACCTTATAATTTTGCTTATCAAATGGTAAAGGACCGTTGCCACTGAAAACATCCCTGAAGGTCTAGCTCGAAAAATAATAAAGAATGACTTTGCTCATGATTGACTCAGTCACTCTATGATTCCAGAAAACTGCTGCATTGATATTGGTTGCAAACATGTTTGGTTGGTGGTGATCAGTATTAGCATCATTTACTGTTTCAGTGACAACTATGAGTTGCAAAGCACCACAACATCTTAAATAATAATTATTTTTCTATCAAAACAAAACTAGGAGTATATATTTGGGAAGGCATTTTCTCTCTTGTGGGCTTCCTTGGCAATGTTGGATCAATACTGGGGCAACACCCAATCAAGACAGCAAGGTTTTCTTTATTGGTGGGAACTTAAGTTAAGAACTGGAACTGGCCTGGTGTCTGATATAAGCCATCTTAATTAGCCTAGTTCTTTCAGAAAAAAGATGAAAGGAATATTTTTTCTTCTTTTTTGAATATATTTAATATGCAGATAACCTGTGATCCTACACTCAGAGGTCAATGGTCCCCAAAGAAATGAAACAATATATTCTTCCATCCAGGGAATTGAAACTTTAATTACAAACATATCTGCCACAGTGATTTCAAAAGAAACACTATCCCCATGAGTCTGTCGTAAGCTTTTATCAATATTACCTCAGGGGATGTTCATTATGCTTTGAACAGAAGTTATTAGCAATTACATTTAGGGTTGTAAAAGCTATTCAGTTGGTGTGTTAATATTCAGCGCTTTTTTTAATAGAAGCTGGTCAAAACATAATTACAGTGGGATATCTGTTTTGTTCTTTTATGAAACTCAAATGGATGCCCATCTGTTTTACTCCCTATCATCTATTTTATTTCTTTGTGCAGGACATGTTATTAAAAAGTTTATCAATGCAAATTTTAAACACAATGAAGCAGTGTTTTGATATATATCTTCGGTAGACGTTATTTTCACTCCACTGAAGGTTATGATAATCAGAGCTTTGAAAAGGCAGAGAGAGCATACTGAAAATGCTGAATTCAGAATCACTTACTTGGTAACAGTGGGGTCATCGTATGGTTTCAGATCTGAGTCCAATGTTTTCTTTTCTATCTGCTGATAAATAAAAACATTGACTTTACTGGACCTGGAAAATTCTGACTTACTCCAAATATAGGTTAATATTTTTAATAGCATAAAATCAGTGATGTGTTAGAAGAAAATAAAAATATATAAACTAGAGGATTAAATTTAGTTGTTGGCCGGATGCCAGTGATTAACTGATCCAATGATCCCATCCAAGCATTTCCCGCAGAAAGCCAGAATATCTCCTTCAAAAACATTGCTGACCTACTGTACCTTGTTTCAGACTCCTACAGTCCTTTTTGTAAAGAAGGGCCTCCCATTCTTAGCCTTCAATGCACTTCCCTTTAGTTTCCAGTTATGTCTTTTGGTTCATGTTAAACCTGCAGATTTCCACAATGTAATACAATTATAGAAATAAAGCTAAACAATTAAAAGAAGTTATAGAAAGTTGTTTTCTTATGGTTTCCAGCATCAGGTGTCACATTATTAATGATTATAAACTTGAGTCCATATTCCACCTCCCTCTCCTTCTCTTTTCAATTAATAAATAATGCCCTCTGTATAATCCTCTTCTGGGTGAAGTTAGTGCTGTAATGTAGTGTAGTTTTGTAACTGTTGTAGTGAACAGTTACCAAAAATGTGCATTATTTCAAGAACATTTTACACAAGTAGCAAGTTAAGAATGGGAAATTGTAAGACAAAACATTAATACAGCTTTCACATTTTATTTACACAACTTTCTTTATGTATATGTTCCCATATACCGCAGTTCTTGTTGTTCCAAAGTATTTGATCCTGATTGCTCTGCTCCTCCCAACTATTTAAAAGGATATCAGCATAGCAGGTGGTAGCCCAGAAATACACCAGCATACCATCCCTGGGGAATCAAGTATTCTCTGTCCACTTAACTCTTAAAAAGCCTGGATAAACTCTGATCTGACAAACCACGAAACTCCAAGTATGGACTTGACATTTTTACATTACTAGCTTCAGATGTTCGGAACAATTGTCTACTCTAGAGCAATGGAAGAATGATAACTCCTGTGTATTCTTCATTAAAGTGAAAGAGTTTCACTAAAGTGAAAGATGTGTTTTTCAAATTCTGTTTAAATGCGCTGTTTCCAAATCATTTCATTTTAGGAGCAATGGCTGTATCAGTGCTATATGAAATCTTGGGAGTTCCAGAGCTTTGAGGCATAACAGGAGGAGGCCCTGTCATCCATAGAATGTAGACGGGCTTGGGGGACAGATAGGAGACCAGAATTAGAACAGCGAAGGTGGGGAGTAGGGCGATAATAGCTCAGACAGGCACTGAGGTGCCAAGCCATGCAGAATCTTGGAGAAAATTAAGGTATACAGTATCACTTAATTTATGATAGCAAAGTCTGGATTTTATTTTTAAACAAAATCTCACGATTTGCTCTATACAGTATACTTACATGTGTATGTTTTCGGAAATAAATAAGGAATGATCCAAAAACCTAGTAATATACAGTAATTAAAGACCTATACAAAGAAACATTTGTCCAATCATAAGTCTGTAATGCTGAAAAATGAGAGATTATAGGAATCAAGTAAAACAGCGTGATCATATTGAGTTACAATGCCCTCCAAAAGTCCAGTGCCACCAAAGTCAAAAGTTGTATTTTTGCTTTATAGTCACATAATAATTCCATGCATGAATTTAATCATATTAGAACAAAAACATGTTTTGGTGTTCAACCAAGTGATTTCAAATGATCCTTTGTACTGGGACACATTCACTTTAAATTTCACAGTATAATATTATTTGGTTGCATGTATCTTTAAGGCAATAACAGCATAAACTCTGATAACACATTGAGTTCACCAAACTATTCGGGAAAAAAAATTACGATGCTTTGAGAAGCCTTTTCTGTAGCCACTTTAAGTCCTTACATATTATTGTGTTCTGAAACAATATTTTGTTTAGCATGTAAAATGCACACCCGATTGATTTTAAATCTAGAGTTTGCTTCGGCCAGAGTAAGATTTTAAACTTTTTTTGACTCATGACTACAGAGGGTGAAGTGAGACAGATTAATATAATGTTCACACCTTCTTTATATGTGCCCAAATACCCAATAAAATACAAGTTGTCCAAATATATTTTGTCCTTCAAAATAAATAAAGAGCTTCAATACTATTGTGACAAAACCACCTGAAATTAGTCAAATATGGCCACAGAAGTCGTAAAAACATAGACCAGACAAAAAATGCCATAAAGTGTCTCTTCATTGAAATGTGTTTGTGCTAATAAAATATTTACAAAAGAGAAAGCATTTAACAGAACAGTAAATTACAGTTTTACAAGGAAGTTCCTGTTAGCAGTTTCCAATAAGTTTAGTTATAATTATACAGACAAGGTTACTATGCTCAGGTAAGACTAACTTGCTAAACCATTAGTGCCAGGTTAATTACCCTAAGCTCCACCCACACCCCATTTTGATGGACCGTAAATTGTCCATTTAAACCAGGGATGAGGCAGGCTCTGTAACCTTGACAAAAATGGTGAAATAAACAGATAAGGACAAGATTGTGGATGTTCAACAAGTAAAGCAGATACACAGATACATCCAAATTTGTGGATTAATTGATTTGCAGTAATATACACTATATAAAAGTACCAAGAATTTTGATCCTGAATGACAGGGACAACAGATGAGCAAGAAAGAGGATGAGATACAGTAGACCTCAACAAAAGTCATAAAATGAGGGTGTGCAACTACAAATTGCCCCAAGAGGGTGGAACCAACTTGATGTTATTAAAAATAAAATACTTAGGATTTGTGCTTATCAGTCATGTTTTCTTTTCACAAGACATGATTATTGTTGGAGTTCACAGTGAAAATCCCAGTTTAGACTTCACTGCCTCAAGACTTTGCAAGGCACTGTATGGCCTACATATTATTTTTTGTGCTGTTTTATGTACTGTAGCTTATTATTTGGAGCATAGTCATGTTGCAGCTTTTCTGATTATAACTATACTAATTACCTGACAAGGTCATGTGAGTGGTGGATAATGGGGGGGGGGTGATTCAGCGGCACGTTATTCACCCCACAGAGCTCAGACCATCCAAAGTGACCTGTGCTTTACTCAGGGGAGAAATCAACTGACTGCAGTTCCATTTGTTTCCCTTGCATACTGTATGTAAAGCAAACTCAATACCTCCTTTGAAGGCATATTGATCCTCTGGGGCTCTTTAGTTTTAAGCAGTAACGTGTTCTGATGCTGGATGCACTAACTATCCATCTTTAAATTAATAATTAGTAAACATTTTAAGCACCTTCTCTTTTTTAAGTAGATCTAGAAACATTAGCTTAACTAAAATTTCTCTATTTTGAGGGTGTTGATATGCTAGGAGAGTAGACTTGTACATGCTTTATTTTGTAGTCTTCAAAGTTTAGCCTCTGGGTGCTTGTGAATATGTATTATTTTGGGCTCCTAGCAAACCACTGTATACAGGATATGACTATTTCTGTGTGATACTGGTAGAAAATACTTTTTGCGAATTGGGCTTCTGGCATGCCTGAGTTTTACTTTAATTAAATTTACATTTTATAACTTGCCGCAGACAGCTTCCTACAACATGTATAAATTGTAATGTTAATACAGTATGTTGCTAAGTCTAAATATAATGTGTAATTAGGACATATGTTTTTAAAGAAAAATTGATTAAAGGGCAGTACATTCTACAGTGTTGGTGGCATTGTTGAGCACCTATTTTTTGTTTGGAGACACCTTATCTCACAGTCCTTTATAAGAGACTTCATGCCCAATTAGTAGAACGTAACTTGCAGTTCTTGAATAGTGTATATTTGACAAAACACTGTTGATATGTTGAAGTTTACTGCAGAACTGCAGTTATTGCTAAAAGCTTTAGGGTGTTGCAAGTGTGTTTTTGATTTGCGATCAACTTCAATGCCAAAAGCTTTTTGCTTTCAAAGTGACTTTTTTAGAAGGATCCTTACCTGGACATGGTCAGTATTTTCAATTCATAATAAAAATGTATCTGTCAAAATCTGAAAATCTGGCATTCCAGTGAGGTTAGCTTTTAACATAAAGAAGGGAAAGTTTTGCCTTACATGTTCAAGACTATCATAAATCATATCTCAGATTTGTTTGAGGATCCCTGTAAAAAACTGTTATGAATGAACAATTAATCTAGTCCCTTAAATTAAAGCTTGTGTAGAACAGTCCACCACATTGATTCAGTTCAGGTTGTATATTGTTAAAAACACTAAGGTTTTAACTTCCATAGCATTTCTCCAAATATTTTTTTCCTAGTCAGTTATCCATAACTA
Organism: Atractosteus spatula; assembly: GCF_055471065.1. Lineage (NCBI taxonomy): Eukaryota > Metazoa > Chordata > Actinopteri > Semionotiformes > Lepisosteidae > Atractosteus > Atractosteus spatula. The sequence goes on along the minus strand of NC_142709.1, from coordinate 62,916,883 downwards.
AACAATAAGTAATGTTACAGTATATGCATAAATCATTGTCAATATTTCTGAAAGTACTTTTTTGAAATCATAGATGTGAGTTAAAGCTTCTTTAGAGTAAGTACTTACTGTGAATTTCAGTGTACAGTATGTCCCATCCAGCTTTTGCAGTTGCTCACCTATTCTCTGTATTTATCTTCAACATGATAGAAAAACTCTAAATTGATAAACATTCTAACATTCTTTTGTGAATATGTACTAGAAAATAACAGAATGAGGTATTGTGATTGTTAGGAAAGACAGTAAAGATCATCCTACTGTGTGTCTAATTTCATTCAATGAAATACAGTATGTACAGAAAATCCATTATAACAGTTTTGAAATGAAAACTTTTTTCAACAAAAAAATATGTGGTGGTGTCTCTGTGAATGCATTTGAATTCTACACATTATGAAATGACCAACGTGTGCAGAAATGTGTGCAAACAATATTTCAGCATGTCTCAGATGTTGTTTATTTCTTATGCAGTGCAGATTAAATTAAAAGATGTTTGACTAAAGACCTGTGTCAGCATGCAGACTGCCTAGTAACAACCAGAGGTTAATTCCTCAATGAAAAATAGAAACAAAGAACAATTCAGGTGATAAAGCAGAAGAAGTATTACTTTAAGTGGGCTCAAGAGATGAAACATTGTGCTTTTTATTTCTTTCTAGTTTTCAGTTTGGAATTAACCTCTACGTGTTTCTAAATTGCAAGATGCATACTCATTGCATCTGAAGTGTATAATCACTGTTTTCATTTCTGTTTTTATGTTTACAATGAGTTGCTAGTCTTTTTGTTATTTGTTCCATCACATAAAAAGCATTACTGAAAAAGCAGGTGTGACAGATTCCTTCATTTAAATAGACATGCTAATTTATTCGTTCTCCAAAAAGGAGAAATTGTGAACTGAATTGAAGTGTAAGGCTAGGACAGTTATCCAATATGCAGTGAAATTAATTCAATGCTATGGCTGGTAACAATGCAAACTGCACTGTTTATATAATTTTTTTCATCATTGATTCTAAGTGCAACCTCATATTAGCTCCTCATTTGCAGTAATCTATCCCTCCTTTGGGCAAACATGGAAGAGGAAGCTGAAGTGTTTTTGCTTATAGTAAAGGCAGTACCATTTCCAGTCATCTGAAAATGTTTTGCACTTTTGCAGGGAAAAAGAACTGTGATGACTTTTTGTCCTTGTGATTATATAGATAGTAAAGCCACACATGTTATTTTCTCCCCCTTGAGTGTCTTAGAAGGGAAGATTACCGATATTAACATAATCAAAAAGTAAGATCACTCCCAGACGCCATATGGAGGTTAAGAGAAATAAAACAAAGGGGTTCCTTTTTGGATTGTTGTCTGGGTTGTAAAGAATGGCTGTCCTTTTGCTGCCTTGTAAAATACATGGCCTGGCAAAGGGATTAGAATCTCTTTGTGATGCATTTTCCGAAGCCAAACAGGCCGTGCGACAGAGTTTGGGAGAATGTGAGGGATTTGCCGGAAGCAAATGAGCATACCAAAGAGCATGCTATTTATTTCTTTTTTTGAATGTGTTTTGTTGTTAAAAGGACGAAGAACCAATTAGCATTGAAGACTTGACACTTCCACGTCCTTGTTTACTCTGAAACAATGCCAGGCTCTGTCTGAAATGCAAAACAACCTGTAAACCTTATGTGAGGGGAAAAGAAAAATGACATACAAGTGTATTAGATTGACAATCCTAAATTGTGAGGCCATCTGGGCCTCCATTATTCAAGAGACCACTTGATTCAATTCAACAGCAAAGTTGAGGACTAAGCTGAAAAGATGGCCATACATATGCAACAGCAACATGCTTTTTTCTTCCAGCTACATATTTTAGAAGTGGGGGACTATTGTTTATGAATTTTTACAGATCTTCTCACCTACAGTGTGCACTGGTCAAAAACACAAACCATACTACAATACGAACAATAAATGATTGCTTTAAGACACACATGAAACCAAATCTGATGCAAAAAGACTTTTTTAAACAGAAAAGGAAAAAGGTCAAATGAAAGAAAATTAATTTGGGTGCTTTGTTATTATCAGGTATAAAGATGGTGTCATTTAAAGACTCAAGGAAATTCACTCATAGAAAATGTCTATTTGCACAAATTTATCAAATCTGTATGTAGTTAATGTAATATACTGTAAGTGAAATATTGTATCAATTGTTGATAGAAACATCAATGAAAATTATGTATTTTGTGGCAAATTATCTGTTTCTATATTAAACCCCAACTAGAATTAGGATTAGCAATCCCACACAGGGGTCAAGGGGCAATAAAGGGCTTCCGAGTCCATGAGGCAATGGGGGGGGGTCTCTGAGTCCCAGGGAATCAGTTGAGGAGGGAACTCTGATGATGCTGTTCCAAGACTGTCCATGCACAGTGAAGAGCTGAATCCTGCCCGAGGTGACCCTGCTTTAGACTGAACATGGTGGATCTAGATAGGGAGGTCACCAATCCCTGGTGGAGGGTCAGCAGCATCCTCCAGTACTGGCATGGAGCACTGGGCGGAGCTGGAGTCCAGCGGTATGGCCAGGGCACTGCGGAGGGCAGGCGAGGCTCTAGAGTCGCATTGAAGACAGATTGCCTTCGGGCCGGGCACCCCGAAATCACCGCCCCTGGTCCTCCAGGCTAGGGGTTAGGCATGGGGCTGAGAACCCCACCTCAGAAAACAATATTGTTGTGAAACCAGCACCCAGAACATCCACTGGATTGGAGTTATGGATTTAACCTCAGCATGTTAAGGTACATCTGAGAAAACAGAATTTAAACCTTGCTACATGGAACGTACTTTCCTTAACAAGACCTGGTACACCACAACGAGTAAAGGAAACCCTTGATGCATATAAAATCACCATCACAGCTATCCAAGAGGCGAGGTGGAAGGGAACTGGCATTTTATCATTTAGAACTCATGTACACTTCTACAGTGAAGGAAGTAGATTTCAAACCAGTGAAGGAGAGGATATGCCAATTAAGCATAAAAGGGAAGATGTTTAACATTACCTTGTTCTGCGTCTATGTATTTTATGATAGGTTGGAAATGGTATACTTGTCCTTCACGATTTTCAAGATCTTGCCCCTCGGCAGGATGTTAGATAGTACTGGGGGACCTGAATGCGTAAATTGGTCATGAAAGAGCATTCAGGAAAGTAATTTGGTGAGAAAGTTTACTTAGTGCTACTTGGTGCCCTTCAAAAGCTTGTTAAACTCATAAGAATGACTATGTCGAACACCCGAAGTAAAGTGAAGGGGCGCTTTCAAGCAAATTCATTATTAACCGAGGCCTAAGGCAGGGAGATGGGATTTCCAAAATCCTGTTCAACCTCATGCTCGAAAAAGCAATGAGGAAGCTCGCCATCAGTCCTGGTGGAACCATCTTCAACCGACTGGCCCATTGTCTAGCATATCCTGATGATGTAGATATAATGGCGCGTAAACGTAAAGAGCTGGAAGAGGCTTATGGGAACCTTAAATAAGGGGCAATGGAAATAGGGCTCACCGTCAATACGGAAAAAACTAAATACCTCTCAGTATCCAAATTGAACAGGGCGGAGGGCCAAATGATGTCCTGGATGCAGACCAGTTTGAGAAATGTAGGGAATTTAAGTACCTTGGCTCACTGGTGACAGAGGATGATTGTATTTCTGTGGACGTAAAAGCGAGACTAGCTGCTGGGAATCATTGCTATTTTGCCCTCCTACTCATCTTCAAGTCAAGGAATGTTCGTTGAAACACCAAGGTACTCATTTATAGGACGATCATGGGGCCTGTCGTAATGTACAGCTCTGAGGCATGGACCCTGGTAGTAAGGGACGAGGAGCTTTTTTAGAAGATGGGAAAGGAAGATTGTAAGGAGGATATTCTGCGCTGTCAATGAAGCTGGACAATGGAGAATTCGGACTAATCAATATTTCTGGCTGATTATATTGTACTGCACATTTCAAAATTTCTGTTGCAAAACTGAGTCAAAATAAAAGTGTAAAAAAAATCCCATTCCTTTTGGCAAACTCTCTTAATTTTGTTATTTCAATATGAACTAAAATCATAAATTCAGTTAAAGTTGCATGGTTTTGTAACCCTAACCCTAGAATGGTCTGAAATGCATACTAATTTAAATGGAAATCGATGGGTGGAGTTCTAGGGAGAAGTGGGGGTGCTCCGCCCCTTTAATCATTTAATTATCTCTTTCCTATTTAAACCCTAACACTGCTACCACACGTCTAGAGTTTTTGAATTCCCTCCTCCTTTTTCTTTCATGTTGCCTTTGCATCCAGGTTCCCTCTGGGGGGTAAGTGAAGCTGGGTGGCAGCGCCACCTTGATCCTTTCTGTGGAGGCTCTCAAGCATGAGCCAGAGGGGACCCTGGGGCACATTATTCCCAGGAACTCTAACTTTCTAATTCTAATTTCTCTAATTCCCTCAATCCCCTGAGGGTTCATCCCAGTTTTGAGGCAGCGTCTCAAAGCAACTCTCAGAGAGTCAGGCGACTTCTTTCACTTCCTTCTCGAGCAGCTTTCTCTTCTTCTCTTCTCTCTACCCCTCAAGCAGCGCCTCTTAAAGTGATTCCTCCAGTCAGGGGTTCTTTCTCTTCCCACTTGAGGGATTCGTTCCCAGTCGTGAGGCAGCGCCTTTCATGCGACTCTCAACTAGTCAAGGGGCTATCTCCTCCTCTCTATCCCCTGAGGACATAGCCTGGTCGTGAGGCAGCGCCTCTCAAGCGACTCTCCGCCAGTCAGGGGTCTTCATGTTTTCATGCCCCGGAGGCTGCTGAGTCAGCCAACCCAGTCACCCACCTGGGTTCCCCCATGCGGTCCAAGTGTTCTTTTCTCTACTTTACTAACCTCTGCTTCTCCCTTTGAAATACGATTTTAACCTCTTTTTTCAACTGATTAAAAGGTTTTGTGAGGAAAGCACGTTATTGAAGGAGATAGCTTCGCAAGTATTTTTATGAATGGATTTTCATATGCTTATATATTTTGTTTTCAGGACCATTTTCAAATCTGTTGAATGGAGAGTTTAAGAGACAGACTGTAGAACTGCTCAAATTAAACCCCAGCTAGGGTTGGTGTTAGGATTAACATAGTATTTAGACATGTTTTAACCTCATGACTGTATTTTGGGGCCCAAGAGAACTTTAGGAAGAGTGAAAGTTTTCTCCCATCTTCAAGTTTCATTTTTGGATATTTTGGATGATTACATTGTACTGTAAATTTTAAGACTATTGCAAAATAGTCAAAATAAAATTATAAAGAAATCCCATTCCTTTTGGCGAATTCTCTTAATTTTCTCATTTTATTTGGAACTACTGTAGAAGTGTAAATGGAGACAAAATTTCACAGTTTTTGTAACCCTAACCCTAGAATGGCCTGAAATGCATTCTTATGTAAATACAATTTTAACCTCTTTTTTCAACTGCTTAAACATTTTCCTGAAGGAGGCACCTTAATGCAGAAGATAAATTTGCAAGTGTTTTTATGAATGCATTTGATTGTTTCACATCATATTTTCAATACATCAATATGTCATATTTTTTTTTCAAATTTAATGAATGGAGAGCTTCCGACACAGAATGACCTGAAATGTATGTTTAGTGGCCCTTAAATGACCCTGTTCATTTTAAATACCATTTCCACAGTGGTATGGTATTGAAGAAGATCATTTTTCTAAATTAATTTTAAATTTTAAATGTTCTTTTAGCAATGGTTTTAACTGTACTTTTATGCCATCTTCATTTTTTCAGATACTGTAGGTTGAGCTGTTTATGTTGTATTACACAATTTAGGATCTGTATTCGAAAATTGAGTCAAATTAATAGTATTTTGTTTAAAGACAGAGAATCTAACCCACATTTCAGAAATATGTCATCTAAATATCATACTAGTTATTCTGTCCCTTTAGGTTGCAAATCCCTATTTGAGCTCATTAAAAATTCTGGAAACACCAGTTTGAAAAATCTTGTGGTATGTGTCCAGTGTTTTCAAAAAGGCACTGCAAACAAGTATAGCCTAGGTTAACAGGCTATCACAAAATGTAACAAAATTACTGAGCTGTTAACAGGCCTCTTTCACTGGTTGTATTCGCTTAATTTGTCATGTTAGATCATTTTTATTCTTATGACATAAAACAGTTAAATGCAAGGCAGTCCAAACCAACAACTTTTGAAATACCCTATGCTTAATTCACAAACTGGTTGTCTTGCATTTACAGCGATTTGTATTATATAGAGCAAAAAAAAAACTAAAGGTGTATTTTTTTAACAAAATCTAAGACAGCTAGAGTAGCAAAACATTAGTCAGATCTTTTTTTTTGTTTCATATTGAAACATTTAAACCATTGTTCTCAGGTTGGGACACTTATAGACTTATTGTTTTTGCTGAGCTCAGTGATAAAATCGTCAGCTAAATAAGAATAATTATGTACCAGTCTTATCTTGAAACGTATTAATGTATTTATTCTTCCAATCCCTACAGCGATGATAAAGCTTTGTGCTGCTTACTGATCTTATTGTACATCGAAAACATGAGGAGATGTGTTTTGTTTTATTACATTTCCAGGGTGAAGGTACTGTAAATTAAAATTCTATAAGGAACTACAAGACAAAGATACTTAGAAAATGACTGGAAATTAAGGATGGGTCGTTGAAATTGATCACAGTCCTTTATACTGTATAAACAATATTTTCTTATTAAAATTGTTATTGACTTAAGCTTCTGTTACAATATTTGATTCTACAGTATGTCTTATTACTTCCTCTTTGATCTTTCTGAATCCAGCAGTCTTTACAATTTAGACATTCCAAGATGCTGTTTATAGAAACATAAAAAATGATGATTATCAGGAAGTCCACTATCTTATGGTGGGTCCTTTCTTTTTGTGGCAGGTATTGATTTTTGGTAGAATGCATCGCCACTCGTCTCCTTTTAAATCCAATTCTGCCTCCACAAGTCAGACAAACCATTAACTCTTTTCGTTGTTACAATCTTTGCTTCCCTGACCACCGTTTGATAGAGGGGAAGGCATAAAGTTGTAGGAAAGAGTAAAAGAAGGCAAAGTATGTCATCTTTGACAGGATGGACTGCGGAATAAACACCTTGTGGACAAAAGTACATTTGTATTTGCAACCATAGGAATGAAGATAATTTTGATAATAAATTGAGTACCTTTCCTATGATAGTTTTCATTTAATCCTAGTGAGAGACCAAAAAGCAGAATGAGAGATTGGCAGTAAAGGTGAATACAGGTCCTTTCACAATAGTACATGCACTTGTCTGAAGATGCACATCGCACCAGTAATTCCAAAAATAAAAAGTGTTATAAAAATAGTAAGTGTTTTAAACTGCAAGCAAGGACAAACTTTTTCTATCAAGTGAGCATCTGGTTAATGCAAGACAGCAGCATCCTCCACCCCATTAACAGAAGAGTAAGAGTGTTTTGCAGTAAAACTCTCAATAGAATAAAACTTAGAACAATGTGAAGCCTGATAGAAAGTGAAACAGCATAATTTCAGCACCACCAAACTGTTCGAAAGAAATACCAAGGAAATTAAATAGGAATGAGCTATTCATACTTTTATGTAATTCAATATTTCTGTCTTTCCGTGAAAAACCAGATGTCTGTTGGCATGCTTTGCTAGTTTGCTTTAGGACACTCAATATATTTTGCTATGCCCACATTATTGCATGGTATATTTAAGATGAAGAACTTCTAATACCTGAAGGTAAAACATGCATATTGTATTTACTGTTGATAGTACATGTATATATTTTCATCCCTAAAAGATTTACACATAGTTGGGGTCCCTCTTCACCACTCCACTCTCCACTACTGAAGTGCACCACTCACCTCTTTGATGTGTAGCAGTTATTACAGTATGTGTCAATTGTTTCACTTAACAGCAGATACTGTAAAAAAAGGCCAGTTTAACAATTAAGGTTAGAAAAAACATGATAACCATAAGTTACCATATTTGCACGATAAGCTCAAATATTATTTTGGTTGTCTTTCAACAACCAAATATATACTTTATTAAGAGAGGGGGGTGTGCAGTTTGGCTGTATTTTCATACATTTTGTATGGGCCTGTTTTGGAGTTGTGGATTTTAGGACTAACGCTATGAAAAACAGATTACAGAAAAATTAAAATGAAAACAAAAATAATATTTATTAGGGGTATAATAATGATCCTCCTAGGTTTAAGTTTGTAAAAACTCTCTAGTTTTCTAATATCATTGTTAGTCACAACAATGGTGTTAGTGAAACAATACTTTGACCACAACAGAAGACCACCCGAAATTCGAACAGCCTGTTGTGATTCTACTTAGAACCACAATTTTCACTCAAAATGTGTCATGAATATGATACTTTTTCCTCATTTCTTTATCCATAGAAATTGCTGATTTTTAGCTTCACACACTGTGACAGAGGTAATAGAGGTTTCCACAAATCCTGGCCAATTTATTATCTGTAGTAAAAGAGATGCCTGTATTTCTAAAAATAGATTAGGAAAGAGATATAGACCAGCGTCATCTTGTAATATGCTGTTCTGTTTATATATGTATTCTATGTTGTATTCACTTCAGTTCCCTATAGTCTCCTTTTTTATAAATATTGATGTTTTTATAAAACTGAATATATGCACAATCTGAATGTTTTTTATGTCTGTGTACTGTATATGTATACATAGTATCGTCTCACTTCATTTGAAATAGTTATTAATTCATCCATTTTACATGTTACAATGTTGGTTTATTGTTATTTGTGGGGGGTTTTCTGTCATAATGGAGATTTCCATTTTGAGATTACTAGTGCTATGAGTCAATCATAAGGCAATACTCCTGTTTATTAAGGAAATAACACTGAAAATAATATTCTGTGTAGGAAAACAAATCAGGATTAAATTGTTACTGTACACTGCAACTTTAAATCTACATCAGAAAATGTCTGTTGAGCATACTTTCCCTTGGAAGCTTCCCCATTAATAAAAAGAAATCTAAAAAAATGGAACTGGAAAAGAGAATGAAGCAGAAAAGACTTAAAAGCTAAGCACAATTGAATAAAGTCTATACGCTGTAGACGGTGCTCCCTAACCTTGGCTTGAATTGATAGAATGTGCTCTTAAGACATAGAATAAAATATACTGTGGTTTTTCCTTACCAAATAGCCAGGCCTTTTCAGAGATAGACAGATTACATAGTAACACTGACATTAGACATTTCATTGTCAGTAAATGCCGGTCCGTAAAAGGTTGCTTTTAAACTCAGCCAATAAAAATGGCTTTTTTAAGTTACTGTGTTTGTTATCACATAGATACCTGAATCACCATGCCACAGACAGCCGTGTGCACAACCTCAATTTATATTGTAATATCCAGGCTTGTCAGACACATAAAGGCAGCTATTTTATTTTATCAAAGAATCTCAGAGAACATTTTTCATTCACAAAGTGGGTTGGTTTCTGAAGAACAGCCACAAGCAAGTACATTCCTGTACATCATTTTCCTGATTTTCATGAGAATGCTATATACAGGCCTTGTGTTTCTAATAGACACTGTTAAAAAACATATATTTATTATCAAAGAAGTAAACAATGTGCTTGTCATAAAACTCTTCAGCTTGGTTTGGAACCATCGGGTAAACAGTTCTGATAGACAACAGAATAAATAAGGTGGAAGCTGGCCTATAGCCTGGAAGTCAAATTATTCTATTCCGGGAGGAAGCATGTAATGGACTGAGCACTCTTTTTGACCAGTAAGATGTGGCAGTGGCAAGTCTAGTAGAATAGAAGGGTAAAAGAAATGCAGCTGGAGATTCTAAATTTGAAAAAAGTAAGAAATAAAGTTGTTACTTTCAGATGCATTTTTGAAACAAAGCTTTACACTCTTATGTATTACAACAGTCTTGCAACCTGGTGCATTTCAACCAATTCTCTTCACTTATGTATGATTGCTGGTAGTAGTGTCATACTTTTCTCCAGAAACACTCCTTTTGTACTGAAGTTACAGTAGATCTGATGTGTAATTGTAGATGCAGGCATCTAGAATGTGCGTCAAATCTCACTTTATCAGAAAGCGCACAGTCCGGTCCAGTGTGTCGCGATAAGCCCTTCACTGCTCAAAACAGATTGAAAGCTGGTACTTGTTTAGTATTGGATGTTACTGAAATGATAGTTTAATTTAAACTTTTAAACTGTTTTTTCTTTGACTAAAAATATAAGAAGTCAAATAGTATTTCTTGAAAATATAAGACATGTTTACATAATGTAAAATATAAAATACATAGGTTAGTTACTCTTTCCAAAAACAATGAATTTCATGGAGTTTCATAAGCTAATCAAAACAACTGAAATTAAAATTGCAATTTGCTGTTATATTGTTGAGGTACAGCATGCACTGCTAACACACTTTAAAGAATTTGACTAATATCCACAGATATCCATACATTAAGTCAACTATAGTATTAGTATTAGTGCAGACTGCCTTCATCTAGATGCAGTTATTTACACCACAGTTTTGTAATCACTTATGAAAATGATATTAAAATGTTTCAAGTGGTGCATACAATATCTCAACAATATAATGGCAAATTGCAATATTAACAATTTAAATGTATTGATCTAAATATCAATAGTGCACAATGCAGATGTATCAGCTACAATGCAACAGTATACAACAGTTATTCAAATCACTGCTCAAAATTCATTTTAATCTGGCATCTTTTCTGTTTTTATGTGTTTTAAAGCTGTTATGTATAATATATTTTTTATTAATTATTATAATTACTATTTTATACACAATTGCTAACAGTTTTATATATTGTATGTAATTGAAAATTATAATTATATTAGTGTTATACAGTATTCTGAATTATCTCATTTAGAGTTGTTGTAGCAACGTGATAACAACATCATGTCTCAACAATGTAATGATTGTATTTGCTTAAATTGTCATTAGTATGTAGGGCATTTCTCGAAAAGAGTAGGGATGTAACCCTGGCGTCCTGGCCAAAATTTCCCATTGGCCCTTACCAATCATGGCCTCCTAATAATTCCATCTATGAATTGGCTTCATTACTCTGCTCTCCTCCCCACTGATAGCTGATGTGTGGTGAGCGTTCTGGCGCACTATGGCTGCCATCACATCATCCAGGTGGATGCTGCATATTGGTGTTGGTGAAGGGGAGTCCCCATTACCTGTAAAGTGCTTTGAATGGAGTGTCCAGAAAAGCGCTATATAAGTGTAAGCAATTATTATTATTATTAACAGAATAAAATGAGCCCAGCTGGTCCCCATGCAGCCTTCTTGGGGTCTGGAAACATTAAGATTAATTAAAACATATGATTTATTAATGGATACAATGTGTAATTCCAAAATGTTATGAACATGCTACTGTATATATATCTTTCCTTGCAATGTTGTTCTTCAGTCTATATAAAAATGAAAAGCAAAATGAAACAAAATCTCTTTGTATTACAAATGTGTAAGCCTTGTTTTATAATAAAAAGGCTGACCAATGCATTTTGACAAATACATCTGCAGTTTGGAATGGGACATTGTAATGCAAAAATGTTTTATTCTGTGTCAAGTCCTCTATCCTAACTGAATCCCTTTCGTCTGTGTTCTTGAAAACGGAGTCCTTATATTACC